>NC_086330.1:111234956-111571910 GCF_032445375.1 Bacillus rossius redtenbacheri | reverse complement strand
CCTTCGTGTTAGTAACGGTCACAGGATAAATCATTATACACGAGTTTGCAACCTATCCTGTTTGCGCGCAACGTTAATGCGTTGAACCAAACGTGAAGCGACGGTCTGACAACAGACTCGGCCAGGCATTAGACAAGTAAGTGTATCAGTCTTAATAAAGTGCAGTGTCTTTTCAATCAGTTTCCCTTTTATTTCAAGGCGTCCTGGGTGGCCTGAACAACCCAGGTAGTTTAAAACCACGACGCACTCCTGCCTGCAACCACGTGGTCGAACCCCTCTTTTTGCCCCTGAGATCATTTTCAACTTAAAATTCATTCAATACTTAATCAGGCAGCGGGAGTGGCGTCAAACTGAATTGACAACTAAGGGAGATATGCATATTTTATCCTCTAACCCCCCTTTTTTTTAAATCCCTTGCAGTTATAGTAATTTTTAATCTCTTAGGCGATATTAAGGGCCAAAAGTCTGTCTAGTCTAGGCATTTCTGGGGGGGGGGGGGGGAGGGACTGAGAAAGAGATAGTGGAAAACTGACTGCTCAATGATGTAAGCAATCTACACCCTTCCCCTATTATCACTCTCTATCTGAACTGTCGTAAAAATGACACCCCGCTGGGCAACACGAAATTCTGGGAAAAGCATCTACTTTTTCTCCCCCTTGTGGGTTCAACGGTAAACCACTGTATTGTTCCACCATATAGATATTGCCCTCTCTTGAGGACGTACGGAACTACATGTTGACGCCAACCACCGGTGCTCCCTCTGGTTCGCACAGGCCGTTATGTCACAACAACACTTACTCTTAAGTGCATCGAACACGCCCGAGCGTGATGACCGCCGAGTGGGTGAAAGTGCACCGCGACGAATACCAAGTCATTACAGCACCCGGCCGGGTGTGGCAATGTGCGAAACTAAATCAGTAATTATTCTTTTAAATCAAAAACAACCAAATTAATAACAATTAAAAGATAATTAATTCAAGGGAAATAATGTCCAATTGTTCAATAATCATATATTGTGAAATATGTCATTTAAGTCCATAACTGGTCGGAGCTGTTTTCTTGCGCTTCACGTGTCTCGGCGCGAGGTCGCACTACGCTCTCGCGCCAGTTACCGACGGGAGCTCACAGGGGTCGGTCGCTCCACGAACGCAGAGCCTTCAGATTTCGCGCCACATCCAAGTCTCAGCAATAGTGTAAGTTCTTCAAATCCTCTTCCCAGCTCTGCGCTGACCCCACTCAGTCGCACGTCATTTCGTGCGACTCATTACTTAATCACTTAATCCCAACAGGGAGATTTTCTATTTACTACGTAATTGTCATGTCCATGAGTCTTACTCAGTTTTCAGACTTCGAAGCCAATTAATCATTATCGTCAAAGGCTCCTAGCCAGTCTTGTGTGTCGAGTTCTAACTCGTTAATCTAAGTATTTAATTTTCATCTTATTTATATGTGTAACATCTAACGTGCCATCTAACCACGTAATAACTGTTTCAAGCTATAAAAAGTGACTGTGACTTGCCGTCGTCCGGGGTCTCGGGCTCGAGTCCCGGTGCGGCTCCTAGCGGGAATGGCGGTTGTCGATGTAGTGTTTCCGGGTGGGCACCAGACTAGCTCTGTTTCTAGTCGATAGGTGGGTCGTGGGGTCGGTTGCCCTGCGTGGCCCACTAGGACCGTCGGCGGTGTTGCGTGGGTTATGAGGAATTCCCTACTTGGCGGTGGTTGGGAGTCGTATGGTTAATTAATCAGACGCTGAAGGGATGCAACAAATGACGTGTGTCGTTTATTCATGCGACTGTGGTTTTGGTGTAATATCGTTGATTACATGCCACGTCGTACAGAGGGTGACGTCACATAATACAGAAGTTACACAATTACACAAAGTTAGTCTGAAAGTTACGTAATAAGACGTGGCACAAGTTCACAAAACATGTTACGCGAAAGTGCGTTGCACAAGTTTATTAAATGTTACGTGGTGGCGCGTCGCACAAGTTTACAAAAGAAAACGTTCCAGGTTCAAGGCGTCGCACAAAGTTACTAAATATTACGTATTAGCGTGGCACTAGGCGGTTCTGAGCCTGGTTACTCAAAAGAGGGGCGAGGGCGATTGGAGGCGGCCAATCTCATATATCAATGTCTCGAGGCGGTGTTCGCGTCCACTGTAGTGGAGCGCGGACCGCAGCTAAATTCGCTCAAGTTCCCTTACGGGGTGGTGTCAGCGCTGGAGCGACTGGTTTTAGTTCAAGTTCTGTTCTTCGGGAGGTGGCCCGTGCTGTATGCTGAAACTACCCCGCAGACCAAGTGTGGTGCAGGGGTTTTTAAAAGTTATGCGGCCGGATTAAGTCCTGGACCGAAAATTTGACCGGGTACGCACGGAGAGATAAGTAAAAAGAGGTTTCGAGGAAGTGACTATAATTACCAGAAGTGAGTTCAATGCAGACAATGGATAATGTCTCTCCGTGGAACGTGCGTCCGCCCCGGTCCACGAGTCGCGCTGTACTCTCGTGATGTCATGGCGCCCGGCCGAGGCTCAGTGGCCCTCGCGCCAGGGTTAACCTCATTACGTTAGTTTCGAATGTGACACGTTAATAAGAGTTTTTAAGGGCGCTAAATTCCTACATTAATTATTAAGGCTAAATTAACATCACTCGTCCCTTCTACAAATTGGAGTTAGTATGTTTACGAATTATGTCCTCTAAATTATACGTCACACCAGCGACTGTTCGTCTCTTGCCGGACTGCTCTGGTGGGGGATAATAAAGAACACAAGGGGTTAATAATTATGTCACATGGTTAACTAATCTAGGCAGAAGGCCGCCAGGGGGATACTCACACACGTATCGACGTATTTACACACATGAGTGCCCGGGCACTCCTACGTCGCACTTTCGTTAATCAACTTTTAATTTATACATAATATTGTTTAATATTCTGTGTTTGTTTTTGCAACGTGGCCGGCTGTAATGTCGGTCTGTTTATTAGGGGGCCGGGTTCTACCTTGGTTGCTGGTGGCTCGCCTGACTCGGGTGGGCCATGGCTAGGGGCGCGTTCCGTTAGCGGGGTTGAATACTGGCGGTTGCAGGTCGGGCTTTAGGGTGGCTTTCGGTCGGACGACGTCAGACTTTTATGTTTTCATCTAACCGGGCCCATGTACTTTTCGGGACTTTAATGTTTTGTAACAGGTTAGATCGCAAATAACTTTAGGATATTCATTTGTATGTGCTGTTTTACATGATAATATCAATGTCTGCATAAGCGGTTGCAGCATAGTATAGTATGGCCGCGACGTCTTGGCGGGTCGACTCCCTAGAGCTCAGCGACCTTGTAATCGACACGTCCCTCCTTGTCTGCTCCGCAGATAACAACGGCCTGGAAGTCTCCATGCCGTTCCGAAAACATTGGTCGAGAACAATCTCACGTACGGTGCAACACAGCGCAGATCTTAATGATACAAAGATGCGATAATGCTTTACGGTAATTTATTATTTAAAGGTAGTGCACTATTTGCTCGACTGGGCAGCTTAGTTAAACATAGTTAAACATAGCTGTACAATACTTTAAAGTTAAGAACTAAATTTGTAATTGTGGGTTGCTGTAGGAAACACAATTAATTAAGACTTGCATGTAACTCCCTCGCTGATGCTTTCTTTTCCATTTGGTTTGGCTGAAATGTGAAGACGATCGACATGACACTTTCACGCACTTCAAGAAACTTACCACTTTTATGCACACGGGTTGGTATTTTTTCCATAACAGCACTCTGAAAGAACCATTTTAGTAATTTCGAGGGGTCCGAAAACCATATTTATAACAAACCATCCTCGCGTATTTTATAGTCTCCTGTTGTTGTGCTTGCTTTATAAACAAGAGAGGCTCCAGGAAGGAAGCCCTGCCTAGAACCAACGCTTAAAACTATCAGTCTGTGCGCTGCATTTCCTGTTGCCATTACCTACACCTTCAACGTCACCTTTCTTTTGCCAACATTTCTGAAAGGTTAAATTAGTGTCAACCCAGGATTCATCCATGTCAAATAAATTCTTCCCAGCCTCCCTGCACTGTTTCATCTGAGTCAGCTACTGTTATCGCCAAGCAACAACGTCAGATCTTTCGAGAAGAAGCATTCGCTTATTTTGGCTTCTTCTCCACACAAAACCCATTTCTTTGAGTATTTTACGCAGCGATGTCTTTCCCTAACTCCATCCGATTTTTTCTTTCAAAACTGGCAGTAGTTCGCTCGTCGTTTTTTTACTGCATAAAATTCGTGGCTAGTGTCTCTGATCACTCTTCTATCAAAGTCATCAACTGACAACAAACGTTTCCCAGTTTTTTTTTTTTTGGCTTGAAATGAATAATTAAACATGAGAGGCTGTTTAATGGTCAAATAAAGGAGTGATATATATATATGTAAATATAAACATATAAATTGTAAATAAATAATGTATTAATATAATATACATTAATATATATCATAAAATCATATATATCATAAAATATATAATGCAGTATATAATAATGTAATATAATATCATGTAATATAATGCAATATATTGTGTAGCAATATCGGCTACACTTTTAGATAAAAAATATTCTAACAAGCGGTGCAGAAAGTTTGGAAAATTGCCAAATGCAAAACAAACAAACCGCGGGTGAAATTACGGGGAATGCGTTGAAAAACTTATAATGTTGTTGTTTGTTTTTTATTTGGCATCTCTCTGTTGTGTTTACGGATGCGCGAAACTGATCTTTGGCTTATACCTGTGTATCACGCAGCTCTTTCGGTTGCATTTGTTAGAGGTACTAGCAGACATTTGTTGGCAGCTTCGTCATCACAACACTGGATTACACTACTTATAATTTCCCTCTCCCCACTATGTATTACTTTATTGTATCTTGAACGTCCTGCGTCGGGCTCCATTGTTCACTTCAGACTGAGAGCGTGGCGCCTGATGTTTTTGCTATGAATCGCATAGCGGCTGATGTGCGCGCGCAGCTGCTTCCCCTCTCATTTACTCTTCCCCGCTTCCCGCAAAACGACACGCCAAGACGTCGCGGCCCTACAGTAGCTCCGCGACTATCCGCCGCATCTTTCACGTCGATAACGGCAACAGCATAAGTCCGCACATACCGTTTTGCCGGCTATCCTGGTCGCGTGCATCGTCTACGCATCGAGACTCGCGTGCCGCGGCGGTCAGTCAACAGACGCGGCCAGTACTTGGACCAGTGTGTGTAACGGTTCTTAATAAAGTGCAGTGTCGTGTCAATCAGTTTACCATTTATTTATAAGGTGTCCAGGGTGGCCTGAACAGCGCGGGTAGATTTCGAACCGCGACGCACTCCTGCTTGCAGCCACGAGGCCGAACCCCCATTAATTGCCCATGTGATCACTTTTCATATCAATAATTACTTAAAAAAACTTAGACAGGCAGTGGGAGTGGCGTCAATGGCGTATTCTTTCTTTGCGTGCTCGAGAGAAAATCAGGATCTTAGCTTAAACTAGAAAATTGCTAGATAATGTTATACATTTGCCGTCGTCCGGGGTCTCGGGCTCGAGTCCCGGTGTGGCTCCTAGTGGGAAAAGGCGGTTCTTGATCTGTGTTGTCCGGGTGGGCGCCAGACTAGCTCGTTTCTAGTCGTGAATTTGGGGTCGTGGATGTATGTGCCCGTGCATGGCCCACTAGGGCCGGCGGCGGTGTTGCGTGAGATGATTTTAAATAAGAGACGTGGAGTTGAGGTGGTGGTGTCGTACCTTTTATTCAGAGGAGCGAGTCGTACACAATACAACACTCTACAGAGGTCCCCGGGAGGTTTTTACTTGTTATTCCGTGGCGCCGTATTGTTTGTGTTCCGCGTTACGTGGCCTCGGATGCTGTTATGTCTCAGACGTCTCACTGGGTACGCAGGTAACGTAATTTCGTAACACAAAGGCGGGACACAAAATACACTGAATTAAGGGGGCGCGTACAGGTTACGTGGCACTCGTTTTCGGGTAACGTAAGTTAGCAATACAAAATACGGGATACAAAAATACACTGAATTAAGGGGGTGCGCACAAGTTACGTGGCACTCGTTACTCGGGTAACGTAAGTTAGCAATACAAAACACAGGATACAAAAATACACTGGATTAAGGGGGCGCGCACAAGTTACGTGGCACTCGTTACTCGGGTAACGTAAGTTAGCAGTACAAAATACGGGATACAAAAATACACTGAATTAAGGGGCGGGCGATTGGAGACGGCCAATCCCGTATGCAAATGTCTCGGCGCGGGTGTTGTGCCCACTGTGGTGAAACACGCACCGCAATTAAGTTTGTCCAAGTTCACTTGCGGGTTTGTGGTCAGCGCCGTGCGCGTGACCTTAAATAAAGTTCTGTACGTTGCGGGAGACGGCCCGTGCCGTATGCTGAAGAGCAGCCCCGCTGACCAAGTGTGGTGCGGGGTGTCCTTAAGTTGATGCGGCCGGATTAGGTCCGGGACCGAAAAAAGGGACCGGGTACTCACGGAGAGGTTAAGTAATAAAAGGGGTTTGGTTAATTAGTGACTATATTTACCGGACGTTACTTTCAATGTAGACAAAGGATGTTGCCTCTCCGTGGGACGTTGGTCCGCCCGGGTCCATGAGCTGCGCTGAACTGCCGAACTGGCATGGCGTCCGAGGGAGGCTCGGCCTCTCTCGCGCCAGGCGTGACCTCATTACGCTAGACTCCAAACGGGTGTGTCTGGAAGAGATTTTATTGTCGCTAAAATCCTCATTTAATGTTTCAGGAGGAATGGGTACGATTCTTCTCTTGTCTACTCAGGTTTCCGCGGCTTTGTCTTTAATTGCTGTTCGGGTCGCCTGACTCGGGTGGGCCATGGCCAGGGGTGTGTTCCGTTAGCGGGAGCGTATACTGGCGGGTGCAGGTCGGGCTCTGGGGTGGTCGTCGGCCAGACGACGTCACATTCTTTTGGATTAATTAATTATTATTTTCTGAACTAGTGCGACCAGCCTGAAAACAGGTCATTCCTGTTACACACATCACATTTTGACGGGAATCGAGCTGGCGACAGTGCGCAGAAGCAACAGCCTTGGTCACTTCGTCTCCAACCTTTAAGCAGACCAGGCCTGCATGGCCTGGCGGGTCCCATCAAACGTTGTCCACTTCATTATCACTACAATAGCATAAGTTTCCGAATCCTCCTGCTTAAGGCCTCGCGGGTAGTCTGCAAAACTGGCCTGAACTAAGACAGCCGCATAAGCTAAACATGTGTACCCAAATATGGGACTTTTGCGTTATATGTCATTTTGCATTTTAGTTCTGCTGCGGGATGCGGCCCAGACATCAAGTCATAAACTTTAGCCCGCTGGACATTTGCAGCTTCGTCTACACTGGGCCACCAGTTAGGCTACACATGTAACAAACATTCTCTTCAATTTGAAGTATCGTGAAGGGGAAGGGGAAGTCCACTTCACTTTACCTCAATGACGTTAACAATTAGAAACATAAAAAAAAAAGCAATTGCCCTTGTAAAGGGACAGGCAGAGTGCCAGACGTGTTGTGCTTGAACAATTAAGCCCCAAAGAAATAACCCCTAAAGAAAAAAGCGTAATATCAGAAATACAAAAATACACAACTTTATTAATCTTTAAATCAAGCCCCATATGATTGTAGAGGGGGGGGGGGGGGGGCAACACATAACAAGAATTATGAAAGAAATAATTACGTAAACAGGTACTGGTGAGCAATACAAATAGCCAATATACAAATGTTATGTGCTAACGTTATTTAAATCAAGCAATTGCAGATAGAATGCTGTCTGTCCGGACGTGAGAGGTGCGGCGGAGAAAAACCGGCAAACGCCCCAACGGAAAATGGGTCGAAAGCAAAAAACTAATTCAAAGAAATGCACAAGGTGAAACACACTGGCAATGCAAAATAGAAAATTACAAAACAAATTCGGTGTCCAGCAAACATTACTTTATGAGGCCAAAAGGAGGCAAGCCAAACATGACGCAGAAGGCTGCCGTCGTCCGGGGTCTCGGGCTCGAGTCCCGGTGTGGCTCCTAGTGGGAAAAGGCGGATCTTGCTACGTATTGTCCGGGTGGGCGCCAGACTAGCTCGGTTCTAGTCGTGAGTTTGGGGTCGTGGATGTATGTGCCCCTGCGTGGCCCACTAGGGCCGGCGGCGACGTTGCGTGAGATGATTTTAAATAAGAGGCGTGGAGTTGAGGTGGTGGTGTCGTACCTTTTATTCATAGGAACGAGTCGTACACAATACAACACTCTACAGAGGTCCCCGGGGGGTTGGGGGGGGGGGGTTTAACTCGTTATTCCGTGGCGCCGTATGGTTTGTGTTCCGCGTTACGTGGCCTCGGACGCTGTTACGTCTCAGACGTCTCACTGGGTACGCAGGTAACGTAATTTCGTAACACAAAGGCGGGACACAAAATACACTGAATTAAGGGGGCGCGCACAGGTTACGTGGCACTCGTTACTCGGGTAACGTAAGTTAGCAATACAAAGTACGGGACACAAAAATACACTGAATTAAGGGGGCGGACGATTGGAGACGGCCAATCCCGTATGCAAATGTCTCGGCGCGGGTGTTGTGCCCACTGTGGTGAAACACGCACCGCAATTAAGTTTGTCCAAGTTCCCTTGCGGGTTTGTGGTCAGCGCCGTGCGCGTGACCTTAAATAAAGTTCTGTACGTTGCGGGAGACGGCCCGTGCCGTATGCTGAAGAGCAGCCCCGCTGACCAAGTGTGGTGCGGGGTGTCCTTAAGTTGATGCGGCCGGATTAGGTCCGGGACCGAAAAAAGGGACCGGGTACTCACGGAGAGGTTAAGTAATAAAAGGGGTTCTGTTAATTAGTGACTATATTTACCGGACGTTACTTTCGATGTAGACAAAGGATGTTGCCTCTCCGTGGGACGTAGGTCCGCCCCGGTCCGTGAGCTGCGCTGAACTGCCGAACTGGCATGGCGTCCGAGGGAGGCTCGGCCTCTCTCGCGCCAGGCGTGACCTCATTACGCTAGACTCCAAACGGGTGTGTCTGGAAGAGATTTTTTTGTCGCTAAAATCCTAATTTAATGTTTCAGGAGGAATGGGTACGGTTCTTCTCTTGTCTACTCAGGTTTCCGCGGCTTTGCCTTTAATTGCTGTTCGGCTCGCCTGACTCGGGTGGGCCATGGCCAGGGGTGTGTTCCGTTAGCGGGAGCGTATACTGGCGGGTGCAGGTCGGTCTCTGGGGTGGTCGTCGGCCAGACGACGTCAAGGCAAACTACAGAATTATCAAGAAAGAAAAAAAAAATGTAAGACACCGACCAGAGAACACCTCCTAGCCATGCGTAACACGGTGCAACGCCGAAGCATCCCTCACGGCGATCGCTCCCGGAACAGAACAGAATGAGCAAAATAATTACAGCCCTATATATAAAAAATTCAGATGGCGCTAGTGTCGCATTCAGTAGGCCTGGAAGGAGGCGCCTACGTCACGCGGACATCAGAACGGATGGCGGGAGGGGGATTTAAGGGGAACGAGGGAAAGGGGAAGAGCCGGCGGGCGTCTGAATGCCGAAGCGCACGTTGCAAATTAATGCCCACAGACTTTCTGGGACCACTCGTTTTTCGTCCACATGACATGCTAATTAATTTTGAGGCCATGTGCCCTCCCTGTAGAGAATGCTTATTACGTAATATTGTTCCCACAGGCTAGTGGCGGTTTTGTATTGGCGTCGTGCCGCGATCAAGATGTATTTGTAAGGGTAATTGTACTTGTTCCATGTGTGCGGTCATTCGGGGATGGCTATGCTACTTGTGCAGCAGTGTATCTTTTGCATAGGTTTATTGATGGTTTCTAGAAAGTATCTATTTCAATACAATGCAGCGTTACTGTTACGTCAGCCCCTCTCTAGTTTAACCTAAGGCCAGATGATTCTTGTATAAGTATCCGCACAACTACATATGCGTGGTCACCAATTCGTGACCACTCCTAATGCATCGTATCGAGCCTCGGCTCTGGACTTCAAGTTTTGTTCGTAGTAGCTCCATGTACGAGAGATACGTGTATTTAAAGACAGTCTGACCACAATAACCACTTTTATTTTAGTAGCATAGTCATGGTGTCGTAAGTTGCGGCGATGTGGCGGTTTTGCGCTGCGACACCATGCCAGTAGACTTCTCGGAAGTTCGGGGCGATGGCATCAGGGATGGCAAGTCGTTCATAGAGTGGGCCAGCACTGCATCGGCGGCCTGCCTTCCAGCTGTAAGGTGCGACGATGTGGCGATTTTGCGCCACGATACCGTACCAGGAGCCTTTTTCTCTGCAGTGAAGAGATGGCGTTATCGGGAACGGTGCATGGGGGTTACTGCTTTTTGACACTGCATCAGCAGCCTGCTGGCGTACCTCACAGTGCAGCTCGGTAATGGTGGTTCGGATCGATGCACAGGCACTCTCTGCAGGGCAGCGGCATCGGGGGTGGCATTTCGGGAAAGGTGCAAGCCAGAAATACTTCAGCGGAATGTTGGTCAACTGGAGTATGCGGCAGGGTAGCAGTGATGCACCCTGGTGTTGCAGAAGCCACCTGCGGGGAGCTGTGGATGGTATTGTTGGGGACGGCCCATGAGTGAACGAAATGCCCAGCACTACATCAGCAGCCTGTAAGCTGGCCAGAAAGTGCTGCAGGCTGGTGACAATGGGACCGACATCGTACCATGACGTCCATCCGTTCTTTAAGTCCCATCTTAACCAGTGAGTTAGTTGGATTGTGGTAGCAGGGCGGTGATAAGCAGTAATTTGACGTTTCAGTTACCTGTTGCAGGGGCCATATTATGATGGTGGCGGCCGGGTCCTGGTCTGCCAAGCAGGGCTGTGATGAGCATTGCTCTATAGTGCAGCCAGGTGCCGATGACATCATATCAAGTTGCAGCATATCATGGTAGGGAGATGGAAATGTTATCTACTAGATGAAGATTAGCCTTTTTGACAGATCTGGCGGGTCATTCTTTGTTGCGGCGGCAATAAGTGTTGTGGTGGGGAAAGTGATGTGCCGTTCACGCGCTGTGTGCGGATAGATGTCAGTGGGTGCTGCACCACGTCTATCAGTTCCTGAAGATAGCTGGGCCTTTTTTGCGTCTCCTATCAGGAATGTTTGACATGAGTCACACGTGAAGCCAAATACCCATGCCTCTTATCGAGCATCAGGATGTAAGCACTTTACATACTGTAGGTCTGTGAACACATTGCAGCAAAACCCATCAGATGTATTGTTGAGACATGAATGCACACCACACTTTGTCATGTCATGCTCAAAGCACCATCTGCACTTATAATGAGTTGCATGTTTGCAGTTGTCACCCATTTCCAGGAAGTCCGCACTAGCCAAGGACTCGTAGGCTTCCTAGAAGCTGTCTAAGTTTGCACAACCTGTGATGATACACAACGTTGGTAGTTCGGCTGTGTTCGGCTCTGCTCAGACTATCTGGCTTTGGGCACGCTCGTAGCCACTAGAGTATGCTTAGTGCACGAGGGACGAGAGCTGGCTCGGAGAGGGCGCTGTTGGTGTGGTGTGGTGTGGTGTGGTGTGGTGTTACTACTTGTCACCAATAGCTGGTTTCATACATAAATCTGGACTTGTGCTGTTCTTCCTTCCCTACACAAAATTCTGCACATATTTTGTCATGAATTTCTTGATTTTAATACAGTTTTCACCCCAAGTTGGGCACCATATGATATCCTACCGCCTACCACAGGCCATGTTAATGATCTGGATGTTATTCCGGGGTGCCAACTAGCGTAATGTTAAGTGCCAGCATGCTTGTCCACAGGTACAGTACAAGTGTTTTCAGGGTGTGCCATAACCTTGTGGCAGGTAGGTAGCACGTTCATGGCCCAGCTGAGGTACTCCAGGGTGTTGTAGCCACCCAGAATACTATGCTAATAAAATACAGGCATTCTAGTAACAGCAGGTTTTATTGCGGACAAGGCACTCTTACACGTGCTGCTTGACTGACCTAACCTGTTATGGCTTGTCATGATATGCATTGATGTTCACCCTCTAGTGACAAAAGAGTTGGCATTAAGGACGATTTCACAAATGGAGATACCTGGAAACATTTTTTGAAGGTGACCACACTTAGAAATACCCTTAAACATGGTGGCCACCAACCATGCGTATGACCATGTGAATACAAAAGCTACCTTAATGTGTCTCACCAATACACACACAGAAAACGAACAATTAAAGATACAAAGTCTTAAATTACAAGATTACATGGTAAAAACACTTTAGGAATTACTAGTCCATAACCTGCATGACTTTAAAGCATCGAAGGGGCTAGATGCGATGCTAGTTGTTACATGATAAATGGACTTACGTTGGTGTGATAAATGAAGGCGCTAGTCGACAGCTGAAGGTTCCACTGTGCACGGAGCGACTAGCTCGATCCTGGTCGAAAGGTAACTGTCTAGGAAGCCTAATGGCTGCACTGTTTGGGTTCGTCTTCCGTGGAAACATGTCGGGAGCTAAATGTCTGGTTAAGGTCAGGTTTGAGAAGACTATGGTACTAGATACAAATGACTGTAATCATTATATGGTTGTGTTGAATATTAAGTAAATTACAATTCATGTTCACATGAAAAGTGTTAAATAATGACACAAGAAAGAATGCTGGCGACAATGGATTCACTAGGGTGACTATTCGGCACGCTGTACTTATTTTCCCTACACACGTTGACGCCGTCCCCGCTGCCTGTCTTAAAATGCTGAATTTAAATTGTGTGAACAAGGATTTTGACTCGAGGGCGGGGTTCTTTGCCTCGTGGCTGCAGGCAGGGATGCGTTGACAAAGGACTCCCCGGGCTGTTTTGGCGACCCAGGACGCTGTAACTATTAAAAGCACACGTAAACGTAACTGGTTTTATTGACACGTCACACGCTACAGTACTTCACCTGGTACAGTACATCTTCACGTAACTGGCCGTATCATCGTCAACCTTCTCATCTCCGCACACACGGCCCTCGAATGGTGGTACTGAATCAGGGTTAGCGGAATTCCTTAGAGATACCCCACCAAGGGTCGCAGGCTATCCTGAGATGGCTAGTGGTGGCGATGAAGGCGCGTGACGTACCTAGCGACCACGGAAAGTGAAAGTCCGGACGGTGAAACGGAAGAATAATTAGCTAATCACTTTATAAATGCCCTAGATGTAACACTTTAATTATACACTACACATGGCTGATGGCTGGAACTAATACTAACATTTAAACGATAGAAAATACGTAGTACTCAAACGACTCGTAGTCGAGTCACACACATTTAATTGAGAACCGCGCAACACGTCGTACGGTTGAATTCGGGCCGGCCGGGGAGCGGATGAAAAAGATTTAGAAAGATACCTATTGAAGCTACATGCTGGATTTGGCACGAAGATTGCAGGCTCCCCATGCGCGGAGCTGCAGGCCCTGGTGAGTGCTGGATGGCGACCCCTCACTCTCCCTGGCAACCCGGCCAGGGAGGACTCGAATTCCCGTGGAAAGTGACGGAGCGCGGGAAGATGATGCCGGCCAGTTTTGTGAACCAAAAGCATTTACATTTACTTTAATTAATTATTAAAGAATATTAGATACATCAAAATTTTTAGTTAATTCTTTTAATTATAAATGCCTGTGCACTATGTCTCAGCTGCGCATTGCCACACCCGGCTGGGCGCTTCGTATAACATAGCCGGCCGTGACTTACGTCACGCCGTTCGATGCACTGCCCTCCCTACTCTACTCTGCACGCGTAGGCGTGTTCATAGCACCGGGCCCTAATTCAGGTGTTGAGGACACATAACGGCCTGTGCTCTCAGAGGAAGCACCGACGGCGGCGTCAACGTTAACATTTCATGCACTAGTGGGGCATCGAACGAAGCTTGACAACCTGTGCGACTAGAGAGGTAGCATCGACAGATGGTCATCAATACCTATTTAACAAACCTTGAGGCTCTAATTATGCCCTATTTATACTCTTTTGCACTATATTTCACCTAATTAATTTATGAATTTCATCCCCAACACTTATAATTGAGAAATATTTCTGTAAAACAAAATCCCCATTATAGCAAAATTTTTAACTCCAAAGTCAAAATAATATAATGTAAATTCTTATATTTTAAATTTTAGTTTTTATGTAAAGATAAATACAATGTGTACAGTTATTATGTCGTAGCAAATACTAATCTTATGTTAGTAAACCATTCTCAATGAAAATTGAACCCTAACTTACAAGGTCTGCATATTATTAAGTTGTAGTTACATTGATGTTTATTGTTTTTCATACAAAATTTGTCTCCAGGTAGCAGAGAACTTTGTAAATTAGGCAATTGCGACCCCTGATGTGCGCTGCAGTCAGGAACGTATGCAGAATTTTATTTTGGGGGAGGGATGGGGGATAGAACCTCTTTGCCTACTGTTTGCTTTCAAATTATTTCCATTTGTTTGTGTGAATATTTTTTTAAATTTTTTTATTTATTTTTTAAAGGATTTTTCAGGATATCAGGAGTGTATACATGGAATTTAAAAATAAAAACTGGTCAACAAAATTAATTCATATTGTAAAAATATAATACTGAAAATTAATGATACAATGTTACTGTATTAAACATACAGTAATGCTTTACAAATATATCTTTAGGACTAGAAGAGCTTATTTATTTATGTACATAATAAAGAATTTATACATGAACTTCTATTCAGTTACTTTCACTGCTGCTTTCTGAAAGGTATGCCTCTTTTAAGACCTGTCTCTTGGCACGCTTGTCCCGCTTTGTACAGTCTAAACCAAATTTTGATTTGCGAAACACTTCTATAGCTTTCATTTTGTTCTTTAGAGAGTTGACTTTGTCTTTTTCTCTTTGTGGAATATATTCTTTACTAGGAGATGCCTTACTACCTGACGTTCCTGGTAAGTTCAAATCCTGAATGTCACAGCTTTCACCAGAAATATTATTTTCTACGTTATCTTCTCCATGTTGCAAACCACCTATGCCTACATTTAGGGTGTTTTGTTTTTTCAGTTGTGTTTTTCGTTTTGCTGTGTTTCTTGGTTTCTTGGGTAGAGGTTCTACAGAATCATTTACTGAGTCACCTCCAATGCGCTGTACAGCTTGCTGCACTCGCTTACTCATCTTACCATCTGCTGCTTGCAGAACTGCATCGACCTTGAAATATGTATCAATGGACTTCTGACTCTGGAAATAAAGAATTAGAGAACTAAAGGTTATAATGAACAAAGGTTAACTATCAGAAAATTCAGTTTTTAATGCTAAAAAAACTATGAATAAATTTTTAATTTAAAAATAGTACAAATAACTGAATGGTGTGTGGAGAGAAAGAACTCTTATCTTACTCGGTAGGTAAAATTTTTTTTTTATGTATTACAGGACACAATATTTCTAAAAATTTGAATAATGCTTGTAGAAAAACTCTTTTACAATGGATACCAGAAGATCCGGTACTGTATTTATACATGTCCTAACCACACATATTCCTATTAGATTCTGTTTAAATGTTATCAGTTTTATTCCATTTCTATTTGATAAAATAATAAAGTATTTACCTAAACTTAGATATATGAAAAAATACATTTTATAAATTTAAATAGATAAGTAATATATAAAAATTAGACTAGGCAAGCTATGTTATAAGAAGGACTCATATAAGCACCCACTCATTTTGTTTTTGCACTTTTTTATGTTACTCACCACCAACTCTTATTGGGCATGTAAACCAACACACTTTATGTGTTTACACCCCCACTCATTAATATCACGTAAGGAGCCAGAAAAATTAGCATCTTGCTATGATTTTTTTTTTGCTTTAGATGCTATTTTTGCTAATTTCCAACAAATAAGCTTTCTTTTTATTTAATTTCTTAAAAAAACTGCTTTTTTTCCCCCAGCTAATTTGGTTTAAAATGTCATTCATGTTTTAAAATACCCTTTATAAAATGTCATATAACTGCTACATACGTTAGACAGTTTTCAAAATTGTTGTACACAATTTATCTTCAAACTCTTAGAAAGAAAAAAAAAACCTGTCTTGTAGACTTTCAGTGAACTGACTCAATTAATTTTTATATTTTGCTGTTTGTCTAGGACACAAGTGTATGTATAATTAAACTGTCTTAATTAATGTTTGTCACTAAGACTTATCTGCACTTCACTTAATACACAAACACTACACGGCCCAATCTTTGCCGCAGCTTTTATCATCTCACAGACAAAAGGTGGCTAATAAGATGAAATTAAAACAGGCTTCATTCTCTTGCATTTTACATTAACAGGAGTGTGAAGTAAACCACAGCAGTGACTACAGCAGTACTACACGGTACTTGGCATTATTTCAAATATTCACTTGAACCATGTGGTGATTTTCTGGTAGTTGTTCTCTACATTAGTTTTCATGACCAGCATGATTTGAGATATCGCCATGTCTCTGTGATGCAGCCAAGATACATGTATCCAAAATAACTTCAAACCCAATTAACCCAGTTTGTTAGTGTATTATTCTATGAATTCAACCAGTGACTTAATGTTTTCTAGCGTATTGCACTACCAATTTTTTTAAGGTGAAATACGCATTCTAATATTTTTGTGGTTTTAATCCAGAAAGGCAGGAAAATTTTTTTGGTATAAAACAAAACAAGATGGTTATTTGTAGGTAATTGTATACATGAATAATTAGTTTACAAACATTAAGAATGTAAACATTAAGTTTAAAATATGTTGTATTATAAATGCTAATTTCTCTATGCTAGATGTTAATTTATAAATAATTACATAATTATGATGGACAAAATAAGATGATAATTTTTCCAGCACCTCATTTATACCACCACACCACCCTTAATGTGACCCTTCGTCTGTAAAGTGCAAAGTAACCCTTTCTAAATTTGAACCCCACTATTGATAAAATAAGTAATTAGTACTTTATATTTAATGAGAAGAGCACTGATTAATTTTACTATTCCCCCCCCCCCCCCCCTAAAAAAGGCAACTTACATGTCCAGACTCTAAGAGGAAATGTTTTTCTACTGTGAAAAAATTATGGTCTACTGTAACACAAACTTTTAATTCACTTAGGTTTTTTCAAAACCTGCAGTAATATTTGATCAGTTTTTTTTTTTTTTTTTTTGCTTGTCCAAAAAGGCAACTAACATGTCCAGGTAAAAATCACACTCTAAGAGAGAAATGTTTTTGTCTACTGTGACACTAACTTTTGATTCACTTAGCTTTTTCAAAACTGGCAGTAATATTTCATCAGTTTTTTTGCTCGTCCAGGAGAACTTCTTCCTCGCATAGTTCTGAAGAGAAAGCAGGTCTGGCGTGCCCCACGAGAAAGCTTCTTTGGATTCGTCCACCTGGGGATGCAAGTAAGCATCAACCACGGACGTGCTCGGAAACCCTGCAGAGTTCATACTGTCATCAGTTGAAATAGTTTATTACTAAAATGTGTGTTTAATTGTTGAGGAGAAGATTATATGGTTTTTTTTATATAGTGTATTTAATCATAAAAATAGCATTTTATTCAACAAATATGAAACTAAAATATATTTTATTTATTTTCCCCCCACCAAAATAGTCTCATTCTAACAGACACATGATGCTCTTAAACAGTAAAATCATTAGTAATAAGCATGTCTAAAACAGAACTCCGAAAAATAAAAATAAATAATTGGTATATTTTTGAGTGTTTTAAAATTATGCATGTCATGAATGTAACGTGTTGAGATGCATGATCAAACAACATAATATTAATTTATTCCAATCCATTTAGTTCATACATTTTGGTACATAATTCGTTATAAATAAATTACATCCAGTGAATTTACCATAATAAAAGATAAAATTTGTCTAACGTAAGAAAAGGTTCGTCAAAATTGCAATTATAATCTTGTCCCTACTAATTTCAAAATGAGGAAAAAAATAATGAATAATTTAACATTACATCTTGCTAACGGTAATCAGTTTACTAAAACGAAAAGATAAGATTGTTCAGGTAATTAATAATAAATAAATTTAAAAAAAATTGTTTGGAAAGTAATGAACATATTGTCAGAAATAATTTAAGTGAGATTCCAAATTGAATACAGAATGGTGATTATGCAGCAGAACTGCAAGTAATTTAGCTTGATAAACAGTACAAACAATATACATTAAGGGCAATGTTTAATGGTATTTTTTAAATTATGCACCAAAATGTAAACCTAGATTGAGGTGTTTAAAAATAGGTGGTAAATAAATTATATTTATTACCAATACTACATTTATATTACTCCACAACCTGTGAAAGGGCAAGCCATGGAGGCTATAAGAAAATCATAAATAGAAAACATCTGCCCCTCTAGCATCACGTCTAGTGAAAATTTAAAAGGCAGATGGAGGAACAATTTTAATGCCAATGTTGTTACGTGGCATTTAAAAATGCCTAAGTATTTTTATTTTGTAAATGTAGCAAATTTTTGTATTTAACAAAATGGCTAAGAATAAAAAAGGAAAATATTACATGGTTAACCTTTCTTACACCTTGTTTACAATTTTCATTTCGATAATCATGTAGTTTAAGCCTAAAAAATAATTTTTAATTGTGTGAAGATACTTTTCTCATGTATGAAATACATATACATTAAAATTTTAATCTCACAGGAGTGCCAGGTATGGCTATACTTACTACTTACCACTGGAATACCAGTTATATTCACCTACTTTTTTTCATTTCAAGTATCTTGGTAAGCTAGAATATAAATTTGGAATCCCACTAAATTTCAAATAGTAAACACGGATTCGAATCAGAATCAAACCAAACTGAATTTTGAGGAATCACACACGGGTATTTTCAATATGGTGCTACATATGTATCCTCTCCCCTCTTGGCTTGGGTTTATGATCCTTCCATGCAATAATCACCATAGAGTAATTATTAGTGACAAGATTATAAGGTCATTTATGATAAAACTGAAATGATGCCAAAAAACCTGTCAAACTACCATTTAATGTTAAAATGCAAGTTAATACACCATAAAGCACCAAATAAAAAGCCAGTAAACTCATTACATTAATCAGCTTTTTTAAACAAAAATTAACTAAAATAACAAAACAAGCAGGGTGGCATCTCTCTCCATTACTTTTCAATATTTTCATAGATGATATTATATTTGTAATTAAACATTAAAATGGTGTATTATTTGCCGATGATTTTAAAATTTCCAGAAGTATTAACTCTATCAATGACTGCATGCTACTTGAAATTGATATACATGAAATAAATAATTGGTGCTTATTAAATTTAGTAACTCTTAACACAAGTAAAACAAAAATTATCTCCTTCACAAGGAAATATCATCCTGTAAAATACGATTATGTTCTTAACAATAAAATAATCCCAAAAACTTCTTCTATAAAATATTTAGGTATACTACTTGACTAAAAATTATATTTTCACTTGCATGCAAATTACTTAAGGCCCTGTCACACTGTCAAATATATTGTATCCAATAAATTGGACAACAAAATTTGAAGGGTGATTTTGGATGAAATACGTCTTCAAATATATTGTATTCAATATTATTTGACGAGCAATGTAAAATATATTTGAAGTCATTTCACACTATCAATTTTCTTTGAGTGAGCTCGTTTTACCAAACATTCTGTAGAGAACTGGTAATGACAGTATTTAGAATCAAAAACAAATTTTGGGTCAAGGAACGCGGTTTTTTTTAAGTAGGTTATATTCCAATTTAGGTATATTGTGATCATACACAGTTTAAAATTTACGTTTTCCAGGTGTTTGCAATGCCTGCATTAAGAGCATCAAAGTGTTTCATAAACTGTAGCTGTAATTGCAATTGTAGCAAGTCTCAGTAAACTAGAAGAGAAATCTAAGAAAAGGAAACGCAGATGGTGGACGAGACAGTGGATACTTTCCCGGCAAACAAATGGTGTTTTACCCCTTTTTGTCATGAACTTCGATACGAAGATGCCGATTCATTTCCGAACTATGTAATAATGGATTCTGAAAGTTTTGATCTTCTTCTTTCAATTGTGGAGTCTCGCATTGCAAAGAAGGATACTCATTTGTGCCAGTCTATACCAGCAAAGCAGAGGCTGGCAGTTACATTAAGATTTTTGGCGACAGGGGAATCATTTAAGTCCCTTATGTTCTCTACAAGTATTCCACACAACACCATCTCAAAATTGTTACCTGAAATTTGTAGTGCAATTTATAGTGCTCTTCAAAAACAATATTTAAAGGTATGTTTAGTAAGAATAAAACATATAATTAAATTTAAATCTGCAAGTCTTCTCATTCCCGCTTATTTTCTCACCCAACTAGCTGCTGTTGTATGGACACTTTCACTTGTATTTCATCAAAATTGTTCCTATACTTTAAAGTGAATGTGTTAATTTTTGCTGTGTTTAGAAATTGGCAATTTTGTTTTATTTTGAATTAAGTGTATTTACTGTTACAAACCTCAACCTGAGCCTTTAAGCTAACTTCACCTCAGTCACATTATCTCTTTAAAATAATTTTTTTAACGAGATATTAGACCAGGTATGCTTGTTTCGTACAGCCTGGGAAGTATAGGCTTACTGACAAGGATCTGCTACACAAATATTTACATTCACGAAAAATGGTATTACTTTCAAAACTTAAATAATAATAATTGAACACGTAGGCAGAATTTTAATATTTCTAGGCCTTTCTTGCAAATCACCAGAGCTACTTGCTTACTCAGAGATGCTGCTTTAACATAAGTCAGTACCATCTATTGTCAGGAAATTATGAGTCTATATTCCATAAAATTCCAGACAATACTTACAGAGTAGCAGCTATTGTGAAATAAGGAGAACAATGACTTATAATAAAGATTGATTGGGTAAGTCAAAATAATTTTAGTTACATTAAGTCTCTGAATTGAAATATTTTAAAATTTATTTTAGGTGTTATCAATTTTAGTGTATCAACAATACCTGAACATAAGCAAAACTGGTATAGCAGTCAAATAATGATCGTAAGTTGAATAGAAGATGTTTTCTGGTTTAAGGACCATAATATTTCAAAACTACAGTAACTTCTTTTAGTCAAATATATAAACCTGCACTTCCGTACATACAGATTCAATTGGAGGATAATATACAATAACAATTACATATTCCAGCAGGAAATAAAATAGTATTAATTCAATTACTGCATTTATTTCCCATTCGCCATTGCTGATATTTAAACTATTACACTTCGGAAACGGAAACAAAAGCGGCTGCTTTATTTTAGATAACTCTGATTGGCTGATCCCATCCAACATCAAACATATTTTAGAACCAGTCCTATACGTAAAATATTTGAAGGAAACTCTAGACATTCAATCTCTCAAATAAACATGGCTGCGATAGTGACGTTTAACGTGACGTCACAACCCTCAAAGATATTGGATCCAACATATTGGAAGGTGTTGGAAGCTAAAATTTGACAGTGTGACAGGGCCTTTAGTTACTAGTTCCAATAGAACATTAGCATTAATCAAATATATTACTTTCTATGCTACAAACAGTTACTCTCTTCTTTGTCTTTATTTATCACTTGTTAGATCTAAGTTAGAATATTGTTCAGTTAATTGAAATTCAATTAATGCTTCCGATAGTAATAAATTAGAATCCATTCAGAATAAATTTTATGAAATAATTAAACTTAAAAACTTCTCTCAGCCTGCAATAGATTCTCTTTCTGAATGCCGTATCTATCTGGATTACGTATTTATTAAAAACTGTTACTGTTCAAAATTTAATTGTAAGTTCATTTTTGATAATACTGGCATTAGAATTCCCCAATTTAACAGCCGTTTAACATCTACCTTATGTACATACCATAAAAAGAATGATATAATTTTTCGACTCATTTCTAATTTCAATAAAATTAATAATCTTAATCTGTAAAAGTGTAGCTATATAAGGTTTTTTTTTTTTTACATAAGCCTGCAATTAGGAATTTATTTATAATGTCTATGTTTTGTATTTCTTTTTATGCATTTTATATTTTTATGTTTATTTTTAATAGTCATATTTTAAACTTAATTTGTTTGTTTGTATTTTGTTTGTATTGTTTATATGTTGTCCTTGTATATATGTGACGTGCCCACCGCTAAAGCCATTGGCTGTTGGTTGACATGTTAGAATATTAATAAATAAAATAAAAAATAATTTTTAATATATTAAATTCAATGATTGTAATTTAGCTAGCATAAAGTTTGTATATTAATGTATATACTAAAAAGGTTGGAAAAAAATTATACTTTTTTGTTTTCTTGCAACAATTTATTGTTTACTCATTTTTTACTTTACTATGTGGGTACATCTTTTACACACCAAAACAATTGCTTATTACAAATTATTATACTATTGTAAAAGTGCAAAATGGTACCACTGGAATCTCGTCTTAAAAATGAAATTGGCCTGAAAATGAAAGCACAGTAGTACATGTTGTCTCTACGCACCTTCGTGAACGAGGATGTTCCTGAGCTTGGAGCGGAGCGCAGCCTTGCTCGGCCCCATCCCGACGCCCGACTTCAGCCAGTCCCTGAACGTGTGCAAGCCCTGAAGCAGGCCCTGGGCGTCCTGGTCCAGCCGCTTGCAGGGGAACAGGCCCAGGATCTCCAGTGCCGTGACGGGCCCCACGCCCGGCAGGCCGACCGTGTAGTCGCTGCCCACAAGCAGCGCCAGCAGGATCAGCTGCTGGCGGCTCAGCTCTGCAACGTTACAGTATCTTAACAGAACCATCTACACCTAGAGGTGGGTTGCAGAGTATCAATCTGCTACTTTGTAACTGATACACACCTGTATCAAGTACTGCAAACGAGTACACTATTCAAGTATCAAGTACTTTAGTATCAGTTTAGAATTCACCTGGAACAACACCACGGCCAATGTGCGCAGAACCCGATCGCAGATGACGGTCACTTGGGCGGAGCTTGTGAAAGGGGAAGGAGCGGCACGACGAATAAGGGATAAAGAAGGGAAAGAATGTAGGGGAGGGGGAAGCCTAAGATGTACATCAAGTTCTGTCCCTGCCCGAACACGCCCAAATATTCACCATCGGCCAACCTCGGGTTTATTTATATTTCTCTGTTTATTTTAATGTAGCTATACTAACCTAACTAACCGTCCATAGTGTTTTAAAGTGTTTTAATGTAGCTAACCTAACCGACCACTTTTAATATTTGAATTCATTTTTACCTGTGCAAAAATAAAACAAATCCCGAGGTTGGCCGAAGGTGAATATTCGGGCGTGTTCGGGCAGGGACAGAGCTTGATGTACATCTTAGGCTTCTCATCAAAGTACGCTCAGTGCCCAGTGCGTGCTCCTTGCAAAGATTGAAGACTCCAATTACGAAAGGCGTGGAAAGAGAACACTGATACCTTTTTTCGACTACGAAGAATGTAGAATGAGAAAACTGATACCTTTTTACAAATACGAAGAATGTAGAATGAGAAAACTGATACCTTTTTACGAAGACGTGGAAAGAGAAAACTGATACCTTTTTACGCTGGTGATGACGGCACGGAGGATGTGTAACCTGTAACGAGAATGCTGATACCTTGTTGCTTCCTGGGACCGCTTGTGCTGTAGCTGATACAGAAGTATCAGCTACTTGTAACTAGTACATTACTGTATCAGTAACAGGTTGGAACAGAAACCAAAAATTGCTGAAACAACCCACCTCTATTTACACCCTCTGCTGCTACTTTTTTACAATATTTTATTAATGTTTGTTCTGAGGATCCCACTTGGAGTCAAGGCCCGGGATGTATGCCATAAAATGCATTGCTATTTCAATAAACAATAAAAAAAAAAAGTTAGCAAGTCTTTATGTTCTCACCAGAGATGTCACATCTAACCTTAGTAACAAGCAAATTTGTGTTTTCTTCATGTTGCAAATACACTTCGAAACTTGGACAAAAAATTTAACATCAAATCCTCTAAAATAATGCAGAGTGCAATAAATATAAGCAAATTGTGTTTTCAACTACTTTTCTGGATGTGAATCCCACGTAGTTTCCACAATTGCCGCTAGAATTCATTGCCAGAGTAGCTATGTTGACATTTGATTAGCAGGCCGAAATGTTAAACAATAAAATGTGGCACCAATAAAAGCAATAAAGACTTGGAAAAAACATTAAATCCCAGCTTTGCACCTGATTTTTCACAAGGAATTTGATTAAAATACTGCCCATCTTGTTAAAATTCATTTAACATTTACTACTACAAAGTTTCCATTTGTCTTTTGGTGGTAACAAATATATGTTCCATGCAATTTCCATTCCCATCACAAAATTACTACTACTAAAATGTACTCTATACCGAGAGCTAAGATGTTACACTTCAAAAATACGAACATATTCACCTGCTTAAAATACAATACATAGACTAGAAAAATTATTGTAATGTGTATACATAATAATAGGAAAATTAATTTTAGGTAACTGTTTTCATAAAGAAAAATTGATAACATTATACAATAGATATAACAGTTAATAATACATATGATGTCAGGTCAACTACGCAACAGTTCTATATCTATATTTTCTGTGCAAGTACATTGGAACATCATTAGTCATTACAATGTCTTGCATGGGCGTATATAAGGGGGGGTTCAGGGGGTCCGGACCCCCCCCCCCCCTTAGCATACGACATAATTAAAATTAGCAGAATGTTGATGATGGATAATATAATCTGTGCCACAAAATATGAGCACACGTCACAACAATGAACTACCTATATGCTACGTGGACACTGCGCCTTGCCATCCCCCCTCCCGACTTCTGCGCATCATTCATACTGCGCATGCGCCGCACCCGCCTCCCGCGCGACGCACTTACTGCGCATGTGCACAACAGTCGAGTCTCGCGACCTTGATAGAACCACGCGCCTTCGCCAGCCAACATGTTTTTTCAAGCCATCTTTTGCTGCTATTAAATGTCTACTCTTGAATAAATACAGTAGAACCCCTCATATCCGACCTTCCCACAACCGACTCCTCCGGATATCCGACCTAGTCTCCGTGGTTGGCGAGCCTGTTCAGACTTGAAAAAGTGACGCAAACTGTAAGGTCAGACGTGATTGTTGGTGTAGAATGTGCTCGTACTATAATCTTGTACTGTTCTATGTTTTTTAACGTAACGTAACGTATTATGGGCAAAAAAAGTGGAGGGACACTTCCGCAAAATCAAGTTTGGCAAAACTGAAACAAAAATACATTACTGAATTCTTTAAATAAGGTTTGCTTACATTGTATTCATCTTATCATCTATAATTTAACAACAGTAAATGTTTGAAATGTATACAGCAACATTTTTACAAATAAAGTTGTATTACTGTACAAACAGTATAGCTGGGAAAGGCGTTTTTTTTTGCTCCTATGGATATCCGACCTTTTGGCCGTTCCGACCATGGCCCGGTCCCGTCATGGTCGGATATGTGAGGTTCTACTGTATTTATTATGAAACGGTCATCAAATCAAGTATCACTTTTGGATTTTTTTTTGCAAAAAAGGAGGGAGTGAAATCCCACCTTGAAGAAGTAGATGGAGCATCCGCGGGCCCGTCCACAAACATTAACGATGAAGCGAAGAAAGGTAAGTCTTACCGTTGTAGCTATGTACTATTTACCTGTAATTAATAACAGTTAACACCTAAGTATAAGTGCAACCTAATTTTTATGTTCCTGGGATTAACGAATTCTCGTAATTAACTTTTTTTACTTGCATCGTAATTTTCCCTATAATATTAATGCATTATTTTCCCGTTTTTACCCTTTCATTGACCATGTGATTACAGAACTTGATGCATGCTTTAAACCACATGAAGAAACAATAGAAGGGATTCAAATGCTTCTGCCTGAGAAGATCAATAAGGACTCCAGGATAAGCGAAAGGCTTAAAAAAAAAGCACTATTATTTTTGGGAGAAACTGAGGCAAATAATTTTTCAAGTGAGTATGAAATATGGCAGAATCATTGGGAACATATGCCAAAAAAAACCATCCACCGCACTAGAAAGTCTAGATCAGTACGAGAATCAATTTTTTCCTACAATAAAAAAGCTGCTCCCTATTTTGACCACACTCCCAGTGTCCACAGCAACCCCAGAAAGATGTTTTTCAACCCTAAAGAGATTAAAAAAACTACTTGAGAAACAGCATGGGAGATGAACGACTAACTGGGCTTGCGTTGATGAGTGTTCATCGTGACATAGTTTCTGAACTGGATTCAGATGAAATCATAAATATGTTGGCCATAAGATGTAAAAGGCTAAATTTAATACTTTGAAGTTTTCAATTTTTTTTAACTTTTTACTAGGGATGGGCCGGTCGAATCCTCGAATCCCACCGAATCTCTAGTATTCGAAAGATTCAAAATTCGAGGGAAAATATTCGGGATTCGAGGAAAAATGTTGATGTAAATGTAGTACTTTAAAAACTTAAATGCTTACAATTTACTTGGCCTTCTTACGTTTTCCTTGGAACACATCCTATTGAGGTACAATAGAACCTTGTTAATACGTGATGGTCAGGACCGAGATAATCACGGATTACCGAATTTCACGGACTAGCGATTAAGGCGATTGGTGCATGGAAAATATTACGACAAAACTAATTTAACTGTACATATTTATTTTTGATGCTTCTTTTTAAGACATAATATACCTAGGATATTTTTAATAAACTTCTTTTTACTGAGTTATGTCATTTTAAATGCATTAATTTTTATTCCAAGCCAGAATTATTTAGAAAACACATAATTATGTTAAACTTAAGTATAGTTCAAGAAACGAGTGTACGAATAGGTTTCTGCACCTATAAAAGTAAGAAAAAAAAATTTTCATCATCAAAATTACAGTTTAATATTGACAATTTCCATTGATCACTGCTGGACTACTTCAGGAGCGATTTAAAGAATAAATTTAAATGAAAATGAAAACATAATTGGCAGAACACTATTGAGTTATGTATATATCTTCATATCCTTTTGTTCTTGATACGATCCGACTCAAAACACGCCCTCTGGAGTGACAGTTCTAGTGCTGCGTGTAAAACTCTCACCGCCGGGAAGAATGTCCCCGCGACGTGGCGCTGAGGGCGGCGCTTGTCGGAACCAGGTAGTCCGGCGGAGCTCCGGCCGGCTGGCCGTAGCCTGCGGGTGGGGAGGGGGAAGAATGGGGTGTAGAGGGAGGACGAGAGAGGAGGCCGAAGAAATGAAGGGTCTGTCAAGGTCGCGCTCATGGAGCTAATATACAGTAATACATCTGGAGAGGACAAGGGAAGGCCAGCAGAGATGCGAGGTGAAGCCGGGTATCGGCGTTTGTTCCCTGCTTCCTATGCTGGAAGCAAACGAAAACGAGCCAAACTTGCCTCGCGCGGCCGAAAAATCCTCCAAACTAAACTCGCAACTATCAAAACAATCAAACTGAAAATTTTACTGGAGTATCTGTAAACATTTTTCCCCACATCGCTTTACTATTTTTTTCGAAACATGAATGCTTTCATTTTTAAAAATTAAATACCTATTTACTGCCAAAATTTTTTGTGAATATGCAGAGTAAATTACAACATCGAGGAAAAATTTTTGTTTGCAATTACATATAAGTGGGGGACACCAGCGTATGAAATAAGGAAGAAGCCTCAAATTTTATTTATATACAGAGAGTTGAAGTGGGAATAATGTTTCAGTGGGTAACACTACCGACATATGTCTTCGGAACGCACTTCATTTTGTTATTATACATCTCAAAATTTATAATTTCATACACAACGTTTATAAAAACGAATTCTTACTTACCTCATTTAATCTATTACAAACCTCTTGTAATATACGTGTATTAGTAGAAGAACCAACGTAACATGCAAACCTTAGGTAAACACTGGTAGAGAATTGTTTGGAATAACTGTAATGCTATGCATATACTGACAATGTAAGAAACTTTCAATTTTATTAATTGTTTGCATAAGAATTAATAATTTAAAAAAAATCATAGAATAGGCCTTTATAGACTGAAAACCTTTCACGTAGTTTCAAGTCGCGTACATAAAAGTTTTTTAATATATATAATTACCAAATATTGTTGAATATATTTAACATTTTTATACATGTTACAACACACATATAATAACAAACCTATATAGTATATAAAAAGACAAACGCCAAATTTTGGCATTTTGTATTTCTTTTCTCTGTGTGAATAAAATAACAGTTCTTAACGTAGTTGCTAATACAGTACTATATTTCTAAAAAAAATTACGAAAACCCCTGACATCGTCACCATAACAATGATAAATTTGCAAAATAATTAAGGCACATCTTTTAATGCTACGAAGCACACTCTTAAGAGAAATGTTTTAAACTTATGTTGGGATCTAACTAATATCTTAAAAGCATTGTGAAACCGTTACTTTGAGGGAAACCTTAATATACCGAACACCATACCATCCTTTAATCGAGTACGATTTTCGCTTCTTAGACCAAATGTCTTCAAAATGCACTGTACTGTGTAAGTAATAAATCAGTCTTAAAATCAGTTAATTATTTTGTCTTCCTATTTCGTATTCTAATTGAGATAAATATCAGATAAGCATGTGTTACTTGTATCACGACATCAAGGTATTATTTATCAGTAATTAATATTTCGTTTTATTTTTTTGTTAACTAATGTGCATAGGGCAGTGCACTAGACATCACTACCTGTGTGTAGTGTTGCGTTACACTTTTTAACGCATTAGAGTTTACATAAAATGATAAATCCAAATTTCCTTTAAAAGTATAAATATCAGCGATCAATTTTATTAATGTCCAGTATAACTCAGTCAGTAAAACACTCGAAAATATGTATAGGGCCTGTTAACCTAAATATTTGTTAACAGTTAAACTGAACCAAGATATGTTAGAGTGTTTTTTTTCCCATATATTAGAGGTATGGGACATAAAAATACGCATCTGTCGCCCATTGACTTCAAATACAGAATTATAAACTACATATTGTCAAAACATTCTGCAGCAGTTTTTGCTGAACGGAAAAACACGGATGAGAAGACAGACAAAATGTGTTTGGTAAGTGATTTTTCGTCAAATGAAATGAAACAGGGCAGTGCTTATCAGAATGAAAGTACAGAACTACTTTTGTGCTAGGAAATGCATTTTACAAAGACATTTCAAGAGAAATCACCTTTAAATGAAATAGATCTTGCTGACATGGAAGAAATAGACTTAGATTTAGAGGCCAGGCCCCTTTCAAGTGACGAAATTTCTCTTGAAGGGCTGAAATATGTTTCTGGCTATATAGCTCACCGTTTCAGAAATAAATATCCTGACCTTGGCACTGCGGATTTCAATTCGGAGGACGATAGCTGGATACATGTACAATCAAAGGGTAACTTAAAATGTCCCACTAATGAATTTTTTTAATTAATAAAGATCGCAGAAATGTGTTTTGATAATGTTCATGGCAACAATTTGTGCAAAAAAAAGCGGATTTTTGAATCACTGACTAAAATTATTTGCGGAACTACTGAAAATAAATATCCAGAAGAAGTTATATACTGTTTTGTCAGGACAAGAACGTATATGCGTATCAAGTATTTGAACAGGAAATATTTTAACGAACAAGACCAAAAACGCAAAGAAAGAAATAAGATGAGGAAAACTACCCTCTAAGATTTTTCAGTGTGATAGTGTCCACATTCCTTCACCATAATATGTATGTTCATAATTTATTTACGATGTTTTTTAATTACTATATTTAAGAAAAGCATTTATTGTGAATATCACAGCAATTATGTAGGGCTTAAGGTATTTATTGTATTCCAAATATTGAGTATGTCATTTTTATTGCCTTTATTAAAAATAATATATATGTTAACAATGTAACAAAATTGCAATATTTTTGTATTGCTATTGCAATTTCGTTTCTTGTAAACATTATTGTAGACTTTTTCATATTGAAATTAAATTTGCTATAGGGTTGTTTGTATTTTAATTTTACAGTTATAAGATTTTTTATATGTTGTTTACTGTTTACAAACATTTGAAAAATATTTCCTTAACCATATTTCCATTTTCATGGCAATAGTCTTGTTAGCTTTTCGGGTAACTCTTCTACATGGATGATAAGATGGCGCGACATCTAAAACATATCACACCACCTTTACATAACTATAAAACTAAGAGGTGTTTTCTTTACATAATATTAAAACACCATGTTTCCTTGTGGCGTAGGTGATTTAGAATTTACATTTATCTAGAAAAATGGGCTTTCAGAATGTTTTTTAACACACAGTGTTTCGGAAAGTTTTTGAAGAAAAAAAATTGACTACCCGTTTTATTTTTTTGCAGCTGAATTCGGGCACGTGCATGAAATATAATTAATCCGTAGGAAGCGCAATGGTTTAAAGTATTGATGTTGAAGATTTGAAAAGATTTATTGAAATAGTGTGAGAGAACGAGCGAGTTGAGTGAGAAGATGTGCGGGAGTGGAGAGGTTAGCTCTCAGCCACATGTGCGCAGTTACGGACAAAAAAAAAATCCATTCCGCCTCCCCATGGCGAAGGATGAGTGAAAGAGAAACCTGCTAAACCTTCCCCTCCTCCGGGCACGATAGAACCTTATCGGCTGTGTGTTAGAGGGAGAGCGAGATACAATCTTCGAGGTTTTGTTAGTTACCGCTAGATGGCAGGCCGCAGAGCGACCACCAGCGACACCCTTCCCGTATGAAGGCCATCTCGCCACTGACGAGCTGGAACTAAGCTCCTGACCTCCCTACATAGTAACGGTCACCCACATAGGCATCTAGACTCTTTAGTGGTCATATGATACAAAATTCATTGTTTTCGGGCCTGTGACCGTTTTTTACCATGCACCAATCGCCTTAAAAGCACGGAAGGTCTTGTCAAGCTTCTCAGACACCGGCGTGCAGCTGGGTTAAGGCCGTTCACGGTAAGGGCCGGCCGTCTTCGAATTAGTGTCTCGGCTTAAAAAAATACGGCACTGCCTAGCCATTAGTTCACGGTCATTTAACAGCCGAAGAGAGAAAGATAAGATAGTGCTGACCTTGCACCTTCCCCCCTCCCCCTCGTACATCCGAATGCCAGCCAGACATGTCATTCGCCAGGCGCCTGCCGTGAGTTGGCGGGTGGAAACAAACAAAGGGAGACGGGAAGCAGAAGTCAGGACATCCCCCTCAAGTTTAAAGAGTGACGAATGTGACAGCTGAAAGGGGGGCGACACAAAGTGTCGGTACAAACAGCGTTGCAGAGTTTGGCGGCCCACGCGATGGCTTGTAGTGTTTGCCGGCCGCCAGCCCGCGTGACGTTAATTTTAAGCGCTGACAATTTTTACTTTTTTTCCTTCTCTTTTAAATCGTCCCGGATTGTCCGATTCCTGAATTAGCGCATCACGGATTAACGAGGTTCTACTGTATTGTACTTTTAATTCGTTATTAGTATATAAAAAAAATTTTATGAAGCATGTAGGTACTGATTTGGGAAACTTATTTTATATTCATGAACATGGATGCATTGTCGCTACATTGGCATTAAATAAGGCATAAATCACAGATGTATTCTCAGAATATGCTAAAAAATAAAATAAAGCACATTTAGGATCTAGACTAAATATGAATCTTGTTTTTTTTTTTTTAAATAACTTTACTGAGAAATCTGTTACTTAGTAATACCACAATAATGCCGACTTTCATCACAAGTTATGGTCGCACATGTAGTAATAACAATGAAATAATGAATGACAAAAATTAATACATTATACAATTATTATTTTAATCGCTATTCAATTTTAAATATTCTGATACACATTCTATTTATGAATTTTTTAGGACCAAGTTTGGTTTGTGTAGACTACCAACGTTAAAATATGTATTATCTGAGAATTCCATGATGGCCAACCAATTAATTTGTTAGCCAATCATTTTGAGCAACATAAAAAATAACTAATATTAATATAAAAATTTTTAATGGGTAAACTAGAGAAAACACCCCGTCACTTTTAACTTCGGGCATATTAATCACTATGCTTTAGTGAGGCTTAATTTTAAGACGCACGACAATATTTATTATGGCCTAAAACCATTGAAGCCAAGATGGCGCCTTTCATTTTCCATTAAATATTTCAGGAAAGCGTTTACCTTCATTTGGGACTTTAAACAAATGTCAAGTAGGTAACTACAAAATATTGTTCCGTCGGATGTTGAATTTCGTTTACCGATTTCCGTGGATACATGAATCACTGTACTCACAGATAATGCCTGAATGCCTTAAATCTACCAAGTCGGATTCTACAGCAATTGATGAAGTGACCAGATTCTTACATGTTCCTACAGTTAACCCAGAAATAAACATTCACGAATACTGGAAAACTGTCTGCGTGTTCACCCAGGCTACATAAACTGTCCAAAAAATATTTGTGTTCACCACCTGCGACAGTGTTCTCTGAACGTTTGTTCAGCACTGCAGGAAACATATGTGACCAAAAACGGAATCGTCTTGATCCAGACCATGTCAAAATCCTTGTTTTTTTAAATAACAATTTAAAGGGTTAAATAATTCTGCATAATGTTTAATTTTTTCTCTAAACATATAAATTATTTTATAATTAACCCTTGAGAACTGGATTCGGATTCGAGGGGTGGATTCGAGGTACTGTTTGGGATTCGGATTCGAGATTCGGATTCGAGAAAAATGGGATTCGAACCATCACTACTTTTTACCTCTAATTTGTTATTATATTTTGAAGGCTTTTTATGCCAAATGTTTTAGTTGATTGTAGTCTTTTTTATGTAAAAATGTTTTACGTTGATTGTGCAATATGGAAATAAATAAAAGCCGAAGCATCACAAACAAAGATAGAATAAAAATACCTATGTATCAAAAAAAAATATTGATATACAATATTATGTTTATGTTATCTATCTTCTACTTTGTTACTTTTATTATAGTTAAATAAATTCTTTACGGACATTACTTACAAATTTTATTTTAATGTACTTAAAGTAACTATGTATTGTTTGTATGTAGCTTAATTGTATGTAGCTGAACTAGTGTGTACCCATTTTTGTTTAAGTAATTGCTAAATGACTATGATACTATGATTTGAGCGTTTGGATTTTTAGCTTTTACCCGCGGACAAACACCCCCCCCCCCCCACCCCCCATGTGAAAGCTATTGGTACGGCCGTGATGTCTTGTAATGTTTTCTCACTTTAACAAACACACTCACACACAAACACACATAAACACAGAAACACACACACTCACACACACTATGTACTTATATTATTAAGTACAGGATATCTACAGATATCTGTTGCACAAATTCGGTATTTTTCCAGGACAGTTTATTAAAATAAGTTACAACTTTTTTTATATTACAGGGTCATTTTTATGTATACAAATCAAGATTAAAAAAAATACAAAACAGATTGACTATTTGCAGCAATGTGCTAATGTTTATGTCAAAAAACTAAAACATATTCGGAGATAATCTCCACATTATTTAAGTGGACAGTTTCCAACTATTTTACTTACTGTATGACTATAAACTTATCGAGGCGACAAAAAACAAAACGTACTTTAGCAAACTGCAACTGAATATTAAAGTTTTGTGACTTTCAGTATTTACTGCTTATTTTGTGACTTTCGTAACCAGTCAGTTTTGTTACTTTTTTGTGATTTATGTGACCTGTAGACACCTTTAAGTACCAAAATTGAAGGTTTTTTCCCCAATACAGTTTTACTTTGTGTGCAATCTCTGTACCTTCTATCTGGCTCTCAATTTCACTTCTCTTACATATAATTTTCCTATCATTTTAGGTTTCTTCCAGTCCTTCCACAGTGTGTGTATACTCTTAAGATGCCAATTTTCAATTGAGTAATGTTGAAGGAATAATCAAGAAACTAAAGGTAAGGAAATATTATTTACATGAGGGTCCAGTTAAAAAAAAAAGGTACGAAACAATCTGTCCATCCCTTCCATGACTGGGTTTATTTAGCCTCGACACTTCTGACTTTATTCCCCATGGTATGCTGGCCATCACCATAACCAGAGCTTTTTTCTGCTGGAACACCGGAACGTCGTTCTATCCTTTCCACGGGGGAGGGGGGGAAAGAGAAATATTCTTCCTTTCAGCAATCTCAGCTGCTGGCAGTAAAAAGTGGAATGTGGTCTAAGTAATTTATTGTTTGCTGTAGAAGATTATAATAGGTAGTAACCTACGTGTTCTCTGGTTGCTGGGAATGATTTTCAGAAATCGTTCAATTTGTGTTTGTTTTGAGAATAGGCACAGAAACGGAAGAGATGTTTTGATGATGTCTTTTTTGGTTTTCATATATTTATGTATTTTGGGATTCATATTTTAATTTTTATTGCTAAGAGTGCATAAACCACTAAAAATTTCTATTTATCAAGCATGATTTCATTTACAACACGTGTTTCAATCAATAAAGATTATGGATTTATAGCAAGTTTGTCAATATGTATGTAAAATTGTCTGAAAATTGTTAATTTCATTTAATTATAAGGTCCTCAAAAAATTAAGTAATAAAAATTTAGATAAGCTTAAGGTATGAAAATTTTATTTTTTGCTCCATTACAACCACACAACTGCCTAGAGAAGCAGAGTCCGTTTTAAAGTCTTAGTCTAACTCCTCCTCTTCGGAATATTTAACTCCACAGGCCTTAAAGTTCCCTTCTTACAAAGGAATGGCCTAGATGCTGTACTACACTTTAAAAAAGTTTGATTACATGCTTTTGCCACAATAACCAGAAATTGTGTGTTTTATTGGCGGAATATTTGGTCCTGTAGCTATGCAGAGGCTAAAGGGGACAGGACCTCCAGGATTATAGTGGGCTCTGAACCACTTGGTTACAGAGTCAGTGCTCGTAAGTCGGAGTTGTGTCGGGGTGCTGGAGCCAAACCCAAGACCCCTGCCACATGAGCATCGTGTGTTAATGACCATGACCAACGAGGACCCATGATAATGGGAAATTGTGCTGTGCTATGTGCAAGAACGCTGGAAGAGAAGGCAATCAAAAATAAATAACCGAGACAATGAATAAAAAGGAGATAAGATGTGAAAGAACCTTCACTGGAAAAAGTTATATTTATTGTTAGCAAGTTTTTTTTAGCATTAATAAAAATTTTGAGGTATTGCACGAGTTACACCACCTTTCATACCACGATAAAGACCTGACCACAACTGCTGCAACTGTGAATTTTCAGAATGCAACTAGGGGAGTCAACATTCCGCCAAACAAGACACCCAAAAATATATAAATATAATGTATCAACGCTCATCACTGTGACTCACTGACTGACTGTAACACTGTGAGATAGTGCCTACCTGCAGAATGCCAGCGTGTGGCGGGAAGTCGCAAACCAGGAGTCTGAGGCAAGCATTCTGCAGGTAGCCACATTCTATGTTTTACAAACAGCAACACTTTCATAATTGTTTTTTTTATGTGTGTTAAGAAGTGCATTTGAATTTTTCACTATAAGATGGCATTAATAGTTAAATTGGTTAGCTTTTAGTAATTCTTTTACTTTTCGAATTGGATTAATTAACTTCGCAAAGTAAATACATATTAAACTTATCGCTGAAAAGCAATTTTTATCACGCATGTCATTATAATTCATTAAATATTCTTAAATGAGACAATTAACATGCAATGTAGTTTTTCAAGAGGTTCTTCATTAAAAACAATTTTTTTTAATAATTTCATACAAATACAAATAATTTTCATTTGCAAAATATTGAAGAAATTGAATTTCTAATAAATATTTTATGTATATTAAAATAAAGTGATAGTTATATTAATCAGTTTTCAATACGCTACTTAAGCACCTTGCAATTAACTAGTTTACAATAAGATCAGGTATTTTCTTAGGAAGTTACACAACTCCTAGTAATCAATGAGCATTAAAACATTATAAGCTAATAACAAAAAATTTCATACAGTACAGTGAATAATGACTTACTAAAGTAATGATGGATGTCAGTAGCTTGAAATTGTAAAACTTGCTTCTTGTGATTGAAGAAATTTTTGTAGACTCTCTGGCCTCCAAAAAGCCATATATCACTGTCATCTGTGATTGTACCATCGGTCAGTGACATCAAGTCCAGGAAAGCACACTGGGCTTCCGCCTCCATAGGAGCAACTATATACGGTACACCAAACAGTTGTAGCAGCTCCTGGAAGATGTACGTGTGTCATTCTTTGCCAAATATTATTTTGGGTTCAAACGCTAGGAATAAAGTTAAAAATAACGTTCAACTGAAGTGAAAAATATATTGCTTCATGTGTTAAAATATACAACCTAAACAGTGCTGAGTCGATTCTTTAAAATATGCTGATTTCAATTATTTGTTTTGGTAATGGAAAACTTGAATTACCAGTTTGATAAAAATGAAAATAAAAATGACAATGTAAATGCATTTAAATAATACACTAATGAGAGTGCATAAGCTCTAAGTATTTAAAAAGACTGTATTAAAAATACTGTTACGAACTAGAACAAGGCCGGGACACGTGCAGGTGCAGAGCTGGCTGGCGACTGCCGCAATATGATATGCGCCGCGCGCGCCTGGAAGATAACAAGGATTGTCGCTTTCCCCCTCCTTCCCCTAATTCCCCGCGCGGCGCCCTGCCTTTGACACGTAACTGACACCAGACAGCTGGGAGTTACACGAGTCACCGACACGTGTTTCGAGAGCTTTCTACCGTCGTGTCGGCGCGGATTGACGCGACTGGCCTCGGCCGCTCTCGTGAGTTCTGGAATTGCGCCGGGGCCTATATATATGCCCGAGGACGCCGGTCAGGAGTCAGTCGGAGAGACAGTGGAGTTCAGAGAGTTCAGGCGGCAGCCTTCCCGCGGCGGAGCTTCCGGGGCGATAGTGCCGCGGGTGCGGCAGAGTGGCGAAGTCCTTGGACGAAGGTTTCAGGACAGGGAGTGAGTGAGTTCAGTGGAGTCGGGAGTTTTCCCGCAGCGGAGTTTCCGGGCAATGGTGTCGCGGGCGCGGCGGAGTCCCGAGCGAAGTTCTGAGCGAGGCGACAAGCGGATCCTCGGCGAAGGGGAAGTGTGTCGGCGGCGGCGGAGTGTGGCGACGGAGTCCCGGGGCGGAGACCCACGAGGGGTGCTGCGGTGAGAGTTGCGCCAGAGGTGCAGCCCAGCGAGGAGTGCGGTGTGAGAAAAGCAACATTTTTAAGTGCAATTGATTATTGGCCATTTTAGATTATTTGAAAGTGACATAAGTAGTGGCAATAAATAAAACTGTGTGTGTGATAAAAATCTTTAGTTGGGCTATCCTTTACGAACCTGCGGTAAATACTTTAACTTTATTGAAAATAATATTTTTAAATTTTTTTTATGAAATATAGAGGAAACTTGCTTAAAAACACAACTGAACATGTATAAATGACATTATATCTACATTAATAACAGTACAACTTGTTTATAGCCCTTCACTATTCTTCAGAATTCAATTGTTTGACATGAAATAATAAACACTAAAGTATATGAACACAAAAAACACCAATTGAAATACCAAAAAGTAATGAACCCCAAATAATGTAGCTTGTTCACTACTGCTGCACCTAATAAAGCAATTGGTCTCCTGGAAGATGCCAACGTACCTGTGCTTCCAGGTACATTTGATCGGTTATCGAAGCCGCTATACGATCCTGTTTGCCTCTTTCAGCCACCAACGTTGTCTGTTCCTCTTCCAAGTTCACCTGCACATTACGAAATGCCAGGTATGCTGTACACAAAAATTTCTCCACAACCTTCTGCACTTATTTTATAGCTAAAAATATACAAGATGGGAAGAGGTTCAAAGAGGATGAACCAGTAGATGGAGTTATAGAATGGAATCATTAATACAGTAATAACTTTAATTAAGCCCATTTGGATCCATGACTGTGTTGCAAAAGCAATTATTCTAGATTATCGAATGTCAATATAATATTTAAGGGAATATCAAAAAATCTAATATACAGCACAATATTATATTTAAAACATTTGGTAATATCTGCTCTATGGCTGTATACTGTTTGTACACTGTTGTAAAAATAAGCAAAGTGATATTTTGCTCGCTATAAAACCAACATAAACAGGGATAAAAACCTGAATGTGAGTGACTTGATTGAAACCAGATTGTAGGATGTGCCGGATCAAAGATCCCAGAATTGAAGACCTCAGACTGCTCAAAGAACTCACTTAAAAGCATTCATCTATCTCAGGTAAATAGTTTGAAATTCCTACAAGACATTCTGCATTTAGTAACTGTTTGGGATAGAAAAACATTTATTACAAAGTACCAAAATGTCTGAATTTTTTAATTCAAGTACACAGTAAAAATAGATGTCACTATTTCTCAAAAATGTTAAGGATCAAGATATTCCTCAAATATCTTTAGCTTCTCACTCCTCTAATTTGTTTTTGACAGTGTCACTGATGTTCAATAGTGCAGCAACTACATTTTGAATAGTACCTTGCAGAAAGAGATGCTCTCACAAAACCTTACCAATGAAGAAAAAATATTGCAAACACAAAGTCGACTACGTAATGAACATAAACCATGAGCAATTATTAAAATTAAAGATCCAAAAACCCTTAACTATTAAAAGATATAATACCTCCTAATACTAACTCAATATGAATTACAGAAGAATAAGCAATTAATGACTTCAATCACTCTTGATGAAGACAAACAAAACTAATAAATAAACCACCTAACAATCTAATTATAATTCAAATAAAATTATAAAAAACACCAGCAAAATTAGTAAAGAAAATATACTTTAAGAATTAATAGGAGAGGGTTAGAGAGAGGAGAAAAGTAAGGAAAGGCTTAAAAGAGGAAGAAAGCAGAATTGCAGTTGGAAGGAAGCAGGAGAAATATCTAAGGATCTGCTACTTTACTAGGAATTGTATTTGAAATGAAAAACAATTTTTTTTAAAATGAGACATTTGGTAAGCAGTGCTGCCAACTTCCATGGATATCTATCAGTAATCATATTCCTGCGTACACTAAAACACACTAGTTGACATCATGGTCATTAGAGATGATAAGGGGTTATGATAAGCTAACGGAGCATTTACTGAATGAATGGGTGCAGGAAACAGTTACATGAGCACAATTTATCATACAAAATGTTCATAGACATACAATATTTTAGATGTTTCTAATTTTTTCTGTTTATATAACAAATAAATAACACTCCATAGTTTAGTAATTGGTAGTCTAAACTAGAAATGATTATGAAAAATCTGTAATAACTTGGTAGCACTGGTAAGTATAGAAAAAGAGTATTGTTGGGCTTTTGTTGAGCCACTATTTCTTACACAGAAGTGTGTTGATTGTATCGTGAAATTGCATGAAACATTAACTAATTATTATTCTGTAAAATATTTCCTGTTAATGAACCATCACGCTTCAATTTGTCTCCCATTTCCAGGCATAGGTATTGGGTATTTTCATGCAGAAAAATTTATTCTATCTTGAGCTCCTATCTAAAATTCATACATTCATCAATCACGATCATGGGGAAAATCATAGAAAAAGCAATCAACAAAAAAAAAAGTATTACCTAATTGAAACAGAATATAAAAATTGAATAATTAAAAATAAAAAAAATAGCCACTTTAGGATGTCTAGATGTACATGTATTGCAAAATTAATACTTTTCCAAGGGTTATCGACATAGTGGCCACTGTAAGAAAATCAGTTAAAAATAATATTTGGAACTTTTTTGAAGTGAAACTTCTTTGAGCGCGATGGGCGTAAAATTTCAAGGCAGAATTTGAATGCAACATTTTTGTGAAACATTGCTGTGAAACGTTTCTGACACAAAAAGGATGGAGAATAGATTGTGGACGGTGCAGAGAATTTTTCGAGCCTGGTTCTCTTGAGCGGACCCCATGTGGCAGCGTGCGGCTCAGCTTGAACCCTGCCAAGTGATTTTTGAAAAATTACGGCAGTAACTGTGTCCACAAAAATTATATATATATATAAATAAACTTTTGATTTGACGTTGGTTTTGGGGTCTATTGATCATGAAACGATAAACTATTTTAAAATTTACTTTTCACAAATTTTCAGGTGAATTCATAGTTTTCCATCATTTCGTAACACCCCCCTTCCTCTTACCGTCTGGGCTGGTCAGGGCGGTTGGGACCAACCTGCGCCAGATGCCATCCGACTTGCTGGCATCTAGTAAGGGAATATTTGGGCAGAGGGCAACACAATAAGGTTTGAACTTATTGTTGTGCACTGCACCACGAGCCATATTCTCAAGAAAATTATGTTATTTCAAGTACGTATTATTTTAATTACTTGTGTAAATCAGTATTGTTAAACCGTGTTATAAGAGTATTGTTTTATCTGTGTAACTAAATACGTTTTTTCTGGTATAGGGCTTTTTACGCTTCAGACTGACAGGGTAACTATTTGTCGCGAATTATTATTTGATCTCACATTGTATTATATTTATGAGCCCACGAGCATGTAAATATGTTAAGTCCAACTCAGAATATGCTAGTTTAAAAAAAGTTCAAACAAATTCAGTGCGTGGGATATTAATTGTTTTTATTGAAGTGAAACTTCTTTGGGTGCAATGAGAGTAAAATTTCAAGGCCAAATACTAATGCAATGTTTTTGTGAAACATTGTTGTGAAACGATTCTGACATGAAAAGGACAGAGAATAGGTACTTGGCCAAAGAAATATACCCCTTATGATATACTTATAATTCAAGGTTTGAATTGCCAAAGAAGTTTCACTTATATCATGTGTACTGAGTTAAATCTATGCTTTTTTTTTTGTTTGATAAGTTTGTATAGTGTCCTAATAAAATAATAAATTCTCAAAAGGATTCTATCACTTGTCATAAATGTTTATGAGTTCGAGACCAACCCTATACCCTTGCTGTTCTGCCTCGTGGCATGACCCTCTGTTTAGTGACCATAAACTCTATTTATTACACATGTTTCACACTTCTTGTTTACGCTTTGAAGACTGGACACATCAAGGCTTTTTTTGTGCAATTCTGTTTAAATGTGAACAAAACTTTCTCCAAACTTTGAGTTTTTAATGTAAAAATTAGTCAACATCAAGATGGCCACATAGACATAGTTCAGAGTCATGAGCTTTTACTTTTCACAAATTTTCAGGTAAATTCATAGTTTTCCATCATGTGGTAGCCAATATAAACTGTGCACAACCTCCCAACCACACAGATTGTTACCCTCCCTAACGAGTGTATATTATATTACTTGGTTTAAAACCCTGCGAGCAAGCCATATGACCAAAAAACTATAAAGGTTACTCTAAAAATGGCAGATAGCTAGAGGGATTGGGCAGACAATTTCACTATTCTTCACTTCAGAAAACTAGCAAAGAACATTTAATGCTTTCAATGTTATAAAAACAGTGTGTGTAGTCTGAACGGTCTGAATACCATTTTGTGAGATACAAGGATGTGCATATCCAGTGTACCTACAGATACGATGATAGCAGATAGGTTGATTGACCTAGAGGCTGGAGGAACTTCCCAGCCATTGCCATGGATAAATGGCCATAGTGTGACTGGGGTGTACCAGGCGAGATAAATTTGCAATGGTGTACCATTGCCTTCTGCAGTTAGAAGTGAAGGGACGACATAGTCCTACACCCATAAAGGAAATTTTCCATTGGCAAAAATCCTAGACATGCCTGGGAATCAAACCAGGGACCTTTGGCTCACTAGCAAGGAGCTTCAACCATCAAGCTAACAGATCGGACCTGAATAAATAATTTTCAAAAATATTTCATTATTACAATTGGACAGAATGAGGTGAACAGTTAAAAATAACATATTACTTTAATAACATATGAATTTACTACATTAACTAACCATAAAATGTCAGTTTTATTTATTCTTACTTCTTACCTGAATCAGGCGAAGCTCTTCTAAACTGAGTTTTTCTTCAGGCTTACTTGCAGGAACAACACCATTGCTTGGATTTTCATTTTCTAATCTAGAAGTATTTTTATTTTCTTCTTCTGTACTAACCTCATGTTTGCTTTGTTCATCTTGAGTATCTTCTTTCAAAGACATGTCAGCTGATTCCAAAAAAATTTCAGTTAAATTGCTTTTTAAATGTGCTTCAAGAACTTTTTTCTGTGAGGTTACACTTGATGAAATTATTTCTTGTGCCACACTACCTCCTATGTCAAGATTTTTAGAGGCTACCCGAGATGACTTGTTCAGTTTTCCTACTATTTCATCTAGTTCTTTTGTATCTGCAGTTGAAAACACATCAGCAAAAATATCATCATCCATGGTCACTTCAGCTTCAGTTAATACTGCATCAGTAGGATTTGTCTGTTTAGGCAATGCTTCTTGACTTTCACTAACATTATTCACCTGTTGCTCCATCACTTCGATGAATTCGCCATCAGAATCATCATCTGATGTGACCCTCACACCTTCAGGAGGTACAGCAAAATTGGATGCCATTTCATCCTCATCACTTTCCAAAGAGTCTTTTCCTCCCGCTACATCATGCAGTGGACTCTCTTTATCTGGCGATAAACACACATCAGTCGTGACAATGTGTAGTTCTTGAGCGGGACCGACTTTAGTAGAAGAATCTGCGACAGCCGGGAGACCAGGGAGTTTGTCTGTTTCAATGATGCCCACTATTCCAGCTTCACCATTGGCAGAGGTACCTTCTTCCAACTGTCCTTTCGATTCAGCCTCTAAAAGTTCTTTGCACCTCACTAGCTCAGCTTGAATCATAGCTAGTATTTCCTTCTGGGTGACACCCAAATTCTCAGAGTCAACTTTATTTTCATCGACAACATTGTTTGTTTTTGAAACAGTAGGGGAAACTTCAGGTGAAGCGTCCCCTGATTTTTTAGGACTATTCTGATGTTTTATGATGCTCAAGATTTGCTGTTGTGTCAGGCTGCTGTTCTCCAACATAAAGTCCCTCGCCACCTGAAGAAGTGGGTGGCTCCTTGCAGCATCCACATTTTCATTTTCATTATCATCACTTGAGATAACTTCACTCTGTGATACTACACTCCCTGCATCGAAGGAACCAATATCCTTCGTAACAGTAGGATTTGTCTCTCCGACCTGAAGAGGTGCCTCGCTTTTGCTTGTCCCGGGTTTCTCAGGCGACGAGCCAAGCTCACTGAGTTCACTGCTACTGTCAGCCTGGCTACTCCTTTTAGACTCTCCTTCCTTCGACTCTGACACAAGAAAATAGCAATGCAATTAATTAGCAGTTTGCAAAATAAATACCAAATGAAAAACAATTGCAATCACTCAGTGACTATAATCAGGCACAAAAAAAAGTTAAATACACACTTCAAAATTTTATCCTGTATTTAGGCTTCATTCTTAAGGGGCCTCCCTAGTAGCATCAGAAGTTAGCGGAACACTATGTTTTTAAAATAATGATGGGACTTTATTAATCGACACTACGAATCTGAAAATTTTTCACCCACGAGAAGATAATACACGAATTGTCTGTATACTTTTACATTTTTGTTTTTTTCTATCAAAATATGAAATAAAAAATCACCAACTTGTCCAACTTTGGGGCCATTTTATACTGCTTAGGAGAATGACAGAAAGAAAGTACAAGTCTAGAAAAAAAGATAATTTTTTTCTGAAGAAATTCATGTATTTAAAACATATAGTCATCGCTTTGAATTCCGAGATATCTTTTCCACAATTTCCGCAAATCCTGAAAGTTTTCCACCGTCTCGTGCTGCCGCTCGGCGAAGCCAGCTCGCAGGCCACACAGCTCAGGTAGCCGGGTGGAGGAACACGTGGCCGGAGGGGAGGCAGGCTACCTGTGTGTGCGTGCGTGCGTGCGTGAAAGGGAGACAACCCACAACCGGCACAGGTAAAAGATAATCCCCTGACAGAAAGAAATTCTCAGAATTGCTTTTAGTGTGCCTCGCCTCAGTACCATGTGCTCGACTTACTCTGTGACTATATTCGTGTATCTCTAAAACATTGCTTTTGTTTAAACTACAAATATCCTAAAGCTTACCATACTAGATCATGTATTACGAAATAAAGTATTGAAACTAATCAATCAATACATTGAAAGTTGTCCTACAAACTATTTATTGGTGGCTTTACAGACTCGCTAGCTAATTCGACAAAATTTATATTTAATTTTTAACATGAAAATACACTTCATTGTTTTTCCTTTTATTTTTAATAAAAATTCAAGAAACAATAATTATTCTACCCAATATTTTTTAAAATTTTTTTTAGTTTTCCAAAATGATTTTACACATCTTACAACGCTGGGGAAAAATTTTATACTGGTATTAACCAAATGGTTAACTATTTACAAAAGTTTTGATACTTAAAAATGTAGGTTTTATATAAAATGTATCTTAAATTAAAAGAAAAATCGTATTTTGAAAACTAAATGTCATTTTGCTATGCTTTTTGATTAGATAGATATCTGATTGTCTGCACTGTCTTAAAAATGTTCATTGAATGATAAATAAAAAATAAAAACTAGGGAAGTTCTATATTAAATAAGCTAGTCAGAATTATGTAAATGTTCCTCCTGGCGCAGGAATCACGAGGAGGATTGAAGATGAGGTCAGTGACCGATCGCTCACATATGTAGTTATGGATGGTACGTTATTAATTACAAAATTCAAAAACCATTTTGAAGTTAAAAAGTATAATTAGTGGCAATGTTTAATAAAGATGACGTAAATTTTCAGATAAACTTATTTCTACAGCTCAATTAATTAATAAGGGCAGGAAATAAATTTTTTACAGCAATTATACAAAATTATTAAAAAAATTTAAACCACAATTAATTTATCCAAAAACCAAAATTAAGTAAATATTGCCCACACATTACAACATCCACGAAAGAACCTTAAAAAATTATTTTTGATAGATGCATTATTTTGCATTCAAGTTCTTTATTTTTTAATACTTCACCTACTTATAATTGTTACATATTTGGCACATGGTCCGTCACGCCCAATTAAAGGGCCTGAATAAGTATCAACTTAAATATTTATGAGTTAAAACAAAACATAACTACCTATATGTAACGGATGATCAAAGAAATTGTGAAATTTTGAAAGCTTGTTCTGTTTTTATATAGTACACAAAGCAGTTAAACCATAAATTATTTGTTGCTGAAAAAAAATAATCCTTAACCTTTCATGCTTTTTTCATTTATTTTTATTACCACATATTTCCGTTGAAGTAATACTTATATATATATAACAATACAGCAATCTAGAAAAAAAATTAAGGTAGCCTTATTTCAAATATGTTATGATAGACGTTAGTTAACTAAGAATATAAATTCGCTTTACAACCACAGCTTGTACACAAGTCGTAAAAAAAACATGGTTCTACTTACAGGCCGTATTGAACGTAGGGTAGGTTTATGACAAATACAACAGCAATAAACATATGGCTGAGTCTGCTTTCATGTACACTTTTTTTTAAGTTATCACTTTTAAAGCGGGTAAAGGGTACCTATCAAGTAGCTTAGCATTACCCAAAGTGAATGTCGTGCTCCAGAAAATGTTCGAACTATGTAATATTTGTATCACTGTTGCGTTACAGACCTGCAACTTTTTTCAGTGCGCGATGTCACTCTCATGTAAAAATATGTCGTGTTTAGCGCAAACGTGTTCGAATGAATCCACATCGAGCTGCCAAAGAATACCTATCGATGTCGGCAACATACATAAGTATACAAACCAACGTTTACAAGTGTATTCATACGTAAGTATAAAACTGGCGGTGGGCCATGATGCAGTTGGTTCTTCGCGTACAGTCCACTGACGGGATAAGAAGCGTCAAAGATCTTATATGGCTATTCTGTAAACTTGTATGTCATTTCACTGCCTGCTTTAGACAAACAACATCCATTACTTTTAGCTTTGGCTTGAAAAGAATTACTCCGGCCGGCTTTCTTATATGACTTATTTCAGCTCCTCGTGCGACCAGTGTGTATAATTTGTCCGCGGCCTTATCTTTGGGTGAAAGTTATTTGTAAGATAATTTGTATCGGTAATGTTCATCATGTATTACATAACAATTCGACTTAGATACGCACATGTGTTTTTAAAATATATGTTTAATAACTTGCAATACAAAGTATGTGTTGAATTTTATGTATTGAATTTTTTTTACATTATGTACGAACATAATAATCACAATATTTCATGAGAAATTTTTAAAACATTTTACAAAGCAATCTCTAATTTCTTCCACACCTCATGGTTAACCTTACTATTTTATTTCATGTTTCAGTTGATTTAAACTGTTTGGAATCATAATATGACGGACATGAAGAATATTAGTTTTAGTAAATTTTATGAGAGGATTTACTTATTACATTAAATATACCTCAATTTTTACCTCAAAGGAAAATAGTTGCATATCATTAAATGATAAATATTTGTTTCCCATTAATATAGTTTATGAACACAACTTATTGTTATAATACCTACATTAGTTAAATTGTGTTTTTGTAATGCTCTCCTATTTCAGTAAAATTTTTGGGCAAATTGAATAGCATATAGTCGATCTTTAACATAAGCTTTTGGAATACATAAATATAATAAATTATGTTCTCGTGATTTTAACAATTAAATATTTCTTCGCATGAAAAAATTAACTAACTAAAAAATATTTCAGTAATTTATACTTAAGGACTAAAAAATTTTATTTTTATAATATAATAATATTGTATGTATGTATACTTTTCTGAAAAAAGTAGATTCAAGAAAACAAATTTTCTTTTTTTAATTTTGTTCTTGAACTTACTTGACAAGCGATATTGAACTTCAACTTTATACTTTCGGTATAGCACTTTTCGATTTATTTTCTCCAAACGGGAATTAAAAGTAAAGAATAAATAACATTTTCCTCTATAATTATTGCAGCCGTATACTGAAAAGTTTAACTTTCCTTTATTTGCATGATGCGGAGCTCCTAACTACACAAAATTTTTGTTATTTATTTTGAACGTTGTATTTATGTTTCCTTACAAACTTAAATGAACCTCTTAACATTTAATTTCATCAAAAGTTATACAATATAAGTATCAAGTTAAAATATTTTTAAGTGTAGTTGTGGCTAATTTGTTGTTGAAAATGACAATCTTAAGTTTGAATGAAAGTGAGATATGATAAAATTATATTTGTAGTTAAAAACATATAATTCATTTCAAATTCAATCTTTTGTTACATGCATATTTCCAAATAAATTTGACAATATATTAAATTCTATGCATTTGAATCTATTCGTATATTCTGCAGCATTAATTCCTATAAGCAAATACTTATTACGTACAATGTACTTTTAGTCCTGTCGTATAGTTATGCAAAACATTGTATCAAAAGTATTGTTTCTTCTATGCGGTTATGGTTGAAAAAGAAAAAAAAGTAATTTAATTTATTTTTAAATTGGGTTGTCAGTAAGAACACGTATTTAGTGTAATATGACATATATTATTCTGTTCATTGAAACATTACTATCGATAACTCTATTTTAGATTTATCTGTCTATGTTATATTTCAAATTGATTCTTTTTCTTCTGCTTATGACAGCAGCAAATTTTGTTTTATCGCATATGTAATGTTTTTATGTTTTGCATATTATAATTAATGAGTTAGTATTGTTGGCGGGTGAGGCTTTTTCACAAATGGACGCGTTCTTGGCGGCTAGCAGGTAGGACGCGTGTATTACGCAGGCTGGATAGGGAAGTACGACTGCGGGCGAGCTCCATGATAGAAGCAACGGGAGTAGTATCACTCGGCTACTTGTATATGTTGGGATAGCTGTGCGAATGGTAGAACAGACCACGGGACTATGGTGAGGAAAAAGGTCCCAAGCTCGACATCCCGACGATGAGACCGTTTACGAACTGTCGATGGATCATCAGGAAAGTTAACAACTTCTTCAGAAACTTGAGTCCCTCTTTCAAAATTCAGTTTAATACCTGGAGATGACTATATTCGGTGTTCTACCAAGCGAAGCATACTCTTAATTCATTACTAGTTGATGTTTAATATTTTGACGCAAAATAAAATTGTGAATCAGCTTACTTTGCTCATGCCAGCTTTTACAAGTTTTGTCAAAGTTAATTAAATGAATAAAAATTGTGTCCCTTTGTTGCTGGCTACCCGCAAGAAATTATCATGGTGAATAATAATAATTTTAAGTCGACATGTAATATTATGATTTTTATGGGATTGTGTTTTGGAAATGGTATGTGTAACTGTCTTGTGTATTTTATTACATTCATTTCACGTAACGAATTGTCTGAACGTAATATTATTGTTTGTTTGTTTTAATATTTCGTTTTATTGAACAACGATACATAGTTTGCCGCTTCGAGCGACTACAGAAATGACAATACAATTAGTTTACAGTGTTACAAACATTTTAGTTTCCTCTACTGTACATGGGGCGAAATTTTTTTATGTTATGTTTACTGAAACCATTTTACGCGCTAAGTGAGATGTTGCGATTGAGTAGAAGGGAAAATATGTCTTAAAACCCTGCGTAATGGTATGAATTCCATTCATTCGTTTACTCTGTGATCCGGAGGGTCTAATGTTAAGACTGAATACATGTGCACTTCCTCTATGTAGAGTGGCTTCATTGAGATGAAAGCAAAGCTCACGTTGATGAAATACTTATTAATTAAAAAATAAAAATGTTGTTTTATGCTTCAATTTCTGTTAGTGTCGTACACAGATTAAAAATGTAATGCAGAGTTCCTCAGTTTTATGTATATTGAAATTTGCTTATGTGTAGAGTAGTTATTAAAAGCATAAAAAACATATATGACGAATTGTTGTGTATTATTTCCATTAGGCGTGAGGTGACCATGAAAATAGATAAGATTTTATCATTATGTGAAATCTACATTTTAAATGTTGGCGTTTAAATATTTATGAAAGCGTGTGATCTTAAAGCACTATTTATCTATTTAGGAAGTAGGTAGTTTCTTTGATTTTAGAAGGTTTTTTTTTAAATAAACAACTAAATTAATTCAAAAATTTGAACTACTGCAAGCAAAAAATACTTTATTCCATTTTTATTTTAAAATTAGCCATTGTATTCTACCTTGCTTACACTCTATTATCGAAAAAGATTTTTTTTTGACAGAGATGAATACCGTAAATTAATACACAAAACATACATGTTTTCGTATGATACAATAACAGCTAGTGACAGTGACGAAACCAAAATTATTTTGATAGTTTGTATAGAAAATCCCCAACAGTAGTGGTGGTATATTTAGGGATTTCTTTGTAGATGGGTACTATTCCACAATAAAAAGGAGTTATCGTCAATTATCAAAGCAGCCATATTTCGTATCTTCTTTGACAGCCTAAATACAGCACCAAATGACGTACTTGGCTAAAAATTAATTCCAGCTGCATGCGTAGATTCCGGGAGGAGGGGAGAATCTCAGGGTGGCCCGAACCTCCCTGAAATAAAAAAGTCCGTCTGAGGGGGCCCGCTTGCATTTGCAAAATCTTCACGTTATCCGGTGGGCCTCATGGGAATCCTACAAATTTTCGCCCGTGATTCCAGCTATACATTTCACTGACACCTTGAGCACAACAGTCAGTGCACACTGAGTTCTTCCATACCACCCGCACTTGTCTTCGATAAAATCTGAACTCAGGTGGATTCAGCGTGACTGACTAAGCCTGCAGTCTGAATCCACCTGTAGGCCGCTGTTGCAACAGCTAAGAAATTTACACTGCTCGTAGTGAACAGTCTGTATGTAACTCGAAACGGGATTCCAGTTCATTCGTATATACTTATTCATCTTATTATGCAACGTTAAAGTCATTAAAAAAATATGCAAAAATAAAATAAAATGCTAAACATGTAATAAGAGCCAGAAAATAATAATATGCAGTAATATTTAGTGTAACTAAATACGACGTGAACCCTAGAATACAAAGTTGACGATGTGTCGTTGGTGGGAACACTTGTTTGTTCCTGACATTTTTTTTCTTTACAGAATTTAAAAGTGAGTTTGACATGCACTTTTTCTTCAGGAAGTAAGTTAAAAATTTATTTGTCGTTATTGTGATTTAAAAAGTTGATTTGTGTCTAAGAGTAAAAATAAATAATATTATTTTCATCATTTTATTCCCAGTTTTATTACTCAATTATTAGTAGGACGTGATTTCTCGTCGCGGTGCGGAATACTTTTATGAATGAAAGCACATCTGTTCGTGCAAAACCATTCGTCACACAAATGTCAGTTCGAAAGTATAATGTTGGAAATTTTTTAAATGATATAATTTTTGCATTTTTTCCCCCCTGAAAACACAAGCTAACACATCGATTGTTGGTGACAGCATTTTTTGTAGTGTATGTAAATCTCTTAATTATGTAGAACGTTAATTAAAAAATAAAAATACATGTTTTAAACAGAATTGACGATTGTTTGCATTTCATGGATATGGACTGGATCGCAACACTAATATAATGTTTCGAGTTAATAAACACTGTCAGGAAGCAAGCAAGGCAATGCGAGAACATTATCCTTTTGGTTGAATGTAGCGAAAGGGAAAAACAGTCACCTTTCTTGCCACGATCTTGTTCGCAGATAACGCAGGTATAAGTAGTAAATGGACTCCACACAATGACAACCCTCCCATTATTCCGCCCCCCTCGCTAAAACGCCCTCTCCCCCCTCCACCACGGCGCAGGCGACAAGCTCAGGTATATCGCCCCGCCCAACCACTGGCAGTAGCACGTGGCCAGTGGCCCACCGCGCTAAACATTTTTACTAGGGAGGCCCCTTAAACACCATGTGACATGACATAATAAATTAAATTGTATCTAATTACATTAGGAATTAAATTAGACTATTATTTACCTGTGATTTATTACAGGAAATAGAGGAATCAACCATAGATGGAGTGTTTTTTTTTGTGTTGTATGCTATCACTACAACAATTTTAGTATGTATGTAGGCTTCTGAATATAAAATTTAATTTTCATCTTTTCAAACATATATACTGGTCAGCTCTATTGATCATGGAATTTCTCAGACACAACACTGCAGGAAAATAGTAGTTAATGAACGTTTAGTGAGAAAGAGAGAAAGCAAAACCAATTTACTTGCATAAGAAACTGAAAGAGAATAATTCTCCATGGGTGCATTCTCATAGGTGCATGTACATATGTATGCACATTAGAAGTTGGCGTAACAAAAAACTAACTTTAGGTAATTTTGTATGCAAATAATGAATAGAAATAAAATGATAAAAGGACTGGAGTGATGTTATAAATACGGTTAGTCTAGTATGAATTCAATCAAATTAAAAATAAACAACACTCATTATCCAATATTAAAATTAACTCATGTATAATATTATTTAATTTGGTAAAATGAGCAAGATGTAATAATGAAAATCAATCAATATGCTGAATTTTTAATATAATTTATTAATTTTTATTATTTTTCAAATAATAATGTAATAATATAAATGCAAATAAATTATACATACGGGAATATAACCTCACTTATGTAAGTACACTTGAAAAAGTTTATAAACACTATTTGAATCTCTAATAATTACAATATATAAATGTTTTTTTTTTTTTTTAAATTTTATGGAACAGTATTCAATATCAATCATTAAGTATAAGATTGTAAAGCACATATATAATTTTTATTTGTATGTAGCCTTTTTTTCATCCTGTGAAAATTTGTTCTACGGTGCGCACACATTGTAAAAGTTCACTCTCAGCTTTTTTTCATAATACGCCTACAGAAGTATAACTTCGAAAACAATAAAATATAAAAATAATTACCATTAAACACTGAATGAATGACAAACCATGACAAACACATAAATTATTTTTTTCCAATATTACTGTGAGAATATCATGGCTTTGTAACTGCATCTGCTGACGACTTATTCTATCTACATACAAACAAAGACATCTAACACAAGACAGTTTACCTGATAAAATTGTTTTAATTGTAAGATTCTTTAGGTGGGCCGCCACTCGGCCATCACTGGTCTAAAGGAACTGTCCTCTTCGCCAGAACTGAAAGGAAAGGGGGTCACCTTTGACGTAGAGGTATCTGGTGACGTTGTCGGACGCAATCCGCCTGCCCAGGTCAGAGGCCAGGACGACGCCTTGGTCGGACAACAGCTCCTCCAGCTCTCCGAGGCTGAGGGTGCGACCACCCATCTCCTTCTCTGCCTCCTCCAGAGACACCTGCACCGACCGCCTCTTCAGCAGCCTGGCCATCTGGTAGCTCGAGAACTCTCCGGACTCCTGCAGTGCACTGGTTAGTGAGTGGGTGTCCTTCGCGCAGCACTTAGCTTTTAACTACACAACTCAATAACCTGACTACAGAACAATAAAATAAAGTCACTTAACAGATGCAATATTAAGTCAGCTCATCATTTATATCTGGTTCTCATATTTTGTCCATAAATACTATAAGCCAATGTAAATTGCTTAAATTAAATCCTCTCTCAGGTGCTTCTTTTAGCATACTTAAGGATCTGCTTTAACCACCATGTTTTTTTTTTGAAGTGAAACTTCTTTGCTGAAGGGGCTGCAATTTAAGCGTTATGAAACTTCTGATCGCATGAGGGGAATAGTTAGGTACATGGTGGGGGAACCGGTAGAGGAGAGTGCGTCAGCGGCAACACCACTCCATCGCATGCACTAGCGGTCGAAAGGGAATACGGCAAAGGATTGGTGTTATGGAATTCTCGTAATGCTGCTTGTGTTTGTCTACTCTTTAGTTTTTTTCCCTTATTTGAGATCATACCAGCATCCTTACTATTCTCAATTATTATCTCTTGTTCAATAAAAAAAATACTACTAATAATCTTTATCTTTTCCTAATATGCAAGAAGTTTCACTTCTGTTGTGTGTGGACTCCACGTACACACCTTTTTTTTGCTAAGTCTAGATCTATGTAAAGAAATTTTTGGAAAAAAAAAAAAAAGCTATAGAATTAAATTTTTATGCATGAACCAGCCATGAAAACAAAGAAAATGAAGTTCCAGCATGTAACCTTGACGTATTTATCCATGCAAAGATTTTAATTATGAATTTTTGCTCAACTTTTTACAATACAAATAGAATACTTATCGCATAAAAAATTAACAACAAATAGTAACTTACAATGCTTACACCATACACTTATATCCTAAAAAATTGCAACAATGCCAATTAAACGCATTAACTCAACTTGGCAGGTGAAGCAAATCCTTACTGATCTGATTAAATTAGGTGATATAAATTTCATCGGGACCTTGCTGGAACATCTGTAGACAACAGCAAAATAAAATGCCTCTGCACATTCACTTCCTTATAGTTCATTGCCGTTCTAGGCATAATACAAATTGTTTGAGGGCTGTTAGAGTGAAATAACTCACTGCAACTAGATACAAACCTTGGGAATTTCATGAAGTCTACCCCAAGAACTTTGCTTCCTGGTTTCTTTCAATTCTGAGAGGATATCGTGGCGTACATTGGCGGGCAAGGCCTTGAAATCTTCACTATTTACGTTAATGGAATGGAGATCTTTGTAGTGTTGCTCGTGCACAACTTCTTCCAAGGCATCATCTTCCTCATCTTCCTCTTCATCATGTTGTTCACCTCTAACAGTAAGACAGTACCTCTGTAGCATTTGTTACTTTATGTCAACTGGCTTGTACATACAGAGATAAAAAATACCCCTTAAAGTATCCATCTAAACATAATACACTATAACTACATTTTCCATTCCCAGACTTTACTCTTTCCTCCATTTAAGACTACTTTTCTGATGCTATCATGACAAAATTTTAATTATAAATAATACACACAATATGTACAGTTTTTCAACAGACATATACTAATATTATTTCTTTTTATTGTCCTAAGAACTGAAAGCTTGGCAATGGAGACAGTTATATCAAGAAGAAGCTGATTTTACTCAACTCTCAAGTTTCTATAAAAAAAAATTATGTAACAATTTAACATGAATTTCAATTTAAACAACATATTCATTTGTAAAAGGCGAATAAGAACTATAATGCATTAGTTTTCTAAGTACATAGTTCACAAAACCCCTCTGTATAGTTATAAATTATTTGATTATTAGTGTTTTTGTTTTAATATGAAAGTTGACAAAACTTTTTTTAAAATCTCTAAACTCAATGAATAGGGATATTTTAAAATGAAACAAATTCAAAGAATACAAGATTTCATAGCCTGTAAAAGGCACCCTATTTTTTGAGATCAACAAGTCATGAAAAAGGTGTGTCTTAGAAGGAAGAAAATTTAGTAGCCTTGACATTTCAAATTTTTAGAATACTAGCCTCAGTTTGTAATACAGATTTATCACTATTTTATGTCTTCACAAACTAAAAAAACCAAGCTTTGGACTCCTTTTAAAGTAAATTCATAGCCTCGTGTAACTATTAAGTCAACTGTATTCACCAATGTTATTTCCTCCTGGTAGTTACATACTAAAGATTGTTAATTAAAATGCAGACAAAAATAAGATGAAAGATCTCTGACAATTTCTTTTAAATCCTTGAAATGTCAATAATTGGTGTAAGTAATTATTAACAGAAATTATAGCATAAAATTGATGACTCAAAGATAATGGGTATCACTCCCTCTTAAGCTGAGAATGAAATGTAATAAGCCATGGTCAACTTCCTCAATTTCCCCAGATTATGTTGTACGGGTTTGTCTCTAATAACCTCACTGTCAACAAGATGTAAAACCAAATGGAGTGAGGTGATGCAGTGGTAAGACACTGGACTCATATTCCAGAGGAACCAGGTTTGAATCCCAGTCTGGCACATCTTAATTTGATTTTATACTCCACACAAATGCTGTGATCGTTCCTTCCCCAGTTTCCTTGAACCGTGTCGTCGAGTTCATCCGTCTCCAGACCCACCCAGGGTCTTGGTCGGGGCCACACGGAACCGTGGGCGGCAGGAGGAACATGTCGTCCGCCTGCTGCGAGCGGGAGGGTTCCGTCCCAACGTCCCCCGCCGCCTGGCCCAGCCCGAGCACCTTCCTCAGCGCCTTGTGCTTGACGATGTTCCTGAGCAGCTTCTCCCGCGCCTGCTCCGACCTCTGCTCTGCCCTGCTCTTCTGCTGGCGCCTGGCCGCCTGCGGGCACGATGCGCCCGGCCTCAGGCGTCTCCCTCCACGGTCACAACCTCTCCTAAGCCTCAGTCTCACATGCCGTGCATTGCATTTCATTTCATTTGTAACATGCCTACCAAAAGTTATACAGCTGTTTAGATAGCTACAACACATGAACTCGTACAATCAAATCATACAACAGACAAACACAACACTAATTCACTGGACAGCAGACAAACAATTGGACCAACACAAACACAGTATCGAATGATACAATAATAAAAACAAAAAAAAATACAAAAAAATGATACACAACAGAGACAAAATATATGAACTAAAATATATGAATTCATAATAATACCAGAAATTAAGTATATTAGTCATTCAAACTTAAGATGGATATTACTTCATTTTTTTTAAGTATTGCTATTATTATTTTTCTTTCTTTCCAAAACAAAAAGTAAAAAAATTACAACATATTTGTCTAGATTTCTGAAGTTGGTAATTATTCTATAAATAATGTAACAATAATTTAATATTAGCTTGATTTAGGTCCTTTGTTGTTTGGTTGCAAATTTTGTTGACAGATATTTACCATACACACATTATGGCAATCCTCTCTCTTGCATGGATTTTTACGACTATTAGATTACATCAGGTGACTTTTTGTAATGAAACATAAAATGCAAGAGATTGCTATAATGATAAATTTACAGGAATAATGCTGAACTAATAGTAATGACAATAATATTAAACAACCAAATTGGCATATGACACAGAATCTTAAAGAGAACTTGCTTACTGTGCTATAGGGTATTTGAGATACATGTTTTTACAAGCAACTGTTGAACGTATTTGTAATACTATTTTAAAGGAATTAGGCGATTGATAAATATTAATTCGAACCCTTCAGCATGGCTGTGCTGTATCTTAAAACCACTCAGTTGAATATCTTTGAAAGCACCCACAATGTGGGCAATGAACTTTGTTACACAGTTTAACAATGCTAAAATTAGAGGATCACAGCTTAACATCTGGTAGGTACATGCAACATGATGAAAAGACTGCACATGCACTCACTGCATTGTGTGTAGAGGCACTTGATGCACATGCCGAAGTAGGCTTTACCATTTCCTTTATTATGCCCACGTAAAAACAGTAATAATGCTGGTTAAACAAGCTCCTTAATGTATCTCCCTGGCTGTTGTGAGATGAGAATTTACAGGAAGTATAGTAGTATGCAAAATATTAAAGATAATAAGAGAGGTGTTTGGCTAAAATTATTTTACATATTCAAAGTCAAAAAGTTAGGGGTTATAAGGATGTCACTATTTCTTACAACATAATTTTCCTGTTTACCGTTACCATCTACCTGGGCAATCAAAAAAGATGTACAGAGCTGTAGAAAACTGCCCAAGATTCCTTAGTCGTATCCAATTGCTTACAGCATTAATAAAACTGTAGTTGACGTTCTGAATGCTAGCATTTTTCTAGTCTGCTAGTAGGCCTAAATATTTTTGTAGAATAACAGCAGCTTCAACTCGTGCTTTCATAACTATTTTTAAGCAGGAAAATTCTTTTAGGAATCTTTAAAGCACCAAAGGAGCAAGCATATAGTTACATGATAAAATGATGGGACACCACTTTAAATCTCACAGAGGCAAGGCCTCACCGAAAAGATGGCAAGCCAATTCACGGCCTATCACATAAAGGTGATCAGGCATCTTATGTATGAAACAGTGTCACCCTTAACACCTTTTTGCTTCTTGTCCACGAACATAGGTATTAAATAAATCCAGCAAGACATCACACTTAATAGCTTGAACAATTTTGCACATAACTGAACATTTATACATTTACCTTGTTAATCAAGCAAAAATTTCTCAATAATTTGGAAAACTAGATAAAAGGCTTTAACTGTACGAAAGTTCGATAAAATCCAACATGGCAAAGTATGGTATAGGCAAATAAAAAGGATGGCAAAAAAGATTGCCTAATGCCAATGGGAATACCTGAAATACAAGAAGGCAGTTACCACAGGAAAGTCAAAACATAGAGCCTGAAAGGGGTGAGAAGTTTTTAAGGAAAGGAGGAAGGCCTAGAACAGGCTGGTGAGAAAATAGAAGATAGAGGCTCTGCACATATATGACATTTAAAATATATCTTTAAGATTGCTGTTTATCAAGGCAAAAGCATAAACCAGAAACAGTAATCTAAAGAATTGGTGATAGCTAACCTGTAAAGATGTATTGTTTAATTCTGTGGCTTGGCAAACCATAAGACCAATTATATCATCAACTGCAGACACTTACGTGATGAAATAAATTAGCTCCTCCTGAAGCCCATTCATTAATACCAGATGATAAAAGCATTTAAAAACTTATAAAGATATTTTAGAGCCAATAATTACTATGTATATAAATAAAAAATTATTATACTTACAAATTGCCAAAATTGCAAGGTATGATCCTTCTTACCCAAAATGTATGAAAACCAGAAATCATACAAATCTATCACTATGCTTAAAATTAAAAAAAAAAACCTGGGCTGGGCAGCATTTCTTAAATATATATATGTATATAGTACAATATTGGTCTTGTATTTGGAAGATTTCTGGTTCAAATCCTGCTCTAGTCATCCTGGTGCGAGATCCTTGTAGGAAAATTCTGGGATGGTTCCTTTCTATAACCCAGTAACGCCACCTGGCGGCTCTGAGGATCCAGCCCGCAACCCCACAGTATCATTTTGTAGGGCCTCTTCAAGAACCCTCTAACAAAGAAATACTATCATGTTTTAGTGATCTTTTTGAAGCTAAACTTCTTTAGGCGCGTTATGAAAAAAATGATGAGTGAAATTTTAAGATGCGCGCGCATCACTGTAACACAAAATTAACAGGTTGAAGCTGCCCGCTAAACCGCTCATTAAGTCTCAAAAAAAAAGCTACCATCAAAATAGAAATAGAACCTCTATTAGTCGCGCATGTTGGCACGCTCGTCGCCTCTGATCACTGTTTTCATATTTATAATATTTATCCACATGTTTCTAGTTTCTACATTCACAACACGTGTTTTAGTTTCATACAAGTGCGAATTATATACGTGCTAATATATTATATTCAGTAGTGATTTAAATTGAATATTTTTATTAATATTACTTACTATTCGTAAATATTAGTAAAAAAAATTGTGCCTTTATACTTTTTCAAGTGCTCCTATATAATTGAGGTTGACTATCCGTATGTAGGTATTATTTATTGATATAAATTAAAATATTATTATTTAATATAATTAATACTAAATATTATTAAATTATTCATGTTAAATATTTATTATTGGTTATTTAATACTTACAAAATAAAGAAATAAATTTAATAAAACATTTAATAAAAAATTTGTGATAAAAATTAAAATCGAACATCAAATTAAAATATTAATTTTTAATATTTATTATTATATTGAACAAACAATAAATATTTATAAAAATAAACGAACAAATTAAATGAAAACTTTTTGATAAAAATGAGAAATAATAAATATTTAAAAAATAAATAAACTCTCATTAAATTTTTGATTTTATTATTAAATTTATTTAATTTCTTTTAAAATATTAAATAATCAATAATAAATATTTCAAATTAAGAATCTTATAATGTTTAGTAAAAATTATGTCATATATATTTATTATTCTCTGAATTTTATTTATTTAATTTTTCAAATTTAAACTGAACTTTATTGACTGTGTTGACTTTCTTTTTCCAGCCCTTTTATTATTTTTTTGTAATTAATTATTTGCTTGCAATTAAAAACTATTTTTTAATGATGCCAAAGAAGTATAACTTCTCACGCGCGTATATAAGTACATGCACCCATTTTTTTTTTCATACATGACAACTAATTTCTTAGCAGACACTGTTCGGAAGCCATCATATCATCAGCGAATGTATTTTTATCCTAATTATTTTAAGTTTTATTTTGGTAAAAACTATTTTCAAAATAATGATTTTTGTTTCTTCTTTATGTATTTGTTATGATGGATGATGATAAAAAATTAGGAAAACTGTTGCAAGAAATTTATTATTAATTCATTAAAAAAAAATTTGGTCTTCAAACAGAATGAAGTTGGCTACAACCCATGGTCAATCACTTCAATATCCTTGAACTTGTATGGAGTTGGTCAGTCTCTAATGATCTCGTCGCAACAAGTTTAAGTCAAAAATTAAATAAAACATTAAAATATACTGCACAACCACACTCTGAAGAGTATCACACGACCATGAGATTAAATATTTGAGGTATTTCAGGGCTACTAGGCACAGGAAATAATTGCAAATAATGGTGGCAGGTAAGAATTTTATTTTGAAGCAATAGTTTACTGCTTTAGTAAATTCTTTTGCCAAAAAAGTACAGCATCCAATTAAATCTGAATTTTGCTAGGCCTTACAGACCCTAAATCTCTAGAATTTAATGAGAGAATGGAACTGAAGCAAATTGGAGCAGAAACTGCGAGACAAGGAACCAAAGAACAGTGGGAAATTACAAGTCCACATTCTGAATGAGGAAACGACTGCAAGAATCCGCGTTCCCATAATTATCATAATTCGAACACACTCGCACACAATGACAGGAAGTCTCTGCACACCATGTGCCGTGCGTGTGTGTGTTGAGTGACCTTTTTTTTCTTCTTCTCCCGGTGAGGTGGGACTTAATTACGAAGGGGTCAGGGGTCGTGGGGAAGTCGGCAGGTTGTGCGACTGCACGGCTCACCACAGTTTGCCTCTTGAGGTGGGGGACGCCACCGTCAAACACGAACACCGGCTTGATCCTGTAGAAGAGAAGCTTGCAGATCCTGTGGAACAGCCCCAGCAGGTGGGCGTTGGGGACAGCGTTGCCACGGGCATCCTGGAAACCTTTCAGGGCCTGGTGCAGCCATATCGACACATCTGGGCGGTGTGTCAAGGTTGGTACAACTGCGCGTGCCAAAAGCCTACACTTGTTAGTACTCATCCACCAAGAAGTTTGTAGAAATTTGAAAGATAGTCATATTGTGAGTTAAACAAACTTCTAATGGCAGAGGAACAGTATGTTTAATCTTAAACTATTCTTGTTAGTTAAACAAACTTTTAGCAGAGAAACATAAATCTAGGAAATGTATAGGCTACACTAAGTAGAATCAAAAGGATTTTATACAAAAAAATGTTTACATTTGAAATTTTCTCAAGGGTTTCACTAAAATAAATAAAAAACATTGAGATGATAGTGAGTAGATTGTTATAATAGTTTGCATGAATCTTAATAATTGCTGGATACAAACATTTAAAATAAATATATACATATTTTATGAAACTTAGTGTACCTATACAATAAATAATAAAAAAAAAAAACAAGATAAATTTAAACCACTTTCAAGCTATTAAACTGCAAATGGAATTACTTACAAAGAAGTGAAGTGTCCTCACAATCAATATATTCAAAACTTCTGGGTACTTGCACAATAGCAGGAAGAACCCAGGGTCATAATTATACATGAGGCTGGTCATACATCATATGTTATTGTTTGCAAATCCACAGTAAATGATGGTGTATATTGAAGTGCTAGGCTAGTAAAACAAAAGTGTCACGGCTATGAAATAAAACCGTGGTAACAGAATGTAGAAAATTAAACTCACTACTGTTATATGTTTATCAATATGAATTTATCTACTATAAACGGCTGATTCTAAGAGTTTAAATAAAACTTAACTATTTTCTTTGACTGAATTGATTAAATTTTTGGATGTACTGTCAATTACGTTCCTGACCTACGCTGTATGCTAGTCACTGTCTTTACTTACTATGTGTTTTTACACAAAGGAACTTTATGTACCTACTACTTCTACTTACAACACTTACTTTTCATTACTCAATGCATACACAAAAAAAGAACATATTTTATTATATGTACCGTACCATATGTACGTGTGTGTGTGTTTGTGTGTGTGAGAGACTATATTTAATTGATGCAAACAAAAAGGATACCCACAGCAAGAACTTTATTTTCAAGTGTATCCAATGGGACAATTTTCCCAGATGGTTCGATAAGTTTCCACAGCCCATGAACACCCATTACTGAGCCACGACTTTCAATTCAGTCATCTGTTAGACCTATAAAAAGGCTGTAAAATTAAATTAATACATACTGTTATATCACATGCACAAAAATACTTAAAACATAAAAACTTCTTAGTTAATAATACAATCATTACAATATATTATCGCACAGTACAAAAAAATTCCATGATTTGTTTTTCTGAATAATGTTGAATAATTAAAAGTAATGTAGGTGTTGAATAATAATAAAAAAAATGATTCTCAGGTATTTTACATGCAATGTTAGGAAACAGCTTTATAGTTGGACAGATGCTTAATTTCAACATAGATATAATTATTTGTTATTAATAGAAATCATATCTTTTTTTATGTCATTTTAATTTATCTGAAATGGTTGCTTCCTAAATGCAGAGCCAGTCTAATTTGTGTAATATGGTATTCCTCCATATACATATTGTTGCCACAGAGAAACAATACAAAATTGTGACACTTGGGAAAGCCTTTGAGATAAAACTGCATAAAATATATTAGGTTACACTAAAATAAGTAACTATAGTCATATTATTTCACTACTCATATTAATATATTCAAATACACATTTTAACTTTCATTTAACAGATTGGTTTTATTTTGATGATTTATGCTACATAATAAAATAAGTTGTACTTTTTTTTTTTAAACAAAGATGCCATGGTTATTGAGCCATCAGAACACTTGCCTCCCACCACATCCATTCCCGTTTGATTCCCAAGGTTGAAGCAGGTTTTTTTCGCAAGTGAGAAATGTGGCAGATGTTGCCATGAACCAATTAGTTTTCTCAGGCTACTCCAGTTTCCACTACCAATTTCTGTCCCTGCTTCATTCTCATGTCATAAACTATCATTGTCACTAATGACCTCGTTGAAGACAAGACGTTAGGCCCATTCATTCATTTTAAGAACGATGACCACATGCATTACTTTTAAAGTTAAAATATACAGTCAAGAACTGAACCTGGGTCCTTGTGAACCACACCCACTGCCAGACACAGGCGAGGACAGGAGCACGAAAGCATGGAGAGCTCAGATTGCACAACAGCCAGTGGGGTGTCACGTGGCAGGATAGAGTTACATGCCCGAAGGGGGAGAGGGGGGAAGGAATCAGCTGACACGCAGGGGTCATTCATACCCTGGTTTGAGGCCCTGGGGAAGGGGGGAAGAAGGGGATAAGGTGGGTGGGAGGGAGAGGCACCGGAGTGTGGGTGGGAACTCTGAGGAACTGGTCTGGCCTTGTACCTTGCAGACAGGGAGTTATAACGCACAGGAGTTCCCATGGGAAAAAGCTGGCACACAGGAAGTGGGCTGGCTGGCAGGCAGGCCTTCTCCTTCCATCTCTCAGCAATCTCAAAGGCACCAAGTACCACCACACAGTGGCCACTTGCCCGCTTCCTGCTGTGCGTTCCGATTGCAGTACATTGCTATTGCACACTGAGAAGTTCAAATAAGCCCGAGGGTGAACCAAACAATAATGGCCTGTGTGTGTTCACCTTCACATGGATGCAAGTGGTCTCCCAAATTTGGACTGAAGCAAAATCACAAATGTTTAACTGAGTATGGAAATGGCCATGCTTGTGTTGTATTCTAACATTATTCACTCCAAATTTTTAATGCCTTTGGTACAACCTTGGAAAGTTAGTTGTAGATGTTCCATTATTATTTGGCCTGTACTTATCTTTTGAACTCATGCATCAAACTGTTTTTTACAGTCCCAGTGGACCACCACTTGGTCCATATTAAATTGATGGAGTACAGTTCGAAACAAAAAAAAAATTGAAATTATAGATTTCTATAATTTAAATAAATTTTATATAGAAATGATTAAATGATAAATTACATTATTAAGATTTATCAAATTATGTTACAATTGCCAAGAAAAAATATTCGATGAATTTAATAAAATCATAAACAAATTTGCATGTATAATTTAACTAACAGATTAGTAATTGTAACATTAATTCAACACGGAGACGTCGTCGCTTCTTTTACAGGAAGTTACATGTCACGTCATCTCAACTTCTATTTTATTCTAACTACTACCCTTTTTATCTCATCTGCGGTCGTCTCGCTTGACAGATCTTTCCCACGAAGGACGGCGCGGCCACATTCAAGTACAGCCACCACGCCGACGAACAACACGCTACACGCAGTACACGCGCTGTGCTCGGGATGTAAACAGTGGGGGAGCTATTTGTGTGTTGCATCTGTTTTCACGGCTACTAGTCAGGTTAGTATTTGCAATGTTGGTATCGGCATTAGTTTTGCGAATTGCGGTGAATAATTTAATTGTGAAATCTGCTGAGGGCATACAGTATTTAAAAATGAGTAAAAAGGTTAATCCAATATTCATTCCTAGGTACTTGTGTAGTTTTTACAACTAGTCATATAACAACCTACAATTAAACGGCCTTTGATGAGCATGTGACTTTTGACAGCGTCATATACTAAAATATAAATTGGAGTCTTTATTCACAAATAAATACTTCCAAGTTATCAGAATCGTTATACTTTTTTGTTTCGTTTATTACTTCAAAATTATTTTTCACAAGTGTTAGAAACGCAAGTATTTTGAAAGCCTACCAACGATTTTAGAAGACGATAGTTGCCGCACGATGGCAAGTTGGTAACAGTTGACGTGCGTGGGAAAGGGGCCGTGGGAAATTCTCACCACGAGCAGGTGTTTCTTAAATGATGTTTGTGAAGTAAGCTAGGATGGTTTGGCTGTACACTAAATCAATGATTTTGGATGTCGTTTACGCAGCGAGCGGTACGTGTTTATTGAATGATAACATATTTATAGATTTAATATTTTTTTGATGACACTTTGAAAGGTTATGTGTTAAAAGATGAGTAAAAGTAAGTAAGGTTAGACTCGAAGACGGGTCAGTAGGCGGTGTTTCTTGTACTCTGTTCGTATGTTTTGAATTGAATTCTGCCATTGTATAATTCAGATGGATTTGTCTTCCCCTTGAAAATAAATTTTTTTAAGTTAATTGTATACCCTACGTAAGATTTTGTTTCATTCACTGTAGGTAGCCGTTGTCACGATACCGACGCGATAGAGGTCTGTTTTTTAAGTAAGCCATTTTTTCCATTCACTTTTTGCTAATGATAAATTTTCTGTGTCATGTAGTATTTTGGTAAACCATCAGTGCCTGCATATTTTATATCTGTGGGTAGATCACTTCTTGAACTTTTGGTATCTCAAACCATTAGTCGGTGTTATGTGACGTTTGTTATGTAAACAAATGTCCCAGAGTTTATATGAACCTGTTTCTATGAATATGTTACAACAAAGCAGTTAGGTAATTTCCGAAATTACATTTAATAGTTAAAATATTATTTTAAATTTTTAAAAAAATTATAAATTAAGAATTGCTTTCTTGGTGTTTTTAAACAAGGCACATTAAAAAATGCTAACTGATGTTATGGAAATTGAATTAGTAACAATATTAAAGTTTCTGTCTCTGCATTGGTAAATAGTAAATAATGTTTTAACATGTAATATATCATATAATATATTATTTTGTTCTCTTTGTAATAGCTGGTTTTTAACTTGATTGCAAATCCTTACTTACCCTCTGCTTCGTAGAGAAGGACAGAGCATTCACCAACATACCTTATTTATTTAATTTTCTGTTGTACAATCTTAATCTGCAAGTACAAAAACCCTAACTGAGCATAGTTTTTAAGTAAAAAATGGGGTATATAGTGCTGCAGGTGTGTCTTCCCCCTCTTGTTCTGGGAAGCAGAGTGAAGCAGATTCATAAAATAAAATACATCATAACATTTGAAAGATAACTAAATATAACTGTAGGCTATTGGTTTGAAGACATTACCTTTAAACATAATTTGGTAATTTTTTTACAATGAAAACACTGTGTGACTTAACTTTATTATCAATAAAAAATAAACAAGTAACAACTCACAATGAGCCTTACTGAAACAACAACAAAAATGTTCATAAACCTAGTAGGTAAAAATGTTTTTTAAATAAAATTTTTGCCATTTGTCATTATTCTGTGACTTGACTATCAGTGTATTTGAATTTAGAATATTTAACATTTCTCTTTAAAAGTTGATTACGTAACCTGTACTGCAGCCTATTAGTTTATAGACCTACTATCTTTTAAAATACTTTTCACAGATAATGCTAGTAGCCTAAGTAATTGCTCTTTATTATAGGTGTCAATTAAAACATTTTGGTACATTATATGATGAAATTTAACTTTGAAATTTATTAATAATGAACCAATGCAAGTTTATGTTGTTATTTAGAAACTAATACTTAACAATGTAGTGTATTTTGCTTGTCTACATAGTTTAAATGTTAGTTGAACTATGCCACCCACCTGTATCTAGGCTGCTGCTAGCAGTACCTGTTCTTATATGAAACATGCAGTCAGGCGTTGGAGGCAGTTTCGAGTGTTGATGTTTGTGTATTACAAGTGAGAAAGACAGTAAGAACGTCCACCTCTGGCATATAGGTCTATTTACATGTATGCTGTACTTGGCTATACAACATGACTACATGGGCATTCAGGGCATAGGTACCTTTTTTTCCGTGGAACCAAAACAGCGACTATGCTACTGTTTTAGTTATGAATATAAATTACCACGGTTAAACGTCATCACATTAATGCAGGATCTATGTTAGTGTGTAGTGCTGGAAGTCATGAAAACTTTAATTTTCTGTATAACTTGCATTTGTTTTTTGACACCTCACTGTAAATAATCTCTGAAAAGGTTTTAGTTTTATAACATAAAAATATGCACGTTCCAGATAATAGTATAAGTATTTCATACTAACTATATTAAAAATATCTCTGTGATATAAAAAGGTTTTAAGAAAATTTTATTAAAAGGTTCTGAAAAAATCCTGGAATTTATTCACCAGGTCTGTAGACATCTTGAATGTGCTAATAAAAATAAGTTACTGTTTAAAATAATAAACTGTTTTCAATGGAACCAATTCTTTAATTTAATTCCTTTTTCTTTAATTTAATCATGTATATTATAATTTTTTTTCGAAAATTTTTTTGGTGTTTTAATCTTTGCTGCTTAAAATTATATTATGGTGTCACAGGTAAAATTTTGCATTAAAAGGCAGCTTTAATTGAAATTCACAAATTTCAACTAGCTGTAAAAAGTAAATTTTTAAATTTTTTTAGTATAAAAGTATAATAATAGTAATAATAATAATCAGTAATATTATTATAGTAAGAGTTAAAATATAGCATAGCTCAGGGGTCACCAATTAGCTTCGCTCGGGGTCCGTTTTAAGAAATGAAATGACCATCGCGGTCCGCATAACATTTTATAAAAAAAAAATTTTACTAAACAAATGTAATTACGGAAATAACAACAGGTATTTTTTTAAATATCAATGAGAAAAATGACATTTTTTATTGCGGACTATCTGTCTGAACTTTGGAGTAAAATTGATACAAGCTATTGACATTAAATCCTGGAGATGTCCATCAGTAAGTCAAGATCAAAATTTATTCTTAATGAATTTCATCTTCGAAAATGCTGCTTCACAAATATATGTTGACCCAAACAAAGTAAGAAGTTTCAAAGCTAATTTTTGTAGTTCTGGATATTCATTACCACACACAAATTTGATCCAGAACTCTTCATTGGAAACTTCCGCATGTTTGTGTTCTAAAACTGTGTTTTCTTGGAAATTGATCATTTTCATCTGCAGAGTAGCTTTATCACTCCCAAAAACTATTGCAGCTTCATTGCTCCATTCACCATCAGGATGCAGAAAGTAAATGCTACTGAGGATTTCTACAACATTCTCAATTTTCTTAAAATCTGCGAACCTATTTTTAAATTCCAATTTAAGACCTGTAATGAACGTCTTGTATTGGCCGACGTCAATCTCGTTGTCACGGCTGATTATTTTATTTAAATTGGGGAAGTGTAAGCATTCATTACCAAGATCATTAATAAAGAGATTGAGTTTTCGCGAAAAACATTTTACTTCTGACATTAGCTCCCATACAAGCTTTCCCTTGCCTTGAAGTTTAAGGTTCAGGTCATTGATATGTTTAAAAATATTCGTCAAGAAAGCAATGGCAGTTACATTTTCTTTTTCGTTTAGAAAACTTAAGTAGGCGTTTGCTGAAGTCTGATAACTGTTGAAAAGATATGTCTTCAAGTGTTCTAAAATGCTGAAGAATCTTTCTAAAACGCAGCCTTTGCTTAACCATCTCACATTATTATGCAACAGTAGATCGTCATATTGTGCATCAACTTCTTCAAGAAATGATTTCAATTCACGATGTTGCAGTGATGATTTCACACAAAGAAAATGTACTATTTTCATCACTTCTTGCATAATATGCTCAAAATTATGATTGAGTTTGCAGCAAAGCACAGTTTGGTAAATAATACAGTGGTAGGAAATCAAATTTTCATTACATCTTGCATTGCTACTGAACAGGTGAACTAGTCCTTTTTTACTCCCAACCATTGCTGGCGCACCGTCAGTAGTTACCGATAAAAGCTTTTTCAAGTCTAACTCATCTTTATCAAAATAATCCATCCATCACTGCTTTGATCATGTCTTCTCCTCTGGTTCTTCCTAATAGCGGCAAAAGAGCCAATATATCCTCAACAAAAGTTTCTCTCGTTAGGTCCAGGTAGCATACAAAAATAATTAACTGTGCCGTATCAGTGACATTGCATTATTCACCCATAGCCAAAGCGTAATAGTTTGCATTATTTAACTGCCGCTTCGCATCACAATGATTTTCTTCTGCCAAAATGTGTGTATTTCTGGTGCTAGTAGAAGCAGATAACTGAATCCGTCGTATTGTCTTCACAACATCCTTTTTGTTCTCAAATAAAGCATTAGGTACCCGCCTCGATAAAGCATTCCCCGCCTCGAGAAAGCATTCTTTAACTACCTACGTCAGCATCAATAAATGGTTTCATATGCTTAGCAAGAGTCCAAGAAATACGTATAGAAGCCTCACCACATTTTTCCTGTTCAGTCATTGAGCAACTTATGATCTGGGTCGAAGATGAGTAACTTGATAGTAAACTTGCAATTTTAGACTTACGCAGATCACTACCAAGTCGAAAGTTTTCAGCAAATGATTTGTGTTTGGTATCATAATGTCATTTTATATTCAAGCTTTTAATTAACGCCACTGTTTGGTTACAAATTAAGCACATTGGTACTGCTCCAGCACGATTTGGCAGCGTAAAACAATATAAATCGGTCCATTCTGGCAAAAATGTCTATTTTTATTTTCAACTTGTATTTTTTTCGGTTCCATAGTAATAAAACTCGCTAATGTAAACAGGTAGGTACTTAAACTTGTAAAGTAAACAAGCAAACGTAATATTTCAAGCACTGGATCATCGCGGCGTCCGTCACTCAATATTAAAACAAAACACTGACTCCCCGGCGGCCGGCAGCGCGATCGCGTGATTACTCCCGCCCTCGCGACGCCCCTCGCGCTTCCCTCCGTGACGATCAACGCTTTCGCAATCCGCGAACTCTTTCTCGCTTGTTAGCTAGTTACTTTGCCCGGCCGTTTTCGAATTGACATCAACAAAGATAATGTGGGGGATACATTTTTATTAAATTACGTACTCTGTAGTGCAAATTGCTGTGTTCTCGCGGTCCGCACAAAATGGGTTGGTGGACCGTGGTCCGCCATTTGGCAACCCCTGGCCTAGCTTATTCAAAAAAATGCTGAAACCTTTATTTGAAACTTTAAATTCAAATGATTAATTAAAGTCCTTCAAGTTTAAGTAATATTTTTCACAAGTTTTAGATTTTGTAATTTAAGCATATTATAAAATTAGATGTTTATCACCTATAAATGAATGACTTAATAATGAAGAACTCATCAAGTAATTTCCAACTATCAGATCTGTATCTTATTATTTGAGTAGAGGTGCTAGAAATTGTTCAAAATTAAATGTTATCACTTTTCATAAGGGATTGAAAAAGATAAAGTTTCTTATAAGATGCACATTTTTCAATATTTTACATACTATTCAATGATTTTAAATATAATTTATATCTGAGAAAAATATTTGTGAGTGGAAAATGTTGAAAGATATGTATGTAAATACAAAATATTATGTTTATCAGTTAATTAGAAATTTTTGAATGTCATATTTAAACCAACGAGCACGAATGGCAAATATTCTTGATACTGTGAAAGGTCTTTATTTTGGAATGTTTTGGGGCTACGGCCAGGCCGGATTAGTGATTTTGCCAGATCGTCTGATGTCAGTATTTTAACAGGAATACCATGTGTGAAAATGTCAAATGTAATAGGCTAGAAAACAGGAAATATTGTACTGAAATGAAAACTGTGAGTGAACTATTAAGCTGGAATTTCAATGCCACGACAGACATGACACGACAAATCCGATTAGACATTGTACGCCGTTCCAGCACGATGGAGTTAATATCATAGGTTCAGAATACGACAATATTAACACGAACTATAATATCGCTGTCCCATGCCAAATTCATCCATAAAATGCAGTATAGAATGTGCTGAAAACATTGTAGGCCCTGTAGAATGCTTTTATTTCCTGCTGAGAGTTGATGTGCATAAATACATAACTTATAGCTGTCTCTGGCATGAAGTGATATTAAGTTTATTTTGGATAATTAAGTTTATTTTGGATACAAGAAAGCAAGATATTGATATGTTAATAAGGGACAAAAATAAATTATGGTGTTATCTATGCGAAGGATGAAAATTAAATCTCAACAAAATGTACAATAATAACGTTGACCACAAACACTATGATAGGTATATACTTATACATAAACAGTTGAAGGCACACTACAAATATGGATGTGTACCCATGAGTAAAAAGAAATTTCATTTTTTGGATAAATATTTACCAAGTAGGTAAATATTTTTGAAGTTTAGTTTTGTAATTTTTCTGTTTTGCTTTCCGTTGTGTGGCACGAAATGACAAAATTGGAAATAGAATGTACTTCTTGCGAGCCATTGGGGTACGTATTTTGTCGGGTTGAGGTCACAGCACCCTTGTAGTTCATTGGCTTGTTAGGCGTGTCGTGTCCGTTGTGACATTGTGACTCTAGCTTAATGCGAGAGGCAATAGAACCTGCGCAGACCCCACTGTCATCAGGTTGTCACATGATTAGCGTGTCTGATACGGGAGGGTGTTAGTCAAGCAGCTGCAAACTCTGAGAACCTTTGTTTGCTCACAATCCGAGTTACATGTTCCAATTTATGGAATGGCTTCTACGTCACAGTTTATATTAGGTTCACCAGTAGGAACAAGCACGGGAGATGTAGTTAACAATGCTGCAACACATTTCAGTGAAATTTTGATGTACGATGTTGCTGAAACAAGTGCTGCGACAGATGTTTCAATATCAATCAAATGAATTCTGACTGAGGGAAATGGAACAAACAAAACTGTTTGCTTTTTTTGACATTTTTTAGGTAAGAAAATAGAGCACAGGAAAGTAATTGAAGTAGACATAGAAAAAATCTTAAAAGAAGACTGCAATTTAAAATGCTGGTGGTAATACTTGAGAAACTTGTTGCTAGGATTTCCTGGGAAAATATGTAAAATCGAAGAAAAAGATTTTGGTTTTAAAGTCAGAGGATTAGCTGCTCAGGAGGATGCTATTTTGAAAAAATATATGAATTTCGTGAGGCTGGCGGAACAGTAGTTAATGTTGAGATAATTACGTTCATAATACAGAAGGTAATTAATTTCTTTGTCTGCAGTCAAATACAGACATTAGGGTCACTAAGTCCATTGGGAAAGGTCCACAATTGATTATTATGTATCCATATGGAGAAAAAGGCTTTGTTCTGAATGGTTCACTTATTTTTATGTTAAAGCAGATGTTTTGAGATAACCTTAATGATATGAATTTTGAAAACTTTTCAATGTATGTGAAAAGTAAATTACTACCCAATTTCCATAAAAAATATTTTATCATAGTGTTCAGTTGAACAAAAACCTATAAGTAGTGACTGACTAGAAAGACGAAAGATATATATTTTTTTTTTTTTAGTAAAAAGTGTGCCAATAAAAAAATTAAAATTGTTATAGTTTTTCTTGTTCAATTACAGTGGTAACTTTTGCTTCTATTTCAATGTTTTAAAATGTCATGTACATAGTGTTAATTGGACATAAAAGCATTAAATTTATGTATATCTGAAAGGAGTTTGTATTGGTATTTGTGGTTTAAATAACGAATTGAAACATATGTTTACAGTTTCCACTCATTATATCACACACAACAACAAAATTACAGGAATCAAGAGGGACATGGTATTGTTTGGAGAGAAATTTAAAAAAAGCTAGGGCATGATTTAGTTACCAAATGTGTAATCAAATAAATTTCTGAGTTACAATAGTGCTGCTTATGTAAGACTGTCTCAAGGCTTTTGGTTGATTATCCACCCCTCCTGGCTCACCGCGGGAGGGAAAGGTTGTTGATGCGCTAGGAAAATCCAAGAAGGCTCTTTTGTTTCTAGTTACATTATAGAAATGCTAGCAGCACAGTAAATGCTACTGGGCGGTCAAGATCAACAGCCAGAATACAACTGAAACATTCTGAACATGAAAGGCTCAGTTGGTTTTGGATTACGTTATGTGCCAAACCATAGAATGCCTGATTAAATACCTTTTACTGTATTGTATATTAAACTGCACTAAAATCAGTTTAAAAGAATGGTGTGAATACAGTTTTATGAAAATGGATAACCTTAAATTGTTATTTAGGTTTAGATTTTAAATGAAGGTGTTGAAATATTGATTATTTTAGTGACAGTGGTGTTAATTTTTTTCCTTCTGTTTACAGATCACATTTCTTGAATTTCGGACTGCTGAAAAGTTGATGCTATAGATTCATGAAACTCTAACATGGGAGGTTTGCTACGCTGGTAGCAGGCCGAGCAATGTCACGTCTCGGTCTCGCTACTAGTGAGATTGCAGTGACCATCAGATAACCTCAACGGGGCACCCCACAATGCCGCACCAGTTTGGTCTGCCCGCGATGGCGCACGGCATGCAGTCCCCACCGTCGCCACCCGTTGTCTTCGATCGTTACAACTCCATGATGTATCGGCCGGAAGACCAGAGACTTACGAGGGAAGCTATGGAGAGATACTTGCACGAGAGGAGCGACATGATCATAGTGATCTTGCATGCCAAGGTGGCTCAGAAGTCGTACGGAAACGAGAAGAGGTTCTTCTGCCCGCCGCCTTGCATATACCTGATCGGGGAAGGGTGGCGGTTACGACAAGAGCAGATGCTACGACAAGGGGAGACAGATCAAGCGGCTCAGCTCTGTGCATTTATAGGCATCGGAAACTCAGATCAGGATATGCAGCAACTAGACTTGAACAATGGCAAACAGTACTGTGCTGCTAAAACTTTATACATTTCGGACTCTGACAAACGTAAACATTTCATGTTGTCCGTCAAAATGTTCTACGGTAATGGGCACGACATTGGTGTATTTCACAGTAAGAGAATCAAAGTAATTTCGAAACCCTCCAAGAAGAAGCAGTCATTGAAAAATGCTGATTTGTGCATAGCAAGCGGCACCCGAGTGGCTCTCTTCAACAGACTGAGATCGCAGACAGTGAGCACGCGATACCTGCATGTTGAAAATGGTAATTTTCATGCCAGCTCCACCCAATGGGGAGCTTTCACCATTCATCTTCTCGACGACAACGAATCTGAATCGGAAGAGTTTGCAGTGCGCGATGGCTATGTGCACTATGGTAGCACGGTGAAGCTGGTGTGCAGCGTGACCGGAATGGCGCTACCTCGACTGATAATACGTAAAGTCGACAAACAGATGGCATTGCTGGAGGCGGACGACCCAGTGAGCCAGCTTCACAAGTGTGCATTTTACATGAAGGACACGGAGCGTATGTACCTTTGCCTGTCACAGGAACGCATCATCCAGTTCCAGGCAACCCCATGCCCTAAAGAACCGAACAAAGAGATGATCAATGACGGTGCGTGTTGGACCATCATAAGCACGGACCGCGCGGAGTATCAGTTCTACGAAGGGATGGGCCCAGTGCGGTCGCCCGTCACGCCCGTCCCGGTCGTACACAGTCTCCACCTCAATGGGGGTGGGGACGTCGCCATGCTGGAACTCACGGGGGAAAATTTCACTCCGACGCTGCAGGTCTGGTTTGGTGACGTTGAAGCGGAAACCATGTACCGCTGCCAGGAAAGCATGTTGTGCGTGGTTCCGGAGATTTCGTCCTTCCGGGAAGAGTGGCTTTGGGTCAGACAACCCACGCAGGTTCCAGTGTCGCTCGTTAGGAATGATGGGATCATTTACGCGACAGGATTGACGTTTACGTACACTCCGGAACCTGGACCCCGCTCCCATTGTCCCCCTGCTGACGACATAATGCGAAGCAGCAGTCAGGGTGGTCGGATGCCTCAAATTTCCGATGTACCTTGGACGCAGCATCATCCACCTCCTGGACCCTTATAGTCGTTCCATAGGATTTATTTACGTAGGTTAACTTTGTACATGTCAAATTTAAGATTGGGGTCACACTTGCTGTGTTTACAAAGGCATATATGTGTCCATGTATTATTTTCATTCTTGTTACAGAAGGAAGTACATATGTATTTATCACGTTAGTGATAAAATGTAAACTGATATCCGTTTACAAATTGAGACTGTTGACATAAAAATTAAGACAGAACAGATTTTCATCTGTTATAAAGCTAAAAGTAATTAAAATTTTTCCTATTGTATTTATTTCACATGTGCTTTAAGATTTTTATATTTAAATGTAGATGATTTTTGTTTTTGCTTTGTGTAAGTTTCCATGCTATGAAAAAATGACTGTTCTTCTCTTCCTTCTTCGCTCATACTGGATTGGACTGACTATTAGGATGTTTTATATATTTTTTTCCTATTCATTAGGAGAGTGTGACACCAATCTAAATATATAAATGTTTAGCATATTTAAAGCATATTGTATGGTGCAACAGTTTAGTGTGTCTGATGGTGCATATATTTTATAAATACTTTGCATTATTACTATGATTGTAATTTTCTATGGTGATTGTACAGTGGCTACTTAATGATATCTTTCTTAGATCATCTTGGATAATCTTGAATCTTAAACTTGTGTAAACAGGTGGACAGTTAAAATGGTTACATAATTGAATTTTTTCATCATATAGTTCTTTCAGGAGAAATAAATTCTGGTGGTAATTTTGTGACCCTCATAAAAGTAATGTGGGTTTGATTCCTTGCAGCTGGTTTGTGGAATTTTACATGCGGGAAACAATTTCACTTTTGTATCCCATCCTCACATTCAATTGCTGTTTAGTAGTAGGATCTCGTTCTGTTCCTCACTTCAGGAGATTACAGACAAACGAGCCACAGATTAGAAGTTTGGATCGTGGTGGTTTAAGTCTCTCTCTGTTCAACATCCACTCACCATTATTACATCATCAATTTGTTCCAAGAGCTCATCATCTTATAAGGGAATACAGAGAAAGGTCTTTAATAGGGATGGGCCAATCAAATCCTTATTATTGATGGAATCAATATTTTAGGAAAAAGATTAGAACAAAAATATTAGAGCAAGTAAAGTAAATTAAAAATTCATCACTGATAACCTTTGAAGTTTAATAGGTCAATTTTTTTTCTTCATACCTATCCAGTTACCATTCCCCAAGATATTGTACTTTTAACAGGTAATTATATAAATAAAATTACAGTATATATTGATTCTGGGTAGGGTAGAATGTTTCAACACCATAGTTTATATTTTTCATTTATTTTACATTATTTTATTTTTGACACTTGGCACCTAGATTCAGTTTAAAGGAGTATATTCGAGGTACTCTTTGGGTTTTGGATTTGAGAAAGTTGGGATTTGACCCATCACTAGTCTTAAATCCACATTTTTTTGGTCTGGTACATCCTATAATTCAGCACCGTTCGAGTCTCATTACTGTTAGTTATAATTTCAGTAGTGTTTTAGTTTTCCAGTGGGTTAAATTTCCATAATGAAGTTAAAAAAAAGACTAGCGCTCGTCTATATTTTCTCTTTCTATAGAGCAGCTCTTTATGTGTTTTAAATACCATTGTACTTTACAGGTATTCATTTTCAGTATTTCCATTAAAACTATGTTGACTTTGATAATCCAGCAGAATAGATAACTTGGCATGGCTATTGTCCTGAATGTGCCGGATTAAAGATTTTTCACTGTGTTTAGGATAACACCACATTTCACGTCACTTCCTTACATACAGATTCCCTTGTAATCTTAACTGCATGGCCACAAGGGTGTCTGCAGGCAAATGTATTTCAAGGATATCAAGATATTGACAGTAGGCTAATAGAAACTGCTGTTTGTAAAAGGTTGCACTTGCAAAGTTGCAAACATATCTGTTGACCAACACCATTGTAAACAGAACCACAGCCTCGTGCGTCATAGGGACCTGATCTAAAATCACTTTGTCTGCCCTATTCATGCATCTGTATATTGCAGTGAAAAACCATATAAATTTTTGTATGTATTTTTTATTTTTTTTTAGTATAAATTTCCAAAAGCTTTAAACCTTATACTGTACAGTTAGTGTCTAAAATGTAATGATGAACTAAATATTAATGCCACCATTATTGTTTGTAGGTTCTTTTTTTATTATGGCACATCATAAGTTTGGGTATTTTTTCGTTGTAAATTTAGTATATTAATATAAAACAAAATTAAAATACTAAGTGATAAGCAGAAAGTTATTTCATAGCTTGAAAAAATGATACATTTCTTTTGTTTCAAGTCCTGAATATAGTCAACAAAGGGTTTTCAATTCTTCTTGTGCTCACAAGCAATTACATTTGCACATAAAATATGCCAGAAATGTATGCATTCATATTCAAGTTACTCCAAAAAATTTCCACAGTTAAGTTGAGAAATAAAGCAATTATTTTTTTTGTTTACAACTACAGTATGAACCTATTCAGACATATCCTTGAATAATTCCCCTGCATTTAACATTGGCTTTCACCTACTGTTGATTCCTCAATGTTCATTCACAAATAATCTTAATTCAACAACCTTTTTCTGATCTGATTTCTACCCGGTTATGTTACAAATTTGACTGGCACATGATGCATTCTTTTAATTACGTGAATTGTATGTAAATGTACAAATCTGCACATTGCGAACAAATTGAGAAAACATGGTTCCTGCACACAGGAAAAATTGGGAAAGCATAGGGAATTGAAAAGGTGTCCTAGAAGCCTGGAAGATACAGGAAAATTGCCAATCTTAGAACTGGTATTTATTATAATCTTAAATTTGTATGCTGTTAATAATCAGTATCTGATTTATACTAACAATCAAACGTAAAGGATTCAAATATGTATTAATTTGAATTATAGTCAAATACGTATGTAACTTTTTTTTCAGACTGGCAATGATAACAGTGCAGACTGAATTCTCTGCAGGAAAAAATTTCATAGTCAACTCTGCATGCTATGTATGTTTGTTAAAATGTGTTTTGATAATAATGTGTATTTTTATACAGTATATCTGTTATCTTGCCAGATAGATGGATCAATAGGACAAGGGGAAAAAAAATGGCGGGACAGTAAAAAGAAGGAAAACTAGGGGAAATTGGCTAAAGTCAGTGTGAGGGAACCTTGTAAATACTCAATTATCATAAAAAAAAAAAAAAACTAAGTAGTATTTATGTGGCTGGTTGTTAAGTTGCAACTTGAATTTAAATCTGTATCATTTTTATGTGGCTAAACATACATTTATAATTTTTTGCCATACTGATGCAAAGAAGCAAGATAAAAGCAAAATGATTATCAAACTACATTTTATAAGAGTAGAAAATTTATTTAATTTATCCTAATTTGAAATATTTTGTGAATTAAAAAAGGTTGAGATTTGTGAATTTTTATGTAACAAATTGTAAAATATATTTATTAGTGCTTTGTATTTTAAAAATACTAGCTTTTGGTTTTATGAAGTATTTAAATAATTTATTACATCATATGTTTAATACGTTTATTCAGACTTTAGTTTCTTTTTCCCCCTACTAAAACCAAAACAAACCATCTAGGATTCAACAGTTTTAAGGCCATAACTCTTTTTATCGTTAAAAATTAAAAAAAATGTGGCACACAGTTTAATGGCAGGCCTAAAGTTGTGCTTGACTGCTACAAAAAATATTTTCCAGTGAAATCAATACTTTTGAGACAGCAATAGTACTATCAATACACACTAGTTTATAGTCTTGGAAAATCTCTTAATTTTTTCTCTCTACCTTACCTTAATGAAAATAAAATTTTAATAATAAGCAAAGTGTTATGACCTAAAAACTTGAATTCAAATAGGTGTCTTTGGTGTCTCTCTCTTCAGTATTAAAGATGTAAACCAAAGATGGACTGATGTTTATGTTGAAATATAGAGTAAAATTTCCAGCTTATTACATAATTCTTAAGAATTGGTTAAAACCTGAATTTTTGTTGTTAATAGCATAAATGAAAACTATAGTTGCAAGAAAAGTAACAAACATTTGACTCCACGCCATTTTTATTATAATTACAATGCTGATATAATTTTTTTTGAATGGGCCGTGTACAACTAGCTCACAGAGAAGTAGAGTGGTTAAAATATAGTCTGATCTTCCATGCAATGTTTTTATTACACCCTACGTTGTTGTAGCATGACTAAAAAGAATTATTTATCTCAATTTTGATGTGCAGTTAAAACTGAAGTAGGTGACATAAAATGTGTTCTATTGTCTTATTGCTGTATTATATTTTAAAATAACAGCTTTTATCTGTAGAAACAGTTTTTAGCTGTATAAATGGTACAAAATTTTAGCTTTTTTCTCTCTCTGAAATATCAGCAATCTTGAATTCTAATATGTATTTTGTTTTGCATTGGGGCTCAATTAATCTGACCCACCAACTTTATTTGTGAATACAATTATTTAAAGTGCAGTAATTATGATTATCAAAATTTGCATTCTTTAAAATTTATTAAGTGTTTTAACATCACAGTCTCAACATATTTTCAATGAAGTATGATTGAACTTGACATTTTCTGTGAATTAATTAAAACTGATGTAATTGTAATGTCATTTGTCACCATCACTCAATGATTGTGTGATTTGTTTTATTTTTTGTAATAATTTTACTGCAAATAAAAATGTTTATAGTAAAAGTACTACAAGTAACTGCAGTATATATTATATACTTGTAGTATATATTATATGCATTTTTTAACTTGTATCCTGTGGTTATTTTTACCCCTAAAATATGATTTTCTGAAGTAGAAAATGTGTTTTGAAGACATTTGCAAATTTTCTTTCAACATAAACAAAAGTAAAGTTGCACATAGGCTTCAGGTAACTTAACCTCCAAAATTACAGTGGAGTCCAAATGGGGACGCACCACAACGCCGAAATCCAAATTGACCACAATGCCAACAGCTAGAAAACTGCTGTGTACCACAACGCCGAAATACACTAACGCCGAAAAATGTCATTGCAGGACTGCCACAAAGGTTAGGTTAGGTTAGACTAGGATAGGCTAGGTTAAGTTAGGTTATATTATGCTAGGTTTGATTTTGGTATTTCGGCATTAAGGTACATTTAAGAAACACACACAAATTCATTCAGTTGTTATTTCGGCGTTGTGGTACACAGCAGTTTTCTATAGCCCGTCCCACTCTTAGATTGCAGTACACGGCTTATGGCGCGCGCTGTTGCCAAATCTCTAACACATTACGAATTTCAGGAGATGCGTGTATTTGTAATTTGGATCGAACAAGAAGCATTTTAAGAAATCATATCGTAATTTATAATATTTTATACTATTACACATATAAAATTGTAATAATACCACTTTTATGTAAATTTCAAATAAAAACTACCTATTGTAGACAAAAATTTCTTATAGTTTGCTTTTCTGTTCTAAAAATCCCATATATATATATATATCACATTTTCATGGGCCCGATAAATGCAGTATTTTTGGACAAGTCATGTCCAAAATGATAAATAAAATACAGTAATGGAAATTCTTGGTCGAGTAAGTTATGGGAAAAATCCGAACAATTGGTTCGAAATGGCGAAGATTTTTTGAAAAACAGGAAAATCGCAACAACTCCCATAATATGAATAATATCGAATCCGTTTTAACGTATGATAACTCTGATTACCTAATGCCGAAAAATGTTTTCTAAATACATTTTTGATACGACCAGCCATAACTGCATGGGTTCGAAAAAAATTTTCACCGGACAAAAAAACGTAACTGCCTTAGTAGACACCTTATCAAATCTGTTTAAATTGTTTGTAATAATATCATAGTTATTTTCCAAAACTTTGTCTAAAACAATGTTTGATAAGATGCTTGGTGTTGAGAAGGATAGAAAAGTAATTCAAAATTTTGTACCATGATCGCTATTGAATTCCTTCGTATTTATTTCATACATTTTACATATTATGTTCAAGAATCGATTATAATATTTTTTGTTGACTAAGGAAGCCATGTATTTGAAATTGCTTGTAGGACAGAACCCCACTTATCTAAACACACGACCCTGTTTCCTCTTACGACGGCAGCGCGCGCTCTTGTACTGATAAGACACATCTTTAACAGCTATTTCCACGGAAACTGTAGAAGCAATTGAGATGGGGCTGCTTTTAAAAACTAATTCAATTCATTGTGAACATTTTTCTCGCTTTCGTCCCCCATCTATCGTTAATAGAAAATTTTTTTTCCGCGGGTCAACTTTTTGATGTTTCAGTTTGTGAGAAAATGCATTTCAGTATATTAAAAAAATTATTTAAGTGAAACCTGTACAGTTTTTGTCTTAACATTTGTTCGGTGGCGTCCTAAGGCATTAATTTACTAATAAAAAAAATCTGAATGAAATACACATGTAGGTTTTTTTTTTTGATGTGAAACATATCGGAATACTTCAAAACAGTTCGCAGCGAATAAGTTATGTTTTTTAATTTTTTCGGACACTTATAATATTGTTAAGTATTCAAAATAAGCATTGCCTGATGCGTATTTTGATTCTATACAATATGAAAAAAAGCTTGGTCCAAAAATTAAAATTTTAAATTTCGTTTGATATTTGGCAACAACGCACGAAGAAACAAGGACAGTGCTAACGGCAATCGGCGTGTGTTAGAGAGAGAGAATGCGCCCATTTACTTCCACACTGCAATCTAAGAGTGGGATGCTCTATAGCTGTCGGCGTTATGGTTATTCGGCGTAGTGGTAACGACCCAGTCCAAACCACTTTGGTACTGCTGTACTGCTGGGTGCTCATAAATAGTTGAACAATCAAGTTACTATATGTAGCAGGGTGAATTAGACACTGGATAACTACCTACTAATAGTTCCATTTATATAAGTGAGGTCAACATTATTGATGCAATTACAGTCTTAAATGGAAAAAAGACGTTTACAGTGGGTAGCAAAGGTAAGACTTCATCAAAGTTGTGTCTTTTAGTTAGCAAAAAAAGACCAGGATATGTACAAAAAAATCAGGTTCCAAACGTTATTAATTGTTCTTTAGAACTAGCAGCTCTAAACCACAAATGGTATGTGAGTCAGGAGCGAAGCCAGGATTTAATTTTGTAGGTGAAATAAAACTGTTGGCATTGTTGCTGAAGATGTACAATAACAATAAGCACTTAAAACCATTGTGGTAAAATAACATTTAATTTGACAACGTAAATTTGCTTTATATATAAATAAAATAATACAATAATTAAGTATTTTAAGTGTAGCAGCAAACACGAGAGTGCCTCGTCCGTATTTTTACAGGGAGGGGTACTTCCTGATATCCCCCTCACCCCTGGCTGTGTCACAGATGCAAGTTGCTAAGTGAAGTGTCCTGAGATATTGACACGCTTGGATTGCAGTACAGTGCAAATGATGCCCTCTGTTGCCAGATTGATACTACCTGGCTTGTTAATATTAAAATTGTTATTTTGTATACCATTGATTATCATAAAAATTTTTATTTATTTTTTTAAATTTTACAATTTGTAATTACTTTTGAGACCATAAAATAGTGTATTTTTTTTTCAGAATGTATACAACTGTAATAATGCTATCAAACACCAATTATTATTTCACAGGAGAAACTATTTGTTGCAGACGGTGACTATTTGTAACAAAGCATTCCATTAATAAGGTGCTGTGGTCAAACAGTCAAAATATTTAATTATATAAAAAAAAATTGATAACAAAAATGTTTGAAACCAATATGGTGTCTTTGTTACGTTTCCTCAAAATAATTGAACATTATGAAATGATTCTCTCGATAAAATACAAGAAAATGTGTTACCGTATTTCTCATTCTATGAGATCTTTAGGCATATCTGGCAACTGGGTACACTCAAAACAAGGATACGGATAATAGCAGATATTGTGCATTATAAAAAAAACCCTATTAAAATGCACTCTGCAAATAAAGGATGAGACATGCTCTTTGGGCTCTTAACACAAATGTTTCACTGCATTATCATTGCATATTACTTAGAAAGTTTTGTCAAGAGATATATGCTGAATAAATGCTGTTATTTTTAATAAAGTAAGGCACGTGTCCATGATTTAACTTTTTGCTTAACTAATTCCTCAGTCACTCACTAGAAGTTAATTTCCTGTGTTTCCACAGCTAGAGCATGTCTAATCTTTAGTTTGCAATTTGCATTTTTATGGGCATTTACAATTATCTTTCTAATGCACAATTTCTGCTATTAGCACTGTTCTTGTTTCCAGATACATGCCAAAGAGCACAATAGTTATACACACAACTTTATAATGTAATGAAATTTTTTAAAATATATCTATATGTAAAGGAAAATTTTAAATAAGAATTTGGAAATACATTTTCTTGTAGTATTTCATCAAGAGCATTATCTGATATTAAAGTTTTACTTTTAAGGAGATGTGACTGAAAGATGTCATCTTGGTTTAAACTATTTCAATCAACAAATTTTTTAAATATTATTGAATGTTAAAAATTTGGCTCTGTAATAACAATGCATTGCATTAAATTACGTGCTCTGCTCGAACATAGTGACTGACTGCTACAAATTTTTTTCCTATGAAATAATAATTGGGTTTAGCAAAGGATATTCTTCTTTAAAATTACTGCAACTGTAATACTACTGTCAACAGACACAATTTTTAGGTCTTGGAAAAATCTACAAATAACAAAATTTAAAAGATACTAAAATATTATAAAATTTCTAGATAATGTTACAAACCAGGTAGTATCAATCCAGCAACAGTGAGCACCATTCACTCTGTACTGTAATCTAAGCATGAAATACACAATAAAAAATAGCTTCTAGGTTCACATTTAAAAATACATAATTGTATAAAACTTGGAATCAGTAAAACCCCAGTATAACATAGAGCGTAAAGCAGAGCCGTAAGGACAGCTGCTCAACGTGATATTCCCTGAACCTTATCTCAATATTTCATGTAGAAAATTATTATTTTTTCTCCTTCAGATGTAGTTAATAATTTCATCTACCTCTTGTTTCTTCAGAATTTCTCTAAAGATAACACACTGAGTGTGTCTATTATCAGTCCATGTAAATGGAAGTACGTACTTCGCTATCTACCTCTCAAGCTTCTGCAGGGTGTCTACTGACCCTGGAAAACCTGGAAAACCTGAAAAAATCAGGGAATATTGTAATCAGGGAATAATCAGGGGAAAATCAGGGAATTTTTGTTTGGTAGGTTGTAGTTGGCAATACTTTTTTGTTTATTGATCAGCTTGCATTGACGTAGCATCAAGTGTATCCCTCCCATTTTTAGTTTTGAATGGCAAATAACGAACAGTTCCCACGTCCATTTTCTTTTATTTACCATCGGATTCGGAAGTGGCGTCATATCACGTGATACAAACTGGTTCAAGCTGGTCTGTTATCGTGCTGACATGACGTTCTGCGGCATGTGCATCCCGCGCTCGGATTACACTGACAGGTGCATTTAATTTTAAGTAATTATGGATGCCCCCAATGTAAACTGGGCATTTTTGTTAGCTTTGAAAATATATATCACAGACACTTTTGGTGAAGATTCGCCATCGTTGCTAGAAATTGGTAGCTGTGGGCTTCATACGGTCCATGGTGCTTTCAAAACTGAAATTTCTGCTACACAATGGGACGTTGTTATTTTTTTGAGGCACAGTTACTTTTTGTTTAAGCATGTACCTGCAAGGAGGGCAGATTACATTAGAATAACTAGATTAGAGCTTTTTCCCAAGAAATTTTGGGCAATCAGATGGTTAGAAAATACTGCAGTTGCTGAGCGTGCCATGAAAACGTTACCCCACCTAAAGAACTTTGTTAGTGAAGTTTCTATTTCATCTGTTTTTCAATGTAGGTAGTGGAAAGTGCTCTTGAAGATAATCTTCTAGAAGTAAAATTTACATTTTTCCACTCTTTGGCATCAGAGCTGGAATTGTTTCTTACAATGTTCCAAAGAAATTTGTTAGTGAAGTTTCTATTTCATCTGTCTTTCAATGTACTGAAAAATGCTCTTGAAGATAATCTTGTAGAAGTAAAATTTACATTCTTCCACTCTTTGGCATCAGAGCTGGAATTGTTTCTTACAATGTTCCAAAGTGAAGCACCCATGGCACCTTTTCTGTATGATTCACTGGTAGACATTTTATTAGCTTTGGCAGGAAAGTTTGTGAAACCAGAAGTACTGAAGAGCTTTAGGGAAAAACACAATGTATCTCGATTGGATGTAGATAACCAGGAAAACCTATTGACTGCTAACAATATCAAGTTGGGTTATGCACTACGCCATGCCATCAAGAAAGAGAAAGTACCAGAAAAGTCTGTACTGTTACTGAAAAATGATGTTAGGACTTGTCCAAAGGTTATGGTAAAAAAACTTCAAGAAAAAAGTCCCCTAAAGTACAAACTTACCAAAGGAATTTCCTGCTTATGTCCGTCTATGGCTTTAAATTCGGGTGTGAGGAAACAGCGTGTGAAGTACAGTTTAGAATTTTGTCTTCGAAACAGGTGGCTATCAGGACAAGAAGCTGATAACATTGAGTGATCATATCAGTTGGTATGTTCCTCGCAAGATTCTGAAGCACTGTTCTCGTCTTTTTCTCGAGAAGATGGGCGCCTTGATCACTTGTGGATGCTCATTCTTAAGGCACATACAGTAGTTGCCAAAACAGGCCTTCTAAAGTTTGTGAGGATGATGATGGAAATGCATCATTGGAAAGAGGATTTTCAGTGAATTCTAATCTGCTGACTGAAAACTTGCAGGAAGAAACACTGATTGCACAAAGACAAGTGTATGACTTTGTTCAACGTTCTGGAGGTGTAGAGCATGTTGATATCATCAAGTCCATGTTACAGTATGTAAGAAATGCTAGTTGTAGGCGTAAGGAAGCCCTGCAAACAAAACAAAAAGGAAAGGAAGCTACAGACAAGAAGAAGGCAGAAAAAAGAAGAGTTGAAGAGGAGATCAAGGCATTGCAGTTTAAGAAGGCTCGAGTGTTGGATTTGGCTTGTTCTGAAGCAAGTGCTATAGATGCAAAAGTTGAGTCACTGCGAAATTGACGGGAGCTTCCTTTTACTAATGTTCTTTGCAAAAGTAAGTGTGTGAAATATTTGTAGCAGCATGTTTTATTTGCCATCAATTGAGTCACTTTGGCCACATCTAGAAGAAGGTAATATTTTTACAAATTTAAGTAAGTTGCAATACTTCGAAACCCATTAATGTATTGTTATGCAGTTTTTTCAGTTTCGTGGAATGTCGTAATTGTGTTAAAGAAAACCTGGAAAAATTCAGTTTTAGACCTGGAAAACCTGGAAAAATCAGGGAATTTCATTTACTAGATCTGGTAGACACCCTGTTCTGTTAATTTCAGTGTGACAGTCACACTATGGGATACTCTATTAAATTTTATCTGAATATAATTAAATGATGTTCAACCAAAACTGCAGACACTGAAAGTGGGGGTTGCATTATAATCGCAAACTTGTATCTTGCTGGTGAAGAATGTGAATTAACAGCAATGGGAACAGCTTAGTCACTGAAACCACTTAAAACTGCTGTTAATGACTGCCTCCTGAACCTCCGCTTATTTCAAAAACCACACAATCTGTCTGTAAATAGTGTCACTTGAGGAAGAATGGGGATCTCAGTAAGCACGACAGACGAGACAGGATAATACTTTGTAATGCCGAGAAGGGGAGGTGGAGAGATTTCAAATTAAGTTGGTCTCTAGTGTTCCTTCCACCTCTGCTTCTCTTGGCTGCTAGCTAAATCACCCCCTCCCCACCCTTTTCCACCCTTCCAGGAACCACCGCACAGCCCAGCATTCTTTGCTTTCTTGACAATGGCTTTTGAACTAAGTCATAAACCTCAATTTTGTTTCTAATTGCCAGCCTACTGTTTCATAAAAGGCAAGGTAACACACTAATGATGAAAATAGCCCCAGAAAAGCTCTAGTAAATATTATATAAATGCACTAATTTAATTTTTTTTTTTAAATTTCTATGTTGTGTTTGAATTGTAATTTCCACCCTAGTAAGTATTCATCATCAAAAAGTTTGGGTAGCATTAATTGCAGTCACATTATTTTCGGGTAAATAAGTTCGTAAGCAGGTATCACATAAATATTTATTTAGACAGGAATCGGGAATGTGATGTGTGAACTACCTGCCTGAGGTAGTTAATCCTAATGTAAGGGGGCCGACATTACGGAGGTAGCTATCTTGCATCTGTTTCAGTAAGCCCAAGGAACACTTATGGTGCAGCAGGGATGTACATTTTATGGGAACATATTAGTAATTAAAAAAATATATAATGCTGAATCCACTAGATTAAACCTGCATAGCCTTGAAAAAAAAAACTAGGAAAAAGGACTCCCTTACTCAAACTTAAATGTAATATTTTTAAACAAAACTACCCACATAACTTAAAGTTTGTGGTAAAAAATACACTAAGTACTAGTAAGGTCACATATTCTTGAAATGATAAATCTTATAAATTTTTATAAAAGCATTATTATTTACAGTAAAGTATTAAAACAATTATAGTTGCTTTGTTTCTTGAAGTAAAAGTAACAATTCTTGATTATTCATTAAACACTAAACAATTCATATGACAATAACATACAGTATATACACAATATATTGCACAATTCAACATTACAGATCTATGTTAATCACTTGAGAATTATGTACAAAGTGTTCATTTAGTAACTATAATAAATAAACAGATATATTTTTAAACATCATTGTTTCAACAGATCTTTCACAAAAAGTGAAATGTAATTGCACTGAGTCAAATTTAAGTTGTGAACCACCACTGTTGGTTCATACACAAGACTATCTTAACAGCAAACACAAATTATTATTTTTTTCTGTTCCTAGAAATAGTACAATTCTTATAACGTACGTTATACTTCTAAGCAAAACATAAAAATATTTAGCTTCATCTACAAAAGTCCTTATTGCAACCCAATTAAGTATTTGATTTAATACATCAATATTAAAACGTTTGATATCTATAAGTCTTTATTGCCGTAGGAAGATATGAGAGGAATGTTGTTGCATCAGAATTATGATCTAAAAGAAATTATTTTAATTCACAACTTTTGATTTTACTGTTAATAAGTCAGGATAGGCAACAAGATGCCTTTCTTTATGTGTAAACATCTTAGCTCTCGGAATACGGCATTTGGTAGGAGTAAATTCGTGAAAATGAAACGGACGTCAATGAACGGAAATGTGACACTAAGATGGCGGACCCATGTGTAGCAACATAAATGCGTATATAGTCACTTTCATAAATATTAGGGTTCATGCCAAATATATTGGTGTGCCAAATAAAACTTATGATAGTGGAACTACCCTGAAATATATTTAGTAAACTAAAATAGTCATAGAAATAAGTAATCCCAAGTTTTAAAAAAATGTAATAAAATTGATATTACACCGTTGATAAAACATAGTCTCCTTCCCTAACCAAAATGTCTCAATAGCTCAGTGGTATAATACACGGTTGATAAATTCAATGTGTAACTTTTGACGTGTTCAAACCTCGTCATTGGGAAAACTTTTTTTTTACTTATTTTTTAATTAGATTGGATTATACAAATTGTACTTTAAACAAATATACATTAAGAGTTGAATACATCAAATTTATTTATCTTAGTGCTATAATATTATTAAATACATAGCTCAGTCCATTAGATTGATATTTCATACCAGGCAGGCCATATCCTTACGTAAAATTAAATTAATTATGTTTATTAGAAAATAAATGTCCATGAATTCACAAAGGTATTAAAAAATAAAACTTTATAATAATACAACTATCATTTAATACTTTATTATAATTTAAAGTCATCTTACGTGTGGAGAAACTTTAGCGTATTAATTTTTTTTAGCAAATTTTAACAAGATGGGCAGTATTTTAATATAATTCCTTGTAGAAAATCAGGTTCAAAGCCAGGTTTAGTATTCAAGGTTTTTTTTTTTTCACTTTTATCAGAGCTGTTTATAATTGTTTAAAATTTCCTTCTGTTTTGTGCTGTTTGTGCTGCCATCTACAGTGATGGTGGAAATCATCGTTATGATTCAGGTGGTGGGTGGAGAAAGTACGTACTTAAAAAGCGAATATTTATCACGCTCGGATTTGAACAGCGCAATGCTTTGCCATGTGGTTTTTATAAGGCTGGGGTTATAAAATATGCCAGAAACACAATAAGGCAAGTAACACATATTGTAAGTTTAATTGCAACACATGAATTTGCTTATTACCGAATGTTAGATGTTTACACATCACTCGGGAGTACTGAAAGACTTTCTCACTTTTTTTATTCTACACGACATTGCAGCTTCTCCAAAACACTTACATTGACAATTATAAATTAATTTCTACAGACAGTGTAAAATGAAGTACTTGTGCCAGTTTCCCACTTAGCATAATTTATGGATTAAAATATTTGTTTGTATTTTTATTGGCTCATTTTCTTTAGTGATTTAATGCCAGTATTGCTTTGTTTGAACAATAATTACACGAACAATATAAAGCATCCAGCAGGATGTTTGAAAATATAAGTCAATTAACAACACACACAATAGTTAATTTAATGCAGTATTTTGGACATACACCATTGCAGTTTTGCACTGTTTGCCTTGGAAAAATTCTGGGGGGGGAAAAAAAGATAATTTTTTTTAAAGAAAATAAGATTGAATCAGTTGAATTGAGTCTTGTTTTCTGCGATTTTTTTTAATCTTCATATTTTTTCTTCAGAATTTTTCCATGACAAACAGTGCAAAACTACAATGGTGTATTTCCAAAAAACTGCATTAAATTGAAATTCCCCACTGCATGAATCATTTAAAGAATTATAGTTAATACTGTATTTTTTTACTCACACCAGATAATTAGGTTCAGAGAAAGGTAAAAATACTTTTATGGAATTTCTAGTGCAGGTTTGGGAACCCTGAATTAGACATGACATACTCATCTTGAGTTATAATTAAAATCATAAATAACTATAACTACTAGAGAAAGTGTGGATGACTTACCAAAATTCAGTCACACAGTACTTATGTACTTACAAATATTTTGCTAATGCTGGGCTGATGCCTTCTGTCATTCAAAGTTTTTGATACCTGCTCCTTGTCTTAATGTAATATTATGTGTGTGTAGATGTATATGTATGCAACACACTGCATTAGTAATAAGCATTTAAGCAAAACAAACAAGATTTTGGGTAACTTAAATACTGTATTAATTATTAGTCACTATACCATGCAAATTATTATTTGCTTTACAAAGGAAAAAAAAAAAGTCTGTCCTGTTACCTATTGACAAACAGTTTGTGTCAACATGGCACAGATTTATAAATTATATAAAACTGCTTTATGTCTTAATAGCATCACTTCCATTAATTGATACATTATAGAGATGCATTATTAAATGTGACCTGAATATGTTCAAGGATATAGTAACCACAAAGTTATACTGCCCATAATAAATAGGTACTCCTAGCACTTATAATATAATAACAATTTTTATAACCTCAATTTTATAACTTATATGCAGTCTGTACCAGTCACTACATGGTCTCATTTAAATTCTCATTTGGTACAAACTTTCCTCAATTTACAACAAAACATTTTTCCCCCTAAGGAAATAATTCCAAGCAGGATCTCTAATGTAGCTTCAGTCAAATTTTTGAAACTAATACAAGTATCAGCCCAGCCCTAGCCTGCACTCTAGTGCGAGAGATTCTCTAAATCAACATTTTAAAACTGATGAGTCAATTCTAGAAGGTTGCCTTCAATTTCATTTTATTCGCAAGGTTCCTCTCTGTTTGTTCATGTTGGTGAGCATGAGTGAGATGTACGACGTGAGTAGATCATCCATCTTGTAACCCAACGACGTTTCGCACAGGAGCTTGGACCCGCGAACCAAGTTGCCGATGGTCATGTGGAAGTAAGTGTTGCCAGATGACCAATTGGAAATGCGGGTGAAAGGGTGCGTAACGAGGATGTCCTAAAAGCAAGCATAATCAAACACTCTGGTTAGCATACATAGAATAAAAACAAGTTGTTTACTCAGGGTTGCCACTATTTCAAAATCTGAAATTCCCTGACATTTCCAGGTTTTCCCTGAATAGCTAGAGATTTTTCCCTGACACCTTTTAATGTTTATGTATAAAAAAATATATCAGGTTCATAAATCCCCCTACCCCCAAATCCTCCCCCGTCCATTTGTGTCAATTCGCCTTTGAAAATGCCATTAGACCAGCGGTTCCCAAACGGTGGGTCGCGACTCGATCCTAAAACTATCAGAAACCATTGAATAAACCATCAGAAAATATAATATGTAAAAATCGAAACAAATTGAATTGTGTGCAAACACATATCATTAAATAAATACCTAACTGTTTAGCTACAAAGTGCTTATATTTTGTCAACATTTTTAAAATCAGAACACAAATTGTTTATCAATAATCAATCGGTATCAAAAAAAAAGCATGTATGTCTGTATGTATGTATGTATGTATGTATGTATGTATGTATGTATGTATATATATAAATAAATAAATGTATGTGTGTGTATTTATATGCAATATTTGATGGTAAATTATAAATACATAAGGAAGGGATACAATACAAATAAGGTTTTTTACTCCACCATGGACTGGTAGACCGTGGAGGTATTCCTATAAGGAAAGGTGGGTCGTCAGCTGAAAAAGTTTGGGAACCACTGCATTAGACAGTTCCGTACAACACAAAGTCTCATTTTTGAGGGCCAGTAAAACAGGTACAGAACGTACGCGTGTACGTACGTGCGTGTGTGTGTGTGTTAATATGCATATCTAGCACTATAAGAAAAAAATTCCAGTTGACCACGCTTCTGTATGCAGGTTCTGCGATGATAATGTTTGACAAACGGTTGCAAAACTCATAGCCCTGATGCTCACGAAATTCCCTCAAAATTTCATGGTTTTCCCAGTTTCCCAGACAAGTTGCAACCCTGGCACTGTACTCAAAATAATGAAATCCCTGTTTCAAGTGATTATGGTGAGATGGTTCTGAAGGTTTCTATTTTCTGAAGTTAAGTTAGGGTGTACACCATCTTGGGAAAATACAAAGAACAGATCTTCATAAAATAGTTGATCTCATTGATTTACTAAACATTAACTTCACTGTGGATTCAATTCACAAGAATTTAGGTTATTACTACTAACACCTGAGGTCTTCACATGCTAAAATATGACTTTTAAACAATCATAAAAAACTTTTAAAGAATATATAAAAACAAACTTTGGTTATTTGAATGTAATGATGTGTAGTATTTGTATGTGAATTTGATTTGAAATAAAAAAAATTATGATATCTCTACAGGCCTGCCATTCAGGTGACAACTGTTTACTTAAGAACAAAAGGTCATATAAAAATGATAGTGACAATGATATGAAACCTTAAGTTTTATTTTGCATGTAAAATCATTAAATCTTCTGCTTATTAACAGTTCTGTTCCCTGAAATGTGTGTTAGTTTAGAAGGGGCGGGAAGGGGGGGGGGGGGGGGGAGTGTGGTAAAAGTTGCAAAAAAAATATTGATCACACACATTCATAAAAGTTCCTGTTCATGTTGATTGCCTTTGTAACATCTAAATGCTATTGATCACACTTGAGATAGGATGTCACTATGCATAGGATCAAGTGACAGCTTGACCATTTACAAGACTAAGAATATTTGTACCGTACCTTGGTTTGTGGGTGTATAAGGCTAACACCATGTTTGTTGATGGCTATCAGCAACATTTCTGGATAGTTTGGCTCAGTTGTCTGTTTTACTTCAAAGAATGCAGACCCAAAAGTTGGCCAGCGGTAAATTATCTTAAGGAATGTTATTTTAGCTTCCTCAGGGCTCATTCCTAAAAAATGAAAAAATCAAATGAACAACTGCTTATTTTATAATTACATACCAACACACATTTAATAGATATGCAGAGCTGAATAAATCTGTATCAAATATAATGTTTAGCATCAATATTCCTATTAAACCAAAAATAATATATGCTAAGTCCCAAGTTAAAAAAGTAAAAATTCCATCACATTAGCTCTTCAGTTTTCACGATTTATGAAACAACAGGTGTATTTCTTTCATTTGCAGATAAATCTGTTGTAAGGGTTAATCATTCTAATGATTTTGGTGTTGTTCATTCCCAATGCTATATGATGGCAAATTCTCTTTGCTGAATTAAAACAAACACTTACTATTACTATATCAAATGAATAACTGCATTTCAAATAAAAAAAATATTTTATTACAAATTTAACTGTAAATGAAAACGGTGTTCCAGAAAATAAATTTTGGTACAGATAAACTTCAGAACGGAAGTTTTTGTTATCTGGTAAGGATAATTAGTTCGTAGCTATATTGCAAGTTTCATTCCTCTGAAACACGTGGATGGTTTAAATGGCCAACTGGCGGTCTGCGGGCCGAATCCGGCCCACGACATTGTGTCTTACAGCCCGCCTGAAGAATCTTTCAACAAAGAAATATCATCAGATAAATGGCTGTGTATCAGCATTAGTGTATGGTTATGTAGAATACGTTGTCAGCAGACATTTTTATAAAGCTATAATTTTGTGACAGAAATATTGAAAAATATATTTGATATTTTTGCTAGCCATGTACTGTTGCGCAGATTTAAAGTTTTCTTTCTGAATAAAATTTTTTAAAGGATTATTTTTTGTCATTTCATTACATGCCACATACAGTAGAATCCCACTAATCCGAACTAATTGGGACCGAACCCTGTTCGGATTAGCGAAAATTCGGATTAGGCGGAATTTTGTCATATAATGCCATATATGGTTTATTTGTTTTTTTTTTGAGGCGTATTTAGTGTCTAATATGTCATATATGTATGAAAGGTCAGACGAAAAATACACCTTTATTATTTAGCGTACATATATTTTTAATTACTCACATAGCCTAAACTGCAATTTCAGATATTCCGAGTTTAACAAATCCAACAGCCTACATTACGTGACAACATTAGGTCAAAATGAAGGGCGGTTCGTGAGAGTGTATTAGCGGAAGGGCAGTGACCTTCAACCAGAGTATTAAAGCCCTCATCCTCCTTCCTGCATAGGCTTACGCATTCCTCTCCTCCTCCGTTCCCAACCATGATGAGTCAGACAGTCAGTGTGTCACATGCTGCTGCTGTGTCACCTGCTACTGCGCACTTGCCCTGTGTTTTGTGAGCCCTTGTGAGTGGTGTGCAGTGTGGTTTTTTTTTTACATTCTGTGCTTGTCCCTGCTGTTGCTCAACATGACAAGCAAGCGTAAACATAACTCGTGTACATTAAAAGAAAAACTGTAAGTGCTGAAAAGACTTGACAAAGGTAAAAGTGCCGCTCTGTTATCGAAAGAATTTGGTGTCGGCAAAGCAACCATTTCCGATTGGAAAAAGAACACAGGTAAAATTGAGCAGTTTTGTACTACCACAAGTGAAAAAATTATTGAAAAACATAGCAAAATGACAGTGTCTTCTTACAAAAAATTTGGACGAAGCACTTTTTTTATGGTTTACCCAAGAAAGACAAAAAGGAATCCCTAAGACTGGCTCTCTGATTCAAGAAAAAGCGCTTCAATTGATCGAGCTCATGGATGGTGACGCATCATTTACGGCTAGTAGCGGGTTCTTAGACAGATGGAAGAAACGACATGGAATCAGGCAGCTTACAAAAACTGGGGAGAAACTGACAGCGAACAACGAAGCAGCTATTGAATACCTTGAGGAGTTCAAAGATATCATTTCTTCCTACTCGCCATAGCATGTTTATAACACGGATGAGACGGGACTTAACTTTAAAGCATTGCCTACCAAAAGTCTTGCATCACAAGAGGAACAATCTGCACCAGGGTTTAAAATGGATAAAGAACGCCTAACTGCGTTAGCCTACTGCAGTAACCTTGGGATTACAATGTACAAACTGCGCACCAGTCTTTGTTTGGGCCTGTATGACCAGCCTTCATCCCGGAACTGTCTGTACGGATGTGCGTTGCCAACCTGGCAGCGCACAATATACCACACTCCTCTCCTACCCATAGTAGCGAACAAACAAACAACACATGGACAAACAGTACTACTAGTAATGTATGTTCACACATCACAGGTTCATCATTTTTTTGGGGATCCTGTTCCTTTTGGGGTATCGTTGTTGACTACTGGCATCACCACTCACGAATACACTGTCTTCCCCTAGCACAAACCCCTTAAACCCGCTTTCCGCATCACTACACCTACTCCTTTCTTCATTTTGGACACTGCCAGCTGCACTTTTCATCACGTTTTCCTGTGGCTCCTTTTCTGTCAGTGCTGCCCTGCCGCCTGTAGGCTCCGAAGTTGAGGACGTTTGGTGGCAGGGTGGCAGCTGTGTTTCTCTACCACTGACCCGCATGTTGTTGCTGCTGACTGTGTTTGCCTCCATCTGCGACAACGGCGGAAGGGGGCGACGCTGATCTAGGTGGCGGCGATGGGTGACTCCGCTGGCCCCTTGCACACTGTACGTGAGTGGACCCAACTTGCCAACGACCACCCCCTTCTCCCAACTCTGTTTCCCACGTGCATAAACAGTAAACCCAACACTGTCATTCACATCAAAAACTCTGTTCCTGAGGGCGGAACGTGAGACCACCGAACCCATTTGGCGAGTTGCAACAGTGGTGGCTACAGACGGGGCTAGTAACGACAAACGGTTACGAACAACCCTACTGAACATTAAACTACTAGGTGACTCCCCCGTGACTGTATGGGGGGTTATTCTGTAGCTCAACAAGAAACGGGGTAAGGCTGTGTTGAGTGGAACATTAGAATGAACCAATGACTTGAGTTTGTTTTTAAAGGTTCTGACCATGTTTTCCGCCAGACCGTTAGAGGAAGGGTGATACGGAGGTGAAAATGTGTGCCTTATGGCATTGTGTTTACAAAAACGATTGAACTCTTCTGACGAGAACTGGACACCATTATCTGAAACTAGCTGTTCTGGCAACCCGTATACAGCGAACCACCAACGCAACTGTGTTATGACTGCATCCGATGTAATACTGGGAAGAACACTGATTTCTGGCCATTTTGAATGGCTATCCACAAGGACTAGGAAATGCTTTCCCATGAATGGACCGGCGATATCCACATGAATTCTTTGCCAAGGTCGGTCGGGCCACGCCTACGGCAGCAGGATTGACTTGTCTGGCAAGGACTTGTTCTGGAAGCATGGGGTACAAGAAGAAACTACCCTCTCCAAATCCTTGTCTATCCGATGCCACCATACATACGAACGTGCCAAGGCTTTCATTTTGCATATACCAAAGTGACTGGTGTGCAACTCCTGCAACACTCGATCCTGCAAGGCTTGGGGAATGACGACCCGGTGCCCCCACAAAACGCAGCCCCCTTCTAGTGCAAGTTCGTTTCTTTTGTCATAGAACGGTTTTAGCGTGTCGGACAGTTGTGTGGCCCAACCATCTCTAAGACACCTAATGACTTTACCTAACACTTCATCCCTTTCAGATTCTCGCCTGATTTCCTGAGGCGTCACTGGCAAAAACTCTGACACTCCAACATCCAAATATGAAAATTGGGTTGAAGAAGGCTCAACATTTGGAAGTGGCAACCTAGAGAGGCCATCAGCATTCGAATTGGCGTCACCTTTGGCGTACTGAACTGTGTAGTCGAAACCCTGAAGAAGCACTCCCAACGCTGCAGCCTATTGGCAGCGAGCTGCGGAATACCACAATGGCTACCTAGAATGTGTGTTAATGGTTGATGATCGGTAATCAGGGTAAAGCTTCAGCCGTACAAGTACTGGAAGAACTTTTTAACTCCAAATATAATTGCTAAGGCTTCTCTATCTAGCTGAGAATACCCTCTCTCTGCAGACGACAAGGTGCGAGAAGCAAATGCAACTGGCTTCTCTTCCCCGCTGGGTAGGATGTGGCTTAGGACTGCTCCCACACCATATGGGGACGCATCGCATGCCAAACGAACTGGCAAATCCGGGTTGTAGTGTATGACAACTTGTGAGGAGACAATCAGCTGTTTTAACTCTTTGAAGGCAGAATCACAGCTTTGTGCCCAAACCCACTTATGACCCTTTTTCAAAAGCTCATGTAAAGGTGCCAACACCGTGGCTAGGTTAGGCAGAAAACGGGCATAGTAATTAACCAGACCTAGCCATGCCCTCAACTGGCTGACACTACGAGGTGGCGGCGCATCTACTACTGCTTTGACTTTGTCATCACTCGTATGCAACCCCTCCTTATCTACCCTATGCCCCAGAAGAGAGACTGATGAACGGAAAAATGCACATTTCGCTTTATTTACCTTGAAACCAGAGTCCTGCAGACGTTGTAACAGTCCATGAAGATTTCGCCAGTGAATTTCCTTGGTAGCGCCTGTTACCAAAATGTCATCTTGAAAACACACAACACCTTCTAACCCCTGTAGGACTTGCTCCATTGTGCGTTGAAAAATAGCGGGGCAAGACACTATTCCAAAAGGGAGTCTGCTAAACCGAAACAATCCCCTATGCGTGTTGATAGTGCACAGCTCCTGCGACTTCTCATCGACCTGTAACTGCTGGAATGCCTGGGAAAGATCAATTTGAGAAAACTCTATCCCCCCTTGCAGCTTGGAAAACAACTCATCAACTCGCGGTAAAGGATAATGTTCCACAATGAGGTTAGGGTTGACTGTGATCTTAAAATCAGCACAAATACGGACCGTACCATCACGTTTTGCAACCGGAACGATTGGGGTGGCCCACTCACTAAATGACACTGGATGAAGTACACCTAACCCCAGAAGCCTGTCTAGCTCTTTATCAACCTTACTCTTAAGCGCAAAGGCCAGGGGCCTAGCAGGTAAAAAGACTGGTGTTGTCCCATCACGTACATGCAGTGACACCTTACTTCCAATGAACGTACCCAAACCGTCATCGAACAAGGTAGGGTACTGTTTGGTAATGACACTCAGCACTGACCTGTCCTCATCTGAAGTGGCCCTGATATGGTTGAGACTCGGTTTTGGCAGCTCTAAAGCATCGTACCAATCCCTGCCAAGAAGTGGAGGGCCTCCATTTGGAACTACAAACAAATCTAGCTTCTTGGGCTTGCTCGATTTCACTTTCACCAGTACTGTAATTGTCCCGCATGGGTGTATTACACCGTTCGTGTAAGACTTGAGACTAACCCGTGTCGGAGACAAGGGGTATTTTGAAAACTGCATCCTATACAGCCTTTCTGAAATAGCGGATATGGACGCGCCACTGTCGATTTCCATATCCAGCACCACGTCCCCCACCGACACCTCCATAACGCAAGGTCGTGACCTGGCTGCCAACCCACACAACTGGAACACAGACGCAAAATCCTCGTCCGACATGTGTACACTTTGGCGATCAGGGTCTTCACGCACAACATAATTATGACGGGTCCGGTCCTTCGTATCAGTCGACATGAAGTTCGGACACATTCGTTTAAGATGTCCTATACGTTTACAATTATTACACTTGTACTTACGGAACTTGCAGTCACGCACATAATGAGTAACATTTCCACAGCACAAACACCCAGGCCCGCCCTGGTTTTTGACGCCATCTTCCCGCGAACGTGTTTTCACCACGTGTACATTTACTGGTCCCTCGGCCTGTTCCGCCGAGCCGTGTGAAATTTCAACTTTCGGCACATTTACATGAAGGGCTGCATTTCCCACGGCCGCTTCATGCTGAACTGCTATGCCTACTGCCTTTTCGAAGGTGAGGTCATCGGTTTCCAGGTAAAGCCGCTGGGTAATGTTTCTGTCCCTTAACCCTACCACAAACTGGTCACGCAAGGCAGCGTCTAAGAAGGTACCAAAATTGCAAGAGCGCGTTAATTTCCTTAAATTCACCACAAAATCTGAAACTGTGTCCTGTTCTTGTTGGACACACTTGTGGAAGTTGTGACGCTCGGCAATCACAGACGGCCGTGGAGAAAAATGGCTCGTCAACAAAGTGACTAGCTCGCTGTAGGTGCGCTCCGATGGCTTCTTGGGCTCACACAGATTGCGTAGCACTTCATACGTTTGTTTCCCTACAGACGAAATAAGGATTGCACGTCGTTTAACTTGATCCTCTGGCTTGTCTCCCAGGCCGTTTGCGATGAAAAGCTGTTCCAGCCTTTCAACATAAGAGTCCCACGTGTCCTCGCCGGGCGTAAAACTTTCAACTTTAAACCCCGACATTCTTTCTGAACATTACACGAGCCGTAATGCACGCAAAGAAACCAATCCCATCCTCGTCGCCAATGTAGTAACCTTGGGATTACAATGTACAAACTGCGCACCAGTCTTTGTTTGGGCCTGTATGACCAGCCTTCATCCCGGAACTGTCTGTACGGACGTGCGTTGCCAACCTGGCAGCGCACAATATACCACACCTACTGCAAGGCTTCTGCCACAAATAAGCTTCCACTGATGGTTATCGGCAAATCGGCAAAACCATGCTGTTTCAAAAACATGAACATGAACTCTCTCCCTGTATTTTACAGAAACCAAAATAAAGATTATATGGATCGTGCCTTGTTCCAAGACTGGTTTGAAAAACAATTTGTGCCAAAAGTAAAGGCTTTTAACAAAGAAAATGGATTTCCTCCTAGTGCTTTGTTACTCATAGACAATGCTCCGTCACATCCTGAAGAAATGCAACTTGTTTGTGGTGATATCAAAGCCATTTTTCTCCCACCAAACGTCACTTCAATTTTGCAGCCAATGGACCAAGGAGTTTTGCAGGCTTTGAAACAGAATTACAGGAAAATGCTGGTTCATAGCCTGCTTGAAGAGAATGAAGAACTGACAATCTTGCATAAACTCAAGAAAATCACCATCAAAGATGTCATTCACTGGTAGCAGAAGCTTGGGAGGAAACACAAAAGGAATCTTTACAGAAATCATGGAAAAATCTCTGGCCTGATTTAGAGTTTGTCCAAACGGTCTTCCCCCCGGCAAAAGAAATGTTTTGAACTTCTTCAACTAGTGAAAAAAATTGTACCAGGTTGCGAAAATGCAGAGGAGTGCGTTGAAAAGTGGACGGCCATTGACGACTGTGGCCACGAGGAATACACAGATGAAGATATCGTAGCAGCTGTGCAGGGAACGTCAACTGATCTCGATGCAGATGACAGTGAGGAGGAAGGGAACGCGCCGACTGATGTTGTTTCTCACATTGCAGCAGCCAGTGCCCTTGATCTGGCTATGAGCTACGTCGAGCAACATGCCGATGCAACCCCAACAGATGTTTTTTATGCGGTGTTGGCAAAAAATTGCATCTTCAAGCCGATTTAGTGCATTGTGTCGAAGGAAGATTACTGACTTTGCCTCTTAGAAAATGGTTTGCTTTTTTACGTTTTGTTTTGTGTCAATCCTGTACAGAACATGAATTCTACATATAGTATGTAAGTAAATTCAAAAATTTTCAATACGTATTTATGTATTTAAGTACTATGTACGTAATCCTATTTTTTTCTCTATTCAGTTAGACAGTGAAATAGATAAAAATATAAGTTATATTAATAAATGTACAGCATCACTTGAAAAAAACTTGTTTTTCTTTACTTTTCCTAGTTCTTAAATGTTATAAAAATTAATTTTTTTTGTCCTAGCCCTGTTCGGATTAGGCGGATTTTCGGATTAGCGGGGTTTGGATTAGCGGGACTCTACTGTATTGTATTTATTGGTTACTAGCTAATGCCTGGCATGCATTGCAATGCCTTAATCAATATATTTTTTTATGACTTGTTTGAAGTAGGTACACAAATACAAAGCATATCTCTATTTCTCTCTTTAATTCTCTAGCTCTCTATGTATACCTCTATATCTATATCTCCCTCTATATCACTCCCCTATATATACCTATATCTATATATCTCTATATGTCACTCTATAGCAATGAAATTTACCTATGTATATATTATCTATCTTTTTACCTGTCACAGGTGTGACATATGTGTATAGAAACATGCATGTATTTGAATGCAATGTTATGTCAAAAGTTCAAAGCGATCTGTGAAAAACTTTCGGAGATTAAAGATTTTGACCGACCGAACATTTACATTTTTATTTAAATAGATTCAACATAACAACACAACATTAAAAATTGTTCAAGAAATTTAATATTTAATTAATGTTGTTAGGCCCACGGATTAGTTTCAAAATGTATATCTGGCCCTCGAAAAGAGCTGATGTAAATAAAGCAGGTTGGATTACCAGTGGGGTCAGACACAGATGTTTTCGCAAGTGGGAAACGTGGCAAAAATTGCAGTGAGCCGATGTGTTTCTCAGGGTAATATTGTTTTCCCCACCCACTCACTCTGTCAATGATCCATTCTCAACTCATCACCACTCACGGTCTCTAATACCCCGATGTCGACCACTAGTTAAGTGTAATATAATATCTTCGTTTGAGGAGAGTCCAATGATATAAGGCAATGGATAAATAATCTGGTAAGATATCCAATAACTACAGACAAGATTTAATGGTTTTATTTTAAGATAAATTATGTTTTTAAAACAAGAGATTTTATTTTTTACTAACTCTGTTTATTCATAAGCATAGCGCCATTTTCTACAAATAACAAAACAGTGTTTTTTTGACCGATACTTGATGCACTTTTAAAACATAATAATTTACAAATGTCATAATATAAAATTAGTTACTAGTAACCGTTGCAATTAAAAAAGTAAAAAATTTTCAAATGTATATAGTACAAAAATTTTGTACTAACTCCATGCTAAATAATTTTCATTCATTGAATTAATATATTAAAATATTTCATTTTTGTAATCTCAGTTGTGTTTTGATTAAATATGCTGATTAATTTAATGATTATTTGTTACTTTTCAGTGCTTTATGGTGTTATATGGTGTATCAACATGCTTTTCTGTTTTCTTGTGGCTTTATCGAATTCACCACATAATCTTATTCCTACCAATAACTATTCAGCCAAAATGGCTTCATATGAAATAGAGGAGCCTACCTGCATCTTGATTGTATGATGCAACAATGGACCTCTTCCAATCATTTGCATTTTGAATTTTCATAAGATCTGAAGGTATCAATTCTCGAAGCATTTGCCTAGAAAATACAGGTGCATGGTTAATATGTACACTATGAATAAAATAAAATTAGCAATGGGCTAATAAAATTTTCAAATACAAACAAATCCTTAGTATTCAAAGAAATCAATATTTGAGGAAAAAGTTTTCAAGAAAAATATTACAGGAAATTAAGTAAATAAGTAAATTTAACACTGATAACCTCAAAAGTTTAACTCTGAAGTTTCATACCTATCCTGTTACCATTACCCGAGATACTGTACTTCAACATGGAATTATATAAATAGAATAAAAATATGTCTTGATTCAGGAAACTTAGTTTGTGAAACAAACATTTAAAAGGTTAAATATTTCAACAACACAGTTAAAATTTTTCATTTTTGTACATTCTTTTATTTTTGACCCTTGACACCTAGATTAAGATTTGAGAGGTATATTCAAGGTACTATTTGGGATTCAAATTCAAGATTAAGATTAGAGAAATTTGGGAATTGGCCCAACAATATAATAATAATTTTAATGAACATAGCAGACAATTAAAAAAAATATGCTAATACAGCAAAAGGTGTTTAATCTGGCCTTCTATGGTTTAGCCCTTAGCACATTCTGTAATCTGGCAATAATAAAGCAGTTCATTCACATTCAGATTTTATTTGGTGGGTTTCAGCTGTTGGCTGCCAGGTCACATTACTGTACTACCATGTTTCTAATCTGATTAGAGTTTATTGTTACTGTGGGCAGGGCCGGCGAACCCATTAAGGGAGTCAGTCGACCGCCTAGGATGAACATATTAGGGGTGGAAAAAATCCAAATGTTTCTCTCTTGTCATTACTAAAATGACTGATGTATATGTGGCATGGTATAAAAATCAATTCTTATTTAGTTGTCATTGATAAATTACATTCGTAGTGCAGTAGGTATAAGTAATAGGTAGATAGATGATAACACTAGTTTATGTTACTTTAGTTTTTGGTTCAATTTAATTTTATTATTAACTGATGACATTTGAATTTCATATCTTCATTGTCTTTGTATGAATTGTATGAGAAAGAGTGACTCCCCCCCCCCCCCTTCCCCTTTTATCAAGTGTTTGGTAATTTGAATTCGAAAAGGTGGTCACCTTAGTTATGGGAAGGGCAGCAAATGTGACTTTTGCCTAAGGTGGCAGACCTGGTTGCATCGTCCCTGACTGTCGGTTGCATCGTAGCTGACTTTCAGTTTTCATTTTAGTCCCATGTTTCCTATTTTCTAGCAAGTTACATTTGACTGATACATTTCCGTGATGATTTTTCAAAAAATAGATATGAATCATGGACACAATGTGATATTTGAAACTATTTTTAACAGAACCACATTACTTCCCCCCCCCCCTCGCGATATAGAAACTTATTAAAACTTGTTTTACAAGTAAATACAACTATACTGTATATTAATTTTTATTTTGTATTTTCTTTAAAACTGTTTGACACTTGATAATCTGGCATGGTCATTGTCCTGAACGTGCTGGACTATACCACCATATACTAAATTTAAACACAATAATTACTATGTAGGTCAGGCAACTGTGTGTTAAAGCTTTAGTTTTGATGTGAGATTTTATATTCATAAATCAAAATAATGAGTTCCTTTTAAACACTCTTTTAAGTAAAATTATACCTAATTTAAACACTATAAATAGGTAAATAATTTGTTGGCACAAAAAAAAAACAATGTTGAATACATATTACCAACTAGAGCTGATAATAAAATAGGTAACCAAACACACTTGTTAATCTACATTTTTAAAATTTAGTAAGAAATATTGCACAGTGTTATAGGAAGGTACTTACGGGATGGCTTGTAATTCTTGTTTGCTCTCACCGAACCTGACTCTATACACTAACGCTGCTAACCGAGATGCTTCTTCTTTGGTACATTTATGGTACCCTGGAAACATGAGGGGGGAAAAAAAGTTAGAGTAATGTATATTGTATATACCAGGAACAGTTAAAAGGATGTGCCAAACATGAAAACTTTTGTAGTCTACAGCTAATCACTTAAAATTAAAATGTATAAGGTATAAAAATGTGGTAATTTTAACACAACACCAACACCACTACATATTACCACCACCACCCCACACCATTACCACCACCTAAAATTACCACAACCACCTATTATTACCACCACCTACCATTATTTTTACAACCCCCTGCTCCCCTTTTCCACTGCCATCACCACCACCACCACCATATCCACCACAAGTTCACAAGAATAATATGCTCACATTAATTTTATTTATTTTATATATTTATGGCAACACAATTGCCTATGAAAGAGCTAATTTCTCAGGCCCATTACCCAATGTAACTCACATGTCTTTGACTGTAGAATTAAATAGTCTATCATTGAAACCATAAATTATTTAATAAATTAACATGTGCTGAATGAAATGATATCCAAATGTGCAGATATAACTACAGAGCCAGGAAAAAATTAAGGAAATAAACCAGATTGTGACTTGCTCCAAAACTAGTTACAAGAAAATAAAATGTTACCAATAACATATTCTTATTCAAACAGTTAGGCAAGATATACGCTATATTAAATATAATAATAATAATAATAATAATAATAATAATAATAATCATCTATCTACAATATCACCAAAAGAAATTAGCTAAAAAAAAAAAGAAGAAGAAGAAGAAGAAGAAGAAGAACATGTTTTCCTGATAAGAAAATAAAACTTATTATGAAAGTGTTAATACTTTAACATAGGTAGGGCATGTTATGATTAAAATGATACACATTCTTAAATTGTAGATTGGAAATAATCATAGTAAAAAATAATTTTGAGTAAATTTCAGTAGCACTTGAACGTAACACTTTTCCCATGGTAAAAAGAGTTCTTATAACAGTTTATCATAATGATATCTTCACTTCAAATTAAAGACTATCACAGCAAATACATTTATAGATAAAGAAAAAAAGTGAGTGAGTCTATCAGTACTCGCCAGTGATTTGTAAACATCTAAACTTGGTATTGAGCAAATATTGTTTTCTCATGTTGTAAATAAACTTATAATACAAAACTTTGACACAAAAGTTGTCATAGAATTTTTTTAAATAATGCAGAGCGTGATAAATATACGAAAAGTATTCATTTAAGGAAAAACTGTAAACATTTTAAAAACCTAACTATAATTCTGTTTAACAAGATTTTTATCTATATAATTTTATTTATTTATTAACATTTTTAACAAGCCCACCGACAGTTAAAGAACTTGTTTGGTAAGCACAACAAACAAACACAGAAACATCAGTTACATAAAGACAACAAATACAAAACAATGAGGAATATATAATATGCAAAATAATATAAGAACAAATAGACTGATTGTAGAAATTAAAGATTTAAAATTAATAATGAAAGGTAGTAGAATAATTAAAAAATAAATCTGTACCGGATTTATCAAAGTTAAAAAATAATCTATAAATTGAGATCACTGCTATTAAGAAGAGTACAAAACATAGATTTTAGGTGAGTATTATACTGGGGAACTCCGATACCAGTATTATCAAGTTAATATTTACAATGTAACTTTGAACTATAACAGCAAATATTGTAGTAGAACAACATAGGAAAGTCATCAAAAAAACAGGAGCCACCTTATGCAACACATTCTAGCGGTAGGGCCTGGTTCTACGCCGTTAGCGCATGTATGATAAGGGTATTTTGGCCATTTAGAATGTATGTTTTTTTCCAGGTTTTCTGCAGTAGTGGTTATTTATTATGGCTGATAAAGTTCCTGTAATGTTTGGTTGCAATAATTACAATGTTGCCAACTGCTCAAAGTCGCTTTTGAAGTTAAAATTCCTTAGGTACACTGGTGCCGAAGTCATCTGCGTGTTGCGGCATTAGCCTATATATAAACGCTTATATGAACACATATTAAGTTTATTGGTGCACAAAATAAATCTTTGGTTAGCAAAAATATTCTGGAATAAATTTTATAAATTTTAAAAGTCATACAAAGAAATAGTTGCAACTTAAAAAATATGTTATAATTTTGAGTCTATACATTGATTACACAAAATTTTTCCCATGTTCATGATATATGTATTTAGCACCATGGTATTATGCATGACTGATGTATGAAAGAACTTGGAATGTTGTCTGTTTCAACTTATGTTTTTACAATTTATTATATGACTCATTATTACATTTTAACACCATAGTTAAAGGAAATTACTTTTTATTGTTTAAGTAAGTTTTATAATAATAACTTTAAATGCACAACTCAGTCCGTTTGTTTGGTTATTTTACACTAGGTAAGCAAATAACATTTATATTTTACTTATAATGAAAATAAATCTTATAAACATAGTCAAAATGATTGTGTAGGATATGCAAATATGTGTGTATACATAAATATAAAGAATAGTTTATGTTTGTTTATTGGCATGTTTTTTATACAAATGTAAAGTTTTATTCCAAACTTGATGAAATTTTATACACTTGACCTTCAAAATAATTAAAATGTCACTGTCTACTAAAGATTACTAAAAACAACCCCATTTCCCTTTCCCACCTCTTAGAACATAATTTTGGTACTTGCTAGTGAGATTTTGCACAACTGCCATTTCAAAAAAGATTATTATTTATTACTGTCCTCATCTAATTGTGAAATTTATTGAAACAAATATCAATGGGTATGAAGTTAAGAAGTTATATATCTGCAACACTAAATACTATTTAATATTTATTATTTTTATATACATAAATATTTTTAAAAGCATTTTTGTAAATATTAAAATAACTAGATTATGTGCTTATAAAAATATGATGTAAAATTCTGAAAATTGATTTTTGAGTTCCTTTCATTCTATCTAATGACTGATAAACAGCATTGCGATATTTCCAGTAGTTTATCAATAGTACACTGTTTTAAACAGTTTTAAACAGGTATGTTAGCTACATTTCAAATGCTGTAAATTGTTGTAAATGGTTGGTTTATTTAAGTTAGCAACATTACAAACACTTAACGGTGTTTCTCGAGACAGTAGTACTCAAAAATACAATTTCTTTTAGTTTTATTTCAGATGAACACCTATTCTAGGAGATAAACTGTTTTATCAAGTTTCACGGGATTATTTAGAAAATAAATTATTTACAAAAATTCAGTCTTAAATTAAAACATGTTTCATTGTTAAAAGTTGTATGATCATTGCTCTTTTATAAACATGTTTAAAGTTAGGTCATTTTTCACTACAAGTCAATATATATATTTTTTAGATTACAAATTTTTTTTTGATTATGAATAAACTGTTTGCATACAAATATATGGAGTGTAAATTCATTAATCTATAGCAACGAGATTTCAAACGATGAGAGAAAATCTTTGCTGATATCGCCCATTGTAATACAAGGGAATTTGAATTTTGTGGGCGTTCTTCAGGCCAAGCCGCTAGGATCGCTGCAGTCAGGTGTTGCCAGCGTTCACCATGTTAAAAGGCAGGAGTTTCCTACATTGTTCTACTAAAATATCTGATAACAGTTGTATAAAAAAATAGAATCTAAGTATACTCTACAATCAAAAAGAGTATCTAATTAAAAAAGCTGATAAGAGTCCAAAACAAAAAAATTTAAAAAATTTCCTTTGAATGGTTTCTATTTTTTCACTGCCGGAATTGTTAATATTATACAAAATTACTGAGCAATATTCTAACTTCGATATAACTAATGCTAGATAAAGGGTTGGAATAGAATCAATATTTGAAGCATAGGGCATTAAGTTCTTGATTAATGCTAGAGTTCTTTGGGAAGTGGATACAAGAGCGTTGACATGGAGATCAAAAAAACTATTTAGAGCCCAATATAATACCAGGATCTTTTATTCTAGAGTATATTTTGATGCAAGTGTTGTCAAGTGTATTAATGTATACACCTAACCCTCATTTAGCACAACTAATTCGTTCCTAAAAAAGCTTGTTTTATTTGAAATCACGTATTCTGAAGCATTAGTTTCCATAAATAGCAAGGCTAATTTATTTAATGTGATCCAATATTGTGTAGGAAAATATATTTTACGTAATATAAATATGTTGAATAACACTCAACTATAAATATGTTACACCATTTATCTTTACATGCCTCCCATCGCACTTTGTATGACAAATACGACACCACGTAAAGGGAGATACGTGGTCATGTACTTTATCGTCAGTCGGCTGGCTGACTTGCCCGCCTGGGCGTGACATTCAACTCACATCGCGTACCTTTTCAAACCATCCTTTACTGACAGTGAAATTATATATTACCGTCCCGATAATTACATTTTTAGTTTTCAAAAATAGTGCTTATTCGTGTATCACCACCTGGTTCACACCAATCCTGTCAGGCCAATGATATTTATTTTCATTGCAACATTCATTTAACCACCTTTCCCATGTGAATCATCTGTTCATTTCTGTTTCGGTATCTAATGTCAAGTATAATCCCGCTAGTACAACCAACATCATCAGACTTTTATAAACTTTTGGTAAGAGTCCTTATTTCGTACGATTGTGTTGTAACAACCCAGATTACAGCCTTCCTCATGCAATACAGTAATAATCTTTTGTTATAATTTTTTTTGTCAAATTTCAGGTTAGATGTAAAGTTTTTTTCCTTTTAAAAGTTATTATAAACGTAATTCTCCGGGTTTATTGTTTTTATTTTAAAAATTCATAAGTTATTTTTTCTAGTATTTTTTTTTGCTGGCTTCTTTGTGTGGGAAGGCGTGCTGATGTAATTCTCTTTCGTTTTTCCACGACCGAGGCATTTGTTTCACACGCTAGGCGTGTGAGTCACGGTCACGGGAGTGTGAGAAAGAGACAAAATTGCTGCGTCGTGGGAACAGAAGTAAGCATTTTGTGGAAGCTTCTGTTGCTATGCGCCATGATTGGCTGAGAATTACATCAGCGAGCCCAGGACACTGCCCGCACAAAGGGAAGGAAGGCTGTTAAATTCAGTCATTGTCTGAGCACCGGGCCGAGCAGTCGTTTTTCGGACGGTGGGCCGAGCAGGCCGTGGCCAGGCGATGGCTCAGTGTTTTATATATATATATTTTTAGATATTTTTAATTTTTATTTATTCTATTCGGAATAAAGTGTAATTTTCACATGAATAAAAAAACCGGTAATACATCGAACATTGTGTATAAATTACTTCTTTCTTCGTGACCTGCTACATAACTTGTATGTTCCTCTCATCACCTAATTTTGAGCTAGCCGGAGGTGATGAGTGGTGACAGAGCACACAGTTGACTTGCTTAAAACTAAAGTGCGACCAACATAAGCGTGGCCTTCATGACAATCTGCGTGCCGTAATACTTCTAGTTTTGTCTCAAATACTTGAACATGATGCAGTGATCAAGCACGTACAGTTACCGGCATCTGAATGGGCAGACACTGCTTTTGTTTGAGTGAATTCCCGGCCACTGGTTGGACTGAGTTCACGGCCCGGTTTGTGGCCAGGCGACAACAGTACGGCACGGCAGCATACGCGCGGACATAAAAACATTTGGTCCTTTACACTCCATAGCCGCAATTTAACTTGCCATAGCTGATGTTTGTACAATAGCCGATAGTGTAATCAGACCTGCGCGTGCATTTTTTTCCCTCTTGTTTGGCTAACTGTATCCCACAGCACATCTGTTGTTTACAGAAGTTGAAACAGACTTTGTGGCGTCGTGCCCCATTTTTTTTTTGCCTGCGGAAATTTCGTGCTAACTGAAATTTACAGACGTACTATTCAAGACTGAGTCAGTAAAATTCACATCGCGCTAAATAATGACTAAATAATGAATCCGCGCAATCTGAAGATGTGCTAAGTGAGGGATAGGTGTATGAATAATTGTTGCAATTTCCTAGTGAAGGAGGTAATTGTTGATTTAGCCTTATTAAGAGAAACAAGATTACATTCATACCATTTTTAAATTGCAATAATATCACTTTGAAGAAGACAAAAATCATTTAAAGATTTGATCTCTCTATAAATTTTAAGTTCATGAGCAAATAACAGACCCGTAGAATGTTCAAGAACCTGGATTATGTCATTAATATATATATTGAATAGTAGGGGAGAAAGTGTGCCACCTTGAGAAACACCAGACCTAGCAGAGTATAAAGAATAATTATGGTTATTTACTTATTTATTTTTACAAAGAAACATCTAAAAGATAACTAGTACACCAATTTATATAAATTTCACTCAAGCCAAAGTTGATAGTTTGACAAGTAGAATAGCATGATCAACAGTGTCTAATGTTTTCGCCAAATCAAAATAACAGGTGTCAACTGTCAACCTGTGCCCTATTGATAACTTTATTGTAAATTGGATTGAGGAAAGTGAGTAAATTTGTGGTAGTAGTTAAACCAGTTCTGAAGCCATGATGACCGCAACATATTATATTTTTTATTGAAAAATTAATATACAATTTAGTAGCACAGGTCATTTTAAAACATACCGCATAAAATAACTAAAAAATATATGAACTATAATGCCACAGATAAAACTGTAAATGGTTATCAGTTATGATGTTATGATTCATCTAAATAAAATACCGTCATCTTCTACTTGAGTTCTTTATGGCTTACAAATATATATCATGTGCTGCCACCATGTTCGTGTCAATTATTTTTCAACCATCCTTTCACGTGTCAAGAATAAATATTAGGTATAGCTAGGGCCCCCTGAAAGTGGTAAATAAAATTTTCAGATTTCGTAATTAAAAATTACCAAAAGCGGTGTTAAAATTCACTTTAAAACACAAAAGCGGTGCTAAAATTCACTTAAAAACACAAAAGCGGTGCTAAAAACTAAAAAAACCTTAAAAAAAAAAAAAAAAAGTTTGTGTTACTGTAAATATATCTAAAATTATTTAAGTTAAATAATTTTACTTGAACCTACTCATTACTGAATACCCTAAACAAATAGGTTACATATATTTATATGACAATACTTTTGATTTAGACACTGATTATTAGTTCGTTCCCATAAACTAATCTGGAAAACTATTAATCCCTTTAACAAAATCGAGGACGCACCACAACGCCGAAATGCCAAATTGATCACAGCGACGACAGCTAGAAAACTGATGTGTACCACAACGCCGTAAAATGTCATTACAGGGCTGCCACAAAGGTTGGGCTAGGTTAGACTAGGCTAGGCTAGGCTAGGCTAGGCTAGGTTAGGTAAGGTAAGTAAGGTAAGGTAAGTAAGGTAAGGTTAGGTTTGATTGTGGTATTTCGGCGTTAAGGTACAATAAGAAACACACACAAATTCATTCAGTTGTTATTTCGGCTTTGTGGTCAATTTTGACATTCAGCGTTATGGTATTTCCGCGTAGTTGTAACAACCCAACAAACTCTATAAAAACTGTTGGCCAACTAATCGTCATCGTCACACCATTCGAAAATTAATGTTTGTTTACATTTTTCCGCTTTTTGGCGCGATTTAATCTGCTTGATACTACGACGCTGTTCCAACTATATGCCAGCGCCCCCGGCTGACGTGATATGGCCACTCACGTAAGGCTGTTCCAAACACCGTTCGCCCGATCATCTGCTTGCTTTTGTATTTATCCGGTGTCGCTGTTCCAAGCTGACGTCAGTGCCCCGAGCGGTGTGCGTACGCTTTAAAACTTCGCCTGTTTGTCTTATCTATCCAAACATTATGCCGGAAAGGAAAATAAACGCCGTAGCTTTGCGTATTTTTACAGTATATTTTTGGGTTTAACATTATAATGTGAGCGTGTGTAAGCTTTTGTTTGCTTTAGTGCATTTATGATTAATGTTTGGCGGCCATGTTGCGGTGTTTGTTTACCATTGACGAGACAAGTCTTTTAACCAGTATTTAAATTTCGCGTAAAAACACTGCGATTTCGCGTAAAAACTGTATTTAACAGTGATTTCACGTTTATCGTCGTTTAATCGCGATCGCGAAAAGAACAGGCCCCTAGGTATAGCACAAAATTTTAAAAATAATCAAGTGTTCAGTCAAAACATATAGGAAAAGTTGTCACAACAATAGGGTTCTGTGATGTTGGGTATGGAATGATTAAGGCTCAGTTTGAAGGTCACAATACTCTAATTATTTAATGATTTAAAGGGTTTACTATTAAAATAACCATAAAAAAGGGGGTTGTCTGTACAGTCGGTTTACGGACGATCATTTTACGTGATAACGTCATAAGAAAACATTGATAAAAAATTGCATACTTTTTAATTTTCAATTATTATTTACAGTTTTTGCAAATTTAATTTAAATAATTTGTTTAAATATGATCACGAACAATTAGTTAAAAAGCCCGCCTTAACCTGTTTGATATAATAGAAGATTTTCTCGCACGGTGGTTGGCCGGTTCTTGCAAGCTCGGCTCAGGCGGAACGTGACAATGTTTTCGTGCGTGCAGCCGGCGTTCATCGATTTATAAGACGTTATCACGTCAAAATCTTGCAAGTTTTATGTACAACTGTTTACAAAGACTATATACAAGAAAGTTTTCATATGCACCATAGTATTAAATACCAACATAAAAGGGTTTTCAGGCACACTGTGATGAGATTTTCTTGCAAAGCTAATTCAAAGACCTACCTCTCAACAGTTTCGGCAGCTCCTGGTGGAAGTGAAATATCAGATCTGCGTTCCTGTCCTTGCCTGGGACGGTGTTCGTCCACAGTTTCTTCATGAAAAACACTTGATATGTAAACTGGGGTGAAGTTCCTGTCACAAACAATTTAATAGAAACATCTAGCGACACTAATTCATTCAACAGCATACTCTATGGTTTATTTATACTACTATTATGTTAATCAAAAGTATTGATGCAAATAGTAGCATGTGACTCAATTTGAAAACTCGAAATTGAACTCAATAACAAATATTGCATATTGTTCCACCATCATATTTATAAGAAAGTTACCATGAAATAAAACTGTTATGCTGACACTATTTATTCTCACAATTAAACTATCACCTAGCCTTTCATGTCAAATACAATACCGTATAAACCCACGTACCACCCGCACCTTTTTAAAAAAAATCAGGTTCGAAAAAGTAGGGTGCGGGTGTTACGTGAGTCTTGGGCCATTTTTGCACGGTGACAAAATAACGCTGGCGCGACTGAGGTTGCTGCGATATACAAGAGGGGTAGGGGAAAAGGATGGGAAGGAAGCGGCAGACAGTCAAGGTTACATTCCTCACAGCGTTGTCACACTGCAGCTTCGCTGGTTACAAACGCGCACTCCCACGCACTGCCCTATCCTCATTTGCAAAGTACCCAGTGGTTTTACACATGTGTTGGCTGCAAGAATTGTAATGAATCACAAAAAGTTGCGTTCTTTCACAGTTGTGGAAAAAAAAAAAAAAAACGTAATCAGTGAAACAGAAGAAATCGGTAACCGTCATGCTGGGCGAATATATGATGTTGACGAATCATGTGTGAGGGATTGGAGGAAAAGTAAAGACAAACTGCTTTCGGCCAGTGGCGATAGACGTGCGTTCCGTGGTGCGGTAGCAAAGTTTCCGGAGATAGAGGAAAAACTCTACGACTACATACAGGACAGACGGCAATTCGGGTACGCTGTAAGCACGGAAATGTGTTCCCTAAAGTCGCTGCAAATTGCTCGTGAACTTAGCGTGGGTGAAGGCTTTAAAGCAAGTAGGAACTGGATGCTCAGGTTCATGGTGAGAAAGGGTTTATCCATGAGGCGGCGTACTACAATCTGCCAGCGTTTACCGACAAGCTACGATGAGAAATAAATAGCATTTCAGAGGCATGTGTTAAAGCTGCGGAAGCTGTAGAATATGCCACATTTAGGCACAAGGTTTTTTTTTTATGCATGTAATAAAAATAGTTTTTATTATGCGTGGCTAGGACTCGCGTGCTTTATCGTTTATTTGTTTGAACGAGGTCATTGCCCAGCGCACGATAATGGACGCGGAAGATTGTAACTGTAAACAGCTGGGAGTTGGGCAAGGTCACGCGCACACACGGCGTGTTGTTATCAATCGCGAGCGCCGATGCCACGTTCTACTCGCGCGATGTTGCCACATTGCAGTTGCCTGCCTTCTGTACACTTTTAACACACATGCCGAGGCTGTAATAAGTAGCATAGTACTTTTTTGGTAATTCTTTACGATTTGTTACTGTTTTAAAGGAAAAGAAATCACGACTAAATATTTTTTTTTTCCATGCAGATTTGCAATAAAAACATTTTTTCCCACCATGGCATTCTAAAAATAAGGGTGCGGGTCTTACCCGGGGGCGGGTGGTACATGGGTTTATACGGTAATTTGCTATCAAAAAGTGTTCTTATTTGTAAACACAACATCATGGTTTAAACCAAGTTTTAGTTATTGCTAGAAATTGTAACAAAAAAAATTTGAAGTATGTTGGCAAGTTTTAATTTCATACATTAATTATAAATTTTGACAGCAAATAAAACAGACTTTTAATGTATCTTTTGATTCAAAGCCAAGAAAATAACAGAGTCAAACAGTGAAACTAAAGCAACATGCTTGCATGTGTGTTTCAATTAGTTAAGTACGTAGGCTTTGTTCTGTGTCGGAACAGTCTTTAAATAAAGGTTAAATAATTTTATATACAGTGGAACCCCTGAATTACACTTTTCAAGGGGAAAACTGAAAATGGTGTTATTCGGGGGAAAGTGTAATTGAGGGGAAAGTAAAATTTTACTAAAAACTTCATGAAGATATGTATAATTCTTCAAGTCAACGCTTGCTGTAATATTGTTTTACAACAATAACTATAGGTATTATTTTTGTTTGCAATTAACTTGAGTAGTTAATGGCAATCTTAAAACTTAAGTAAAAATATGTTATAGGCCTAACATTTAACAACTTGACCGGTCTCATCGGCATTAAATATGTCCTTAGGGTGATAACCCTTCAACACATCTGGCAAAGTGTTTTTCCAGTGTTCAACTGTTTCCAGATCAACACGTTTGCTTTCACCGCAAACAGTATGGTAAACAACATTATATCTATTTTTGAACCGATCAATCAAACCATTTGAGGGGGTAAACTCAATGCCTAAGCGATCCGCAATCTGCGTTGCTTTCTCGCGAATCAACCTGCCGTCCACTGGAATGTTTGCTGCCCGTGTAGAATCAAACCACTCCTTAACTAAGCCGTCCAGTTCTTGGTATTTAGATACCTTCACAGTTTTGATTTTTTTTGCCATTGGCCCACTGTTTTGCAGCATTTTCGATGGATGTTCGATTACGAACAATTGTGTTTAATGCAGACACGGGAATATCCAATGCCTTGGCTAAGACCACACGCGATCCAACGTGGTTGTCAAACTGCCTCAAAATATTACATGTTTGCTCAACTATTAAAGTGTTTCTTTCACGACCACTCGCCATTGCACGAATATTGCAAAAATTTAATCACAAACGTGAATAAATTATCTGTAGAAAGTGTCAATAAAGCGCGAAAATTTACGTCAAGGTAAACAAAAATAAAGCCCAGAATCACTGGTACCAAACCAACACACGAACACAGCGGTTCGCAGTAGGGTTGCCAACATTTGCCAAGGAGCGAGAAACTGTACACGTATGTGCTACGCGGACGTGTTCCTTTCACTACATGGAACAATCTGAAGAACGAAAAAAAATTTGTAACAATAAAAGCACCCGAATTTCCATTTGCGACGTAGTGCACAACATGCACGTACGTAACGGAACGATACTTTGTTCTAGGAATCGATAGAATCGAAATTGAATATGTATTCTTACTACAGTTGCGATTCGCAACACGTAACAACAAGAGCTTTATTCAATGACAACAACGGTGTATATCACGGGAAGGCATTTGATTTTACCGTGTGATTAGCGGGAATGTAATGTATTGTAAACATAGGACAAATGGCGGGATCAGCAAAAATGGTTTAATTGACGGGAAAACGCTATTCGCAGGAACGTAATTGCCGGGCTCCACTGTATATATTTTTTTACATATTTAACCCTTCTCAGAGAGTGTTTACACCAAACAGATGATTTACAAATGGAACACAATCTTTTCCCACAGGAAAAAACAACCAATTTTATTTTTATTTGTTTAGGTTCAGCTTTACCCTCCATATTAGTTTTTCCCTCATTTCACATTGTCATAAAGGAATTGATTGAAAATTAGATTATAGAAGCAAATAAGTATGTGTTAACCAGCTATGGAAATTCAGAAAAGGAACTTCTAGTTGAGTTTCTGTGACACAATTACTTAAACAAAATTAGAATTATAAATATTTGTTTGACTTTTTACAAATGGTAGATAACAAGTAGCATATCTCTGGCTAACACACATGATACAGAAAACAAAATGTAACGTTTATACTTTATATAAGAGAGCATCTGAATAAATTGCTCCAGATAAAAAATTAAGGCAAGAAAATGAGGTAACATATATAATGGAATTGAAACTGAGCCTTAATACAGTGTTTTTAAGTGGACAAATGGTGATTTTTCATTGTGATTGAAGGTTTTCAACCCACCATTCCTGACATTTCACCAAAAAAGGCTTACATGTGGCTTCATCAAGTCAAGACACCACATATGTATCACACAATGTTCTTCAACCCGCTGGTAACCCTCAATATGGCATCAGTTAAGCAACGGCTATCAACTGGCATGCACACAACCCAGAGAAATTCATGGATACATTCTCTATTCTGATTGTACATTAAATGTAAAGTAACAATAAAATATTTCCTTAAAAACTTAACTCTAGCTGCAGCATCTTGTTTGGCAATATTCTGGCATTCATAGATCGAACAGCTATTCAATAAATCTCAAGATATAAAATATATCTTTAGTATGTTTAGGTTCTTAAATATAAAAGCTGTTCATAAATTTCTGGGCATAAATTTAATGGGTGGCATAGAATGTCAAAAAAGTGATTTTTGTTAAATATCATATGTTATAAAAAAGGTAACCTTGCAAAGTTACAGGCGTAAACAGGAGCGCACAAAATTTAATTCACTGGAGCACGCACAATCACAGCGCCATGACAACCAAAAGCTCAACAGAAAGCAGGCGAAGAGCCAGGTGCAGAAATTTAGAGTAAATCAAAGCACTTACAACCACGAGTCTAGATATTTTGGCATTCCCTACTTACTACCCATTAAATTTATGCCCAGCAATTTACTAACATAAGGTATATGTAATATGTAGAGATGGTGATTTATAGCATTTAAAATAATATCATTTAGCATTTTGAATTTTAAATTTAGCATTTTGTAGCATTTTTAAAAACAAGATTTAGCCAATTCTCTCATTTTACATTACTGAAGAAAAGTATATTTTTAAAAAGCATGAAATAATACACATATTAATTATTAACAACCACAGAAATAAAAATCTAGCACAACTACAAAGATAGCCTATCTTGGCAGGTTTCCAAACAACTTTTTAGCACTTCTGAGTGCAATAAATTGAATACTTAAAATTACAATAAATAGTATTTTTTAGCCGTGTTCATGGCCATTGTTGATGTAGAGTGCACAAATAATGTTATTAAAACTTGTTTTTTCAATTTTCGCTATCTTTTGGTTTTCAATCATGCCAGGAAACCGTTGCTTGCTGTTTTACCGACTTTTTTTCTTCATCTGATTTCTCGGTGAATCTTTTTTTTTTTTGCAGCCTGATGTCCCTCAGATTTAATCTGCTTTTCAAGTACATCTTTTTTTTTCCACTCCAGACGGCGATTACATAAATTGCACATTAAAATATTCGTATCACATTTGCAGAACTGTTCACTTTTGTATTCAATTATGCGATCGCGAATGGAAATTACGTTTCGTCCCATTTTTACCACGAGAAATAACAGTATACAACACATTCACGAGTATGCACGTATTTGTAAACACACCACCTTCCACAGACTACAAAAGAACGCGGCTTTCAAGTGAAACACAGCCAGAAAATGGGACTTACAATTGTTAGCGCGGCAAAGCAGAGATGTCGCAATATGGTGGCCTAAAAACTTGTACTCTGCAAGATGATGGACACTCTTCCAGCTAGTTGTTCTTTGCTTTGTTTATAATCGCGAGGCACGGATGGCCATTCTTCATTCAATATTTACGAACAATAGTGTTGTGAATGACGTGACAATAAGATACTTGTGCTGAATACACCATAAAATGATGGTTTCTTTTGATACAGAACTGAAACGAAATACAATCGGTAAATAAATTGTGTAGAGTGAAGACGAATCTACGTTTTTTACCTTGATTTTGCATTTATCTCGGAATAGTCCAGATTTCGCATTTCATAGCGGAAAAAATACAATTTAGCATATTTTCGCATCTATTTCACGAAAACGAAAAATCACCATCCCTAGTAATATGGTATTTTATTAATGTCTCTCATTTCATACAGATTAAACAATAACATTACATTAATATGAAACTGCGTTTCATATGTAAAATTACTGTAGTTAATTTATTTTGAAAAAGTAAATAACATCAACCATTTAAAAAACATTCCTTTTGGAAAACAATTAAAGCTATTAATTAAAAAAAACATACTAAGTCACTATTCACTGTCAACTGAAAGCATACAAGAGGTGTTAACTTCTGTATACATGAACAAAAAACTTTCTGATGACAGTCAATTTCTTTGATTCTGAAATTCACAATGTGTTCATTGGAAGGGAAAGATTCAATGAACCAAATCAAACCTTCATTTCCAATGTTACTCAACTTAAGTATGCAAAAAAAAAAAGGAAGTAAAACAAAATAAAAGTTACGTTTGACTTTGATCAAAAACAGTTAACTGTTGTTTCAGATACAAATTTATTAAATGGTAAACTTTAAATAAAAAAAAACCAACAAAAACAACTTGCAATGCACAATACAAATTTTTTTTGTATACTCCATAAAATTTCCAAACTAAATCATAAAAAAGGCACTTTTAAAGTGTGCAATTCAAACATAAGAAAAAAGTGCTTACCATCTCTCGAAGGACGTGCCTTCTTTATCCAGTCAGTCAGATGTCTGACAAAGTCAAAAAAGAAGTCGCCCTCAGGCACGGATATCACCTTGTCAGCAATTTTCACAAACAAGCTGAAACCTTCGCTGGAACGAAGATTCAGTCTCTGGGAAATGTTCTGGCAGAAGTCCTTGGCTCTCGTGGAGGAGTCCACTTCGAAGGCTTCATCGGTGTCATCGGGGAAGTACACCTTGTGGAATATCTGAGTGGTCTTGTGCTGAATGGCCTCCACTTCGACTTGGTGCGGAGGGTACTTCCTCTGGCCGTTGCGCAGTGTTTTTTGTAACCGCTGCAGGGAATCTTGGGATATGGGATGGCGGCGAGTCCGTAGAAACGATGTTAGCTCCTGTTGGCACAAAATTGATGTATATTATTATGAGTATTATAACAAAAGTTTAAACCAACAGGTGAACTCAAAAATATAAAGTGAAAGTTTGAACTGGAATTTTTCAAATCACCATTGGTCCAAAAGTAAAATAAATAAATAAAACATAATTTTAAGGACACTATTAAACTTAGGTAGAACAATTGAATCAATTAACTTATTGAAAATAAATAATTATGTTATGAGAATGCATATAAGTATGCAACTTAATAATTTATTTTAAGTTTAATATATTTATCTAGTATTCTTTCACTGTTGATTGCAAAAAAATTGTACACTTGAGCAACAGAAGTTGCTTGTTACCAAAGTGTTGGTAAGTCTGAGGCTGACTTGGAAATTAATTTAGCCAACAAACATTACTTCATTCCACTTGCATGTTCAATGTTGTGGCTATATGCACCTGTCAGCTTGTTACCTTGCTTACATCAGTCAGTCATGCACATGCTATTAACTCAAATTGAACAATTTTAACACTTCACGACTGAACTTCTAAGTTTACTTGTTAACAGTACAACACTTTTATGTCAGACACAGCACTCAAAATCATTTGAAAATGAAATTCATATTCTCTTTAATGTAATGTCAGATGGTACTATTATTATGTACAGAATAGGGGCATACACAGAATTTCTTTTCATTAGAGAGAGGAAAGGGAAGAACTTCAAATCAAGTAATCCACCAAATTACTTTATATTTGCACAATGAGCACTTCATGCCACAGAGCACTGATTTGCAATGCTGTTATACTGCCTGGTGTTTGCTTTCAATTTCTTTCCTTTTGTACATGGGTATGTTAGATTGTTTAGGATTTTGGGGATATATCCCTTCTTCCCCTCATCAACTGCCCCTTGTGTATGCCACTGGTACAGAATATTTAGAATTGGCAAACTGTAAGGATTGGATGTTTTAAAACATTAAAACATATAAAAAATATGTGAACGAGTCTTTCAGTACTCGCCAGAGATGTGTGATATGGATATCTAACCTCAATAACCAACAAATTCATGTATTCTCATGTTTCAAAAATACTTATAATACGAAACCCATACACAAAATTAAATGAATAATTCTTTAAAATAAAGTTGAGCATGATAAATATACGAAAATTGTATTTACAACTACATTTCTTGATGTGAATCTCATGCAGTTTGCGTACCCGCCACTAGAATTCACTGCTGGAGGTTAAATTATGTAATGAAACGGCCCTGATCAAAATGAAAAAGACTTGAAAAAATAATAAACCCCAGCTGATTTTCAACAAGGAATTTTATTAAAATACTGCCCATCTTGTTAAAATTCATTAAACAATTAACACTATAAAGTTTCCCTTTGGCTTTGTGAACTTTGCTTTGCGCAATCCACCACATATGGCAGCACCGTGGTTACACATTTCCGTTCATGCTACTTCCGTTTCATTCACAAAATTACTCCTATCAAGAAAATACACATCAAAAAATATTTTTTTTTAAATAAAAAAAATAAGCATAAATAGAAAAGTTACCTTGAGCAGGTTTTGACTACAAACAAACAATCCAGTGGCAAGCCACATCAGCTCCCAACCTCTCTCCTCACTCAGTCTGTTCCTGTTGTCTGTCAGCTGCTTCATGATCTGACAGTAGATCTCATCCCGGAGTATTTCCTACAAATAAACAAGTATTCGAAAACTCAAATTCAAGTTGAATACTTTGGTATTCAATTATACATTTCATAAGAAATCTTTTTTATTTATTCATTACCAATATATAGGATAAGCAGAACTCATTCAAAAAAAAATTAAATTAAAAGAGTGTAACATGTATGAAGCCAAGAAAATTTATTCACAAATTTTATATTTTTTTCTGCAACTTACATACATGTTTTATGTACGTAAAAATCAATTTTCCTGAAAAGTGTGAAAAACATAGTTTCACTTAATGTTTTAATTTTAGTCAAACCTATTTGATATTTGTGAATAATTTAATATTCAATTAAAAAATTGATCAAAATTTAAATTAAAAAAAAAAAAACAAAACAGAATTTGCAGAAGCCATTAAGACACAATGATAACCTAAGACACAGATATCTACAACAGGGTGCCCACCTGGACTTTCATTGCCATTGCAATAGGGTTTCCTAGGCATTCTATACTGTTCCAGCATGTACCTCTGTTTTATCCACTTTTACAGGTTCACTATATATAATTACAATAGTTTGTTAAAAGGTTTGCAAAATAAAATAGCAAAAACCAAACAATATTAGTCATGAATATATCTGGCAGATTGACAGATATGTTGTTGTGTAAGCAAAGATTTGGTCAGATTATATTAGTGAGATGAACCAAATGAATGTGCAACATAAGAATTGAAAGAAACATATATTGTTACAGCTTGGGTACAACATAAAGAATCCTCAAAGATGCATGGGTGGCTATGAGACTATTAAGTAAGACATAAATTAATATGATTTATTACAAAATAATAGCAAGTATTTTTTAAGAATGTTAAGAGATGGCAGCATCATCAAGCTACCTATATGATATTAATTTCATATTGACTAGGTAGAATTTGCACGCAAGTGCCATTCAGTTGCAAAATAGCAATGGTGCTTGATGATTGTACGATAGGCTAGCAGAGTGTCCTATGTAGTTGAGACAGCAACCCAAGAATATTATGCAGCTAGTATTGGGGCCCTGGTAAAAAATGGGATGAATGCATAAATTTTGGTAGAGATTATGTTAAGAAATAAAAATAGTTGAAAGTGATTATCATGGTAGATTTTTTCAAACTATCTTTCCCTTGTAATACTAACATGCTTCAGAGGCCCATCAAAGATCTGGTCGGTGTACTCGTTGCCGATGCGCGGCCGCTTGGTAGGGAGATCTCCCATGTACTTCAGCATTGCCGTGAAAGCAAAGCACGCTTCTTCTGCCAGCTCTTCTTTGCTCAGCAGCTTCTTCAGTAATGGCTGCTTCAGCGGTTCCCTGCCGTGTCTCCAGAGGTCCTCCGGCCCGCCGCGACGCACTGACGTCAAAGTCAACGCCTTCGACATGGTGCGCTTCGGGGGAGGCCTGTCAAAAGTTATCAATGATAACTATAACTAGTATATATATTGTCGTGACTGTAAAGAAATAAGACGGTAGACGTTTCCATAACTTTACTGCTTCAACACCACAATATAACTGAACGCCAAGTAGGCCATTCTTTTACAAGACAACAAATTCACAACATGGAAATTACACCAACTTTACAATACTAAAAACACACATACCAACTGTAACATATACAACATATATATATATATTTTTACAAACTTACAGAAATGAATCCATATCTAGTTGTAAAACGTTGATGTCGTACAGGGCTACACATCCCTTAAGCCCGATGTGCCTCGCCGCTTCAAACCCCCTTCTCCTCCCACCATCACCTTCTGTCTCAAACAGCCTGGTGTGCGTGTGTATGTGTACAAGTGTATGAATAGTGCGCCACAAACTAACGCCAGAAGGCACAGTAATCTCAGTGCTTCGCTCCAGAATTTAAGTTATTATAACAACATGTATCCTGTTTTATTTTGCCCCATGTGTTTTTATGTTTTAGCGGATGGAGTAACCACTTTATGACAGGTACTTTTAAAATATATCGTAATAAATGTGCCAAGGCCCAAACAATGCCGAATGATTCCCGAAGTGTACCATATTTAATATTTAGTATGTTTTAAATAGTTTAGTTAACCAATATTATTGTTTGCAGCCATTAGGCTAAATTTAAATAGGGTTATATGTAGTCATTCCTTTTTCCGGTGGCATGCTAACAAAATATAAGTAATGGTCATAGGCTGAAATGGGCAGGTGACCTGCCTCCAGGGTGCACTGAGAGGAGTCCAGTCTGTCGCTGCTGCTACCCGAGGTAAGGAGCTCCGCTCACCTGTCGTCTTCAATTTTGTAATCACTGATCCACGTCCATCTGTTCACTTAATGTATATCAATCCGCTTTCACGTAACTTCAGGACTTATTATTTTTTATTCATTAATTAAAATTTGTCATGTATTACAAACTATAACTTGTTCAGCACACGTAGTTTCCTGGACCAACCCTTAAACTTTTAAGCTTTTTAATAGTGTAAGATGATGTAGAGGGAGAACAGACGTAAAAAGAAAATAAAACTCTAAAATAAGAATACAGTAAAACCTTTTTGTTGCGACCCCATTTATTGCGACCACCTCTCTATTACAACCCGATTTCGAGGAACCGTGAAAAAATTGCCGAAAATCCGAAGAAAATCGGATGGAAAATAAATTTTTTGTAGTTAGTAGCGTGTTACTGCGTTTCTCTTGCCGAGTGCTGTACTGCTGCAGGCAGCGCGTATCTAAAAATAGATACCACTTCCTGTCGACCGCTGTCAGCACTTGACAACCCCCATTCCACGTCCTTTTGCTGGCAGGGTGCGCAGTTAAAGATTTTTGTGGCGACGTTTTTACGTTTAGCTTTTTGCGAGTGTCTAATGTCATACCCAATTAGGCAAAGCTACCTGCTGGCTTTCTCTTGATTTTAATTACTATTGGTTAACAATGTTTAGTTTTTGAAGTCGCGACTTGGTATATTTTCTGGCTTGAATTTGTGAACTATTGTTGACGACTTATGCAAATTTTTTCCCCCCGATTTGGTTACCTGAAAGGTTGGGTTTTGTGACGACTGTTGGCGATTTACACATTTGTTTTATTTCATACGGATTTGCGGTTTTGACGAAATGAGTGTTAAACGAGCCAGCTTGTCACTCATTAAGAAGTACGAGATAATACAGGAAGTGGATGAGAAGAAGCTGTCGAAGACGGATATCGCGCGACGACATGGCATTCCGAAATCAACTCTTTTCACAATAATAAAAAAAAGGGAAGAAATAGTAAATGCCGTTTTGAAGGACGGCCGCAACGTCCAGCTGAAGAATTTGAGGGGCGTGACACATGCGAATCTGGAGGAAGCAATGCTGGAGTGGTTTGGCCAGCTTAGGGCGCAAAACCTGCCTGTAAGCGGACCCATGATGCTGAAAAAGGCAGACGAATTAAGCTTGAAGTTAGGCATTGAGAACTTCAAATGTTCAAACGGTTGGCTGGATCGTTTTAAAGTTCGTCATGGCATATCGAGTCGTAAAATCGTTGGTGAAAGTGCGTCAGTCGACCCACAATCTGTGAACGAATGGTTGCCCTTGCTTGGAAACATCCTTTGCCGATACCCGCCTCGCGATGTTTACAACGCGGACGAGCTGGGGATGTTCTATAATCTGATGCCAGATCGTACTCTAGCTATGAAAGGTGACATGTGCAAGGGTGCAAAGCGAAGCAAAGAGCGCCTCACCGTCCTTCTGTGCTGCAACATGGACGGCAGTGACAAAATGAAGCCTCTCGTGATAGGAAAATTCCAGAAACCCAGAGGATTCAAGGGCAATGTAATTCCATGTGATTACGATTTTAATAAAAAGGCATGGATGACTTCAACGGTGTTCATGAGATGGCTTCGCGGCTTTGATGCAAAGATGGGCGCAGCCAACCGAAAAGTTGTTCTCTTTGTCGACAATTGCCCAGCACATCCTGCTGTCGACAACCTCAGGAACATTGAACTGGTGTTCCTGCCAAAGAACACCACCAGTGTGCTTCAGCCTCTGGATCAAGGCATAATACAGCAAGTGAAACTGAAGTTCCGCGAAATGCTCGTGCGGAGCATGGTTTTAAAAATGGAAATTGGCAAAGATGTCAAGAAGTGGGATGTATTTAGAGGGATAGAAGCAATTGTTGCTAGTTGGAGGGCCGTGCAGCCTACAATTATCGCCAACTGCTTCCGACATGCCCACTTTGTCACACCAGTCGACAAAGAGGCTACCGTCCATGTGCCTCTTGCTGCTGCCAACTCTGAAGACCCGGACGACCCGCCGACAATGGATGCCGAACCCCAGCCAGGCCCTTCAACGGAACCGGAGCTGGGCCCTGTGACAGTGTTGACACCTTCCCCTTGCACTGTTACTAGGCCTTGCGACGATCAAATGTGGCAGCATTTGGCCCCAGACTGTACATTTGAGGAATTTGTGAGAGTGGACGATGACGTCGCAGTTTGCGGTGCCCTTGATGATGCCGGAAAATTACAGCAAGACTCCAGTGACGAAGAGGGGGAAGGAGAAATGGAAGAACTCGAAGACGTTCCCACAACGAGAGACGTCCTCAAAGCTGGAGACGTCTATGCATCAATGCTACGACATCATGGTGCAAGTGAGGAGATGTGGTCTCACTTTACAAAATTGAAAGAATTTGTCGAGAAAGCTGCCATTAAGCAGAAACAGACCTCAATTAAGGACTTTTTTAAAAAGTAGGGCAGTTTTAATATAACTTGATTTTTTTTCATTAAATGAGTTTACGTGTATATTTTTTCCCCCTCGTACATTAAAACATTTCTTTGTTGAAGTGAAAGTTAACAGTGTGGAATATGTAACTTAACTTACATGTTCATTAAAACATACGTTGGTGTGTTACGTATGTAGAGCACGTATTAGTGTTTACAACATAATGACCAGCTGTCACGTCAATTACGTTGTTGGATATTATGACTTAACGGGTGAGTTATATTCAGTGCTGGATGTTGCCATTGTATGGGTGATGGTTTTGTAAAAAGGCCTACTTTTATGTTAAACGTTAAGCAGAACTCTTTAAGTTTGCATTGCATTAGTCTACTGCTAAAAAAAATTCTGAATTTACTTGTGTAAATTTTAAAATAAATTAAATTATTTAAAACAATGATGGGGCGGTTGCACTGAATATTTAAAAGATAAATGCTGTTTTATCTAAACAGCACGGTAAAATAAACTATCCCGCTTCTCAAAATCGTAAATTATTTTTGAAGTTAAACAAATTTAACTTATTATCACATCTTTGTTTACCGTATACAACCACGTAATACATCCACCCACTTTTTATTTTGATAAATTAGAGGGGAGATGGTAGGTGGCCAAGAATGTTTTAGATTGCTTTTGTGGGGTATTATGTTTTAAACTGCGGTCCTTGTGGTTCTAGGTCTTGAAACAGCATTGTAGAGCAAAAAGTACAAGTTTGACAAGTCCAGTCTGTGTCACTTATGCCTCTTTTATCCGCTGTCCAGGCAGAATTTATTTTTTACTCTGCTGCCGTGGCTGGTGTAGATTGTGGAGAGCAGATAATACGACCCTTTATTTTTATTTTTACCATGCCAGCTTGCTACTGAGGGGCGCTATCTTTATTTTTATTTTTACCGTGCCAGTTTACTACTGAGGGGATTATAGGCTGTTACCGTACATTGTGCTCTTAGAAGCCAAATTTAAAACACTTTCCACCATTCACTGCAGCATACATTTAACATTATGAAAAAAATTGGTATAAACATATTTACTAAGCCTAAAAACTATTTAAATAAAAAAAAAAACATCGTGGCTAGTTAACCCTACGAACAGAATTACTTTCGCTTTATGGTCATTGATGTTATGGTGAATATTGAATCCATCCAGCCACCCTAAGTAACACTTTTTAAGGTAAAAAAGTTTTTTTTTTTGAAGTGTGAAACATGTTGACAGGGAAACGCTTCGTAGCCATGCGTCACCCACCCGTATTGTTGAACGGAGGGAATGGTGAGTATAGTTCTTTTGCGGTAAATAAATACTTTTATGGTCCTACTAAATGTTTCCATACAAGAAGTTTTTTAAGTTTCGGTGATTTTCCAGCAGAAATACTGTTCTGTGACTTATAAACAAATTGTACCATAACTACATACAGTCTTAACGGTGAGTAGGTGCCGAGGGGTCTTCAAAATGTTTTTATTTTACCGGGAATGGAGTATACAACCTGGCTTTCATCGCACAAAGCAACGGAGTGAGGAAGAGGTGACGAGGGGGGAGGAGGGGGTGGGAAGGGTCGAGGGGATAAGGTTGTACACAGTTTCTCACGCAGAAGGTGGGAGAAGTTAAAATAGGAGGGTGGGGGATGAGAGAGAGAGAGAGAGATAGAGAGCGAGACAGGATGGTTTGTGGAATCTGGGAGGGATGAACCTTGAATGAACAAAGGAAGGAGAGCTGCAGCCAGCCTGTTTGACGAATTTCCCGCGCTCCCACTTACGTCGTACAAGCTACGGCCATCGTGTTTTAAAAGGAATGTCCGATTTTTTTTGTTCTTCTTATACGAACATTAGAATATGAAAAGCCCTTACAAAATATACGCTGTGCGGTAAATAATATCTTTTTAAAAGCTTTTGTTATGAGTTTTTTTTTTTACAGATTTTGGTTGTACCTAGTGTCAAAATTTCCGATTTTTTTTTACGGTTCTTGAGAATATATTCGTAATCTTGATGCTTCGTAAAATCCGGGGTTCATAAAATTGGGTATTAATAGTATTAATAGTTGGCAGAGGAACAGCAGACTGCAGCAAGCCACCCCCTTCCCTCCCTCAAACCAAGCTAAGACGTATGCTGCCGATGAGTCACTGCAGCCGTATAAAAGCGCTGTTCATTCCAGAGACAAGCTGTGTTCTACATTAGAATATCATCTCTTAAATCCAGCGCATTGAAAATACCATCTTTTTGAAACTTATTAATTTAATAATTTTGACCTTAAAGCTTGCTGCATAGCTATTTAACTACGGAAAGCAAGAAAACGTACATGTAAACTAATCACTAAAAATAAACTGTCTTTTCTTTAGAGGTGGCCTGTAGGGCGACGGACTTGTCATGAAGGTTGAAGTGGGTTTAAAGCAAGCCGACTGGCATTGTGAGTGACAGCATCCTGCCATTGTACGGCTGGTTTCTTGACGAGTAATTGATGGTGGGGGAAGGGGGGGGGGGGGGGGGGGTCGAAATCAACTGAAAATTTCGGGAAAAATCTATTACGACCCCCCCTCTATTACGACCCTATTCCTGGGAACCGTGAGGGGTCGTTTCAGAGAGGTTTCACTGTAGTTGTTTCTTTGACGTAAGCGACCGTGTGTAGACTGAGATGTGTAGGCCGCCTCCAAAAGCCTGCTTAGCATACCACCGTACTTAATATAGCAAGTCCACTGCTGAGAAATGACGTAGTTTTGTTTTAAGTGCTTTATTATAAATTGAGGGTACGAGCCTCGCTACAACGTGCAACATCACGGCTGCTGGGTCCACATGACCAGTATTCTATGTGGTGGCTCCCACGACATAATACATTTTGATTAAATTAGTATCAACACCCGAAAGATAGCAATGTTTTAAACCAATTTTGACTTATGAAAATTGAAAAGGGGTACAGTTTACCACTAAAGCAATTGTTCACATAAAATGAGAAGAATGAATGCGTAATTAAATAATAATTAAATAAATTATGGCTTACAGTCTCGTTAATATTGAGGTCATTAGAGACAGTGGGTGATGAGAGGGGTGGAATGAAAGACTGAAGAAACAGGAGTATTCTGAGTAAACCCACAGACCCACGATAACATCCACCACATTTCCCAACTGCAAAAATCTGGGTCTGAACCCGCTGGGAATCAAATTCTTGGGATGCGAGTGATCTGATCACTCATGGCCCTTTACCTATTTCAATCAAACCTACTAAACAGTATTCAAAGAGTAGTGAATGATTTTTTTTCCCTGGAAATAATTCTTGTTCCAAAAATTACCTGAAGTGATCAACAGCATACTCTGCAAGATTATGAGGCTTTTCCCTGGTATCAGTTCCATTTACTTGCTGGTTATAGAGTTTGCGTCCATGTTCCGCTCCTTCCAAACTGAATAACGCCTGCAACCAAATTACATAGCTGAAGTTTTACAGTACAAGCATCTTAAAGGTAGTCTCTCAATGATCCGTCGCATCCGTCCAATTACCATCCGTCTGTCATCCATCAACAAGCCGACTGATTCACAACAATCCATACAACCAGCAAATACTTTTTATGCTGCCAACAGACTAGAAGGCTTAAATAGAGGTGAAAATTTCTCTTGTATAGGTTTATTAGATTTACTATCATAAAAGTCAAGCACTTATAAAAGTTAATATTAATATTTTTTGCTCTGATATTTATTAATATTTTTTTCTGTTTTACCATATGGAATTAATTACACTTCTATGGCTCAGTAAATTTTTGCATCAAACTTTAAAATGTTGATAACACTTAATGAAAACAACTAAACAAAAAAACAAACTCCAAAACCTTTTAAAATAGTAAAGTTTGCCAGTATGTAGTACTTTTCTAACATTTTGGAAGTTATATTTTCATCCAGCTTTTGACGAAAGGTTGGATGGAATTTTTGGGGACTTCTGACTGGCATGAGATCACGTGATTGACAGTCAGAAAGGAAACTGACAGACACAATGGATCATGGGAATCCAGCCTAAGTTTTAACAATATTTTATATGGATATACATATTTAAAAAACATACAGGCGGGGAGATTCACACATAACTCTCTTATTTTGTATGTACTGTTGCATGGACCCTGTTGCATTAGAAATATTGTAATGAAAACTAACAAAGGACAAGTGTTGTGACTTTTTTCTATTAGTTTGGTCCATTAGTTTTGCAGCGGACAGCTAGCGCTGTTCGTGCTGAACGGCCTTCCCCTCCTTCCCCCCCCCCTTTGATCCGCCCCTTCCTTGCTCCTCCCCTCTTACCCGTTCTTGCCTCCCCTCCAGAGTAGTGCTGTAGCTGTCCGGCGGGGTTGACGGCACTTCTCTGTCTGGTTTGGTCGTGAGTGTTTGTTCGGAGGCAGGACAAAGGTAGGGTAGGCAACTGATAACTGATTGCGATGGAGTGTAGGAGGTGTGTCAGTTGGACACATCTGTATCGTAGCGTTTCTTGCTGGCCCTTGTGATGAAATTCCCTCTCGGCCTTTCCCCTCAAAATTCATTTTGGCATTCTACGATTTTAATGGTTAATGATTTTAATCTTGTTTCCGCCAACCATGCCAGTGTCTGCTTTTCCAGTGCCTTGTTCCTTCCGTTTTTGTTCGCCCATTTTGACCTATAATTATTTTTCTTTGTAGCTGGGTTTATTGCCAGGTTAATGATTCACGACCGAACGAGAGTCGAGGCGTCGTATTTATCGTGCTTCTAGGTTAGGTTTAATGTGTGGATGTAATGTAATCAGAGAGAGAATTAAATTAACTTGTACTAATTAACTTGGCTAATGTAGAGATGTTCCATTTATTTTCGTGTGCTTATTTATGCCCTTGCGCGGGCGAACTTTAAGTTTTTCTTGTGAATCTTGCTTGTTTCATGATGGTTTCAGATCAGTATTTTTATAGCTTTTGTTATGTGCTTTGTCTTCGCAAGTTCTATATTTGCGTGAATGTACTCGCTCATGTTTAAGGAGTATTGTCAAACTTAAATGTAATCAAGTTTAACCTGCCATAGTTTTAACTTGTCTCGCTCCACCCTTTGTAACAAGTTGTATGAACTTTCGGCGGTGTTCGGGGCAGCCGCACCTTACCCTTAGACTAATGGATCTCGGCCATGTGGCGAGTGATAACCGAGGTCGATGTAAATGGGTATGAATTTAATGACATTAAAAATGCTCTCAGGGGTATGTGTCTGGAAATGCCCTGTTTGACTCATGGTATCTTGTGCCATTAAATTTAATCGGGCAATTTTGCTTTATCGAATAACCGGCATGATACTTGTGATTTATCTGTTTTCATGTGCGTTATGGGCTATGAATTATAGTAATCTGGTTAAGGCTTTAATTTGTATGAATATATTAAGTATTGGCATATTAGTGGAATGTTGTTTTCGGGTTTGTGCCTTACTTGGGTTTGAGGCCGTGCCCTCTCTCCCCATGATTGTTATTTCTGGATTCTTGTTCTTAATAAAACGTTATTGAGAGTGCGTTGTTTTTGCTTGCTTGTCACCACACTAGCCCTGCAGATCTCCTATCTGTAGGAGAACTTCTTTCCTTGTATCACCTTTGGAACGCTAGAGTTTTGGTTAGGATCTTTGTACACAAGCGCCGAGGTGCCACGCTGCGGTTGGGAGGAACCCCCCCTCCCCGCAAGCCTGCAGTTTCTTTGTTCTGAAGAATTTTAGAGGGACTAATACACTCACACAACTAACCAGACTAACAAGCTTAGCTACAAAATGACCCGAGCTGACCCCAATGACATAAAGCCAGGAACAAGGCCCTTGGGTGCATTATTTCATCATATATTGGAGTCTGACCTGTAATCTATGTCTCATTCAGTATAGTAGATTTGTTATATGTGTGTGCAAATAATGTATTTAGCTTTTATTTTATTTGTAGTAACTGCACAATGGAAATAAACAAATTAATAGGCTTGGCTAATAAGGCAAACTACATTCCGAGTGCGTAGAACTTGGTCAGTATTTTCTGATGCGTTTCATTCCATGCAAATGTGGACACTTAGCAACTTTTTCTATTTTTGTTGTCTGTTGATGGCAAAACTAACTGAATTAATGTCTCACATGTCTTTTTTAACTCAAATAATAATTGTATAAAATGTACAAGATGTACAAAATGTATATGAATGTACAAGATCACATTTGAATTATAGGTAGATACGTGCCAGCAACTGGACTGCAGATAACATGCACATATTTTTTTAACACGCTTTTATTAGCTTCATACATATGTGTGTTAGTACGTAACAGAAACTTTGAACATGATTTTAACCCCCTTCAAAACGTCGGATTAACTCAAAATTTGGCATACTTATCAAGGACCGATGACAATTCAATATTTTAAACAGTTAGACCCGTCTTCTTATCCTTACGAGGATAATCAGGATTAGCGATTTTTTGTTTTCCTAAAACTGGTACCTAGTGTCTTTGCGCCAAGACCAAGAAGGGAAACTACCACGCGTGCCGATCACCTATTTCTCGGATAAGTTACCGACTTTGAATAAGATGAAATTTTTGGAGAGAAAACCTGAGAACCAGCTATCTCATCCAAGGGAGGCAGCAGGCACCAAATCGCTCATTTCTTGGATAAGTTAATGACTTAGAATAAACATCAATGACTACCTAATTATATTAAAAATCATTGATTTTCATAGTAGGATATTGAAAATATTGTGTACTATAGTTCTTCAACACGCTATACCGAATATATATTTTAAAAGCAGCCAATATCTACTCAAACTCACTTTAATAGTAAATTGATGTAATAAAAAAAAACCAACTAAAAAATTAAAAATAAATAATAGTTTAAAAAACTAAAATACACGCTGTTATAGAAAATCCAACTAAAAAATAGGAAATAAATTTTAATAAATTTGAATTAAGAATAGTGTAAATACAGTAGAGTCCCGCTAATCCGAACCCCGCTAATTATAAAATCTGCCTAATCCGAACAGGGCTAGGACGAAAAAAGAAATATTTATATAACAATTATGAACCTTGAAAAGCAAATAAAAACAAGTTTTTTTCAAGTAATGTCTTACGTTTATTAATATGTATATAAGAAAATTATGATTTATCTATTTCTCCTTCAACTAAAAAGAAAAAAATATGATTACGTACATAGTACGTACTTAAATATTTACGTATTTATATTATGCTAAATACGCTAAATAATAAAGGTGTGTTTTGTGTCTGATCTTTAATATTTGGACACATCAGATGTTAAATAGGTAGCCCACGCCTCATAAAGACCATAAATGGCATTATATAAGAAAATTCCGCCTAATCCGAATTTTCGCTAATCCGAACAGGGTTCGGTCCCAATTAGTTCGGATTAGCGGGACTCTGCTGTATTAAATAAGAAAAAAAAAAAAGTATTTTATTGTAAAAAAAAAGCATGTGGTGCATGGTGTCAATAGTTATAAATATTTTATTGACAGATATGAGTAGAAGGATTATCATTTTGATAATATCTTAAAAAGCACCCCACGCTTTTTTTTTACAATAAAATACATTTTTTTCTTATTTACACTATTCTTAATTCAAATTTATTAAAATTTATTTTCTATGTTTTAGTTCGATTTTCTATAAAAGCATGTTTTTTAGTTTTTTTAAACTACTATTTATTATAAAAAAAGTTTGTCTTTTTGAAACAATTTTTACTTTCTTATTTTGAATTATATTACTCCCATTATTAACTACTTAATTTTCAACTCTGAGACATAATGTCACAACTTGAAGATCACAATTAAGTAACAAGAAACTGTAGTGTAGTCTATATTTTTTTTAAGTTGTTCACATGATTTAGGATAATTCTTTAATGGTGTTACTGTTTATTAAATTTACCACATTTTCTTCTGAAATATTTGCTTATACTTTAAAATATTGTTTGCCTAAGTACATAAGACTCTCAAGGCCCCCGTGAGTGTGACATAGTTTGTGATTGCTGGTGTACAGCGTGACACTTACATCAATCAATCTAAAGTACCTACCAGAATGTCTTGTGGCGGCTTGCTACACGCTGGCAAAACGTACACAGTTTCTGCTGGAAAGTCTCCCTTCTCTCCGGTTCTTTCACAACGTCCAACGCACCAGCCAGAGTTCATTACGGTTTCACCCGTGCTGTCGTCTTCCAGCACTATAAGGTCGCCCTTCTGGAATGTCAGGAATGACGATCCCTCACCTGTAAACAGTGAACCAAGAAGCATTATTTAATGATTAAAAACAAGCCAGTGATGGGCATCACATTTTACTTGAATCTCAAAGTGTGCCTCAAATCCACCCCTCGAAATGAATTCTAGATACATACTGAGTCAAGATAAAATTAATAAATGAGCAAACATACAGAAACTACAGTTTTCAAGAAGCATTTAGAATCTGGTTAATAAAATAAACATATATACATGCTCAATATATAATTTTTTTTGGTCATAAATGTTTCTGACTGTGCTAAACAAAAATTCTATAGCTGGTGACATCATTGATAGTTTCAGCAGAGTAAACTCAATTTGGCATAGGCAAATAGATAGGTGTGTTAGATTTCATACATATTTCTTCCCAAAAATATTTTATTAGAAGCCATTTCCTTGAATATACATAAAATGTTTTGAATACTAAATATTTGATGGTATTCAATGGTTTGGCAATATGATTTCCCCATCCCTATAAAAAAAAAATACAAACTAAGTAAATACTAGACTGAATTAGTAGACTAGACAAAACAGACAAAACTGGTTGGAGATATTTTTTCATGAACTGTGTGTATGAAGAGAGAATGCATGTTGGTGAAACCAAGAATCACCTGGTGCTTTGTAGTCTTGCAAAGCAATGACAAATTTTGATCGCTTCTTCAAACCTTCAAGAAAGTATACAACCAGATCACGGATGTCTTCAGCATTTGGACTCTGGAACGTGAACTCCTCACCTCGAACTGTGGAAAGTGTGAATGTCTGGGAGAAAACTTTATTTGTTCTGCAACACAAAGACCCAGCTCAATTAGCATGCAGTTCTCAGGATGGACATCAATGTCACTGCTTAAAGATCGTAATAACGACAACTCACTTGTGGCTGGAAACAGTGGTGATTTCAGGAAAGGACAGTTCAAGCAGAACTTGCTCTTGGTCATCCACCACGTACACTCCAGTCCAATTAACAGCAATGATGACGTCATTCTTTGGAAGGTTAGGCCCTGGAAAAAAATTATCTTTTATTTCATGATCACGGTAGCTACACTAGTTTTTCTGTAATGTTTATTGTTCAATTTATCTGCTCTCTTTATCCTTAAACCAAACTCATATTGATCCATTATTAATAGAGACGAGATTTTATGGTTTGATTTTTAGATCAATTTTGTGCTATTGTTTTCATTAGTATGAATTTAGTTTATTTATTAAAATATTTTGAGTCAACATATAAGTACCAAAATTTTTCTCAATACTTTTTCACCAAAATAACTACTACAATTCTGACAAATATACTAGTATGTAATGCATTTTAAAAATAAAATAATTTGTAATAAGCATATCTAGGACAAAATTACTTGGAACAATAAAACTAAATCAGCAAACATTTAGATTTTTGAAATATATAATGTCAATTTCATGTTAACATAAGGTGATAAAGGTACAATTTTTTTTTTTTCCATATCCATTTGGTCCTTATATTGAGGTACAAACTCCATTTGAAATTAATTACATTCATTTAATGATTTCATATTTTAATAGGTTACATTTCTGTGATTAATTTATACAACTAATATTTTAATTAAAATTATTATTTCTTCTAAATATTTAGAAATTCTGGTGTAGTTTCATTCATATTGCTGCTTTTATTTATCAACTATGTAAAAGGATATTAATTTTTTTATTGCAAGAGAAGTATGTTTTTGATAATTTTGGCAAAGGCAAGGGGAGAAATTATTAAAATTCCCAACAGATGACTAGAAATAAAACATTTAATATGAATATAATTATATTTCTTTATTAATAACAAAAATCACAAGCAAATATTTAGATTAAACATTTGTTTTTTCTTCAATTATTTCGTAACGACAAACTAAAAATTCAAAAAATTATTAACATTTAAATTAATATGCATCTGTTTTCTTCATGCGAGATCAAAATTGAGAAACTTATGTAGTAATTTATATGTAGTGCTTAATGGTGAATTGATTAATTGTATTAGAGAAATTGAGAACTTAAACAATAGTAAAAAATACTTCATCCAGCAGTAATTATAGCAACCAACAATTTAAAGAATTGGTGAACAGCGCTGTGTTGACAGCCACAGAACTGGATTTTACAAACAATTCAATGAAAATATCAGTTCAGCGTAATTTTTCTGACAATAAAATATAAATATGGAGAGCAATACAGCTAATATTTGGCAACGCTGTTGAAAGAAGTTGAATGAACATATATTTTCTGGTGATGAAAGTATAAAAGACTTATACTCTTAAAAGTCTTGTAACTAGCTATCTGGAGCTATATCTAACATAATTTTCCAATTCCTTTGTCAATAAACCCAAACAAATAAGTGAAATGAGTTTTGCAGATACAGCCTGAAAATACCAATACCTTTCTGAAAAATTTCTATTTTTTCCCCTTTAAAAAGCATTTGTGTTTATAAATGTGGGATACTAATTTGATTTAAGTGAAGTGCAAAAATAATTACTGACACAAAGTAGGTCTAAAGTATAGTTTCTTAGAAACTAAAGTAATTACAAAGTTGAAGAATGATGTTTACTTCAGAAGCTTACAATAACCAATTTTTTCTAACATAAATTAATATTTTATATAGTATTTTACACTGTTTGACATTATCTTGCAAGAAATGTAAAAATAATGTAGGATTGAAAAACTATCTTATAATTTAATATTTTTGGTTTATACATAGATATATAAAGTACATTCATTTAGGTAATTCAATTTGGTATGCTCGTTCCAGGAACATTTCCATGAAAGTAGTAGTAAGTCTGCAAGTAAGTAGTAAGTAGTAATAAGCTTTTATTAACGTAATTATGACAGTCGAGTACACAGGTCCAAAATAAAGTCAAGACTCATCAAACAAACTAGTTACATACCAAAAACTTAATGCTTTTTTTCATGTAACTTGAAAGTTATCAAACTTTCTAGAGTCTTTTAGGCGTTGTCAACTTAAAACTCATTTATGTTATGAGTCTTTCCCAAAAAAATTTGCCATTTGTCAAAAAGAAATCTTACAAGAATTACAGCAACCAACTAAAATGTTAAATTAACAACCAGACCACCTTAAAATAAGATAATGAAAATTATTAAAAAAAAAAAAAAATCATGCAACTCACATTTGATAATACGGACTAAATACATTTGACTGCACATTGTTGCAAATATAAAAAAAAATTGTTTACTACCATAATAAGAAATTCCTTAGTAAGAAAATACTTAATAAAATATTTTTGAAATCTTTATCCTGTTACCCACCATTGCAGATATGGTTAGCGATTAAGCCTTTGGTTGATGATCAGGAAGTTTTAAAACCAACAGTACGAGAATCATTTAGAAATTATACCTCAACTTCCTCCACAAAGGTAATATTTATTTTAAACAAAATATTTCAGGTATGATTTCTCACCTGAGTTCCTGTAAGCTTCATAGAATCTAGAAAACAGAAGCGGCCACTTGAATTTGGCGTAACTCACAACGTCTTCTTTTACTTTCAAGGCTGGAATTTTCTCTTTTAAATAATAGCTCTGTTTGAACATAAAACATAAAAAATAAAACGAAATAAAAATTTATGGACATAAAATAAAAATAAAAATATTATAGTAATAATAAAAAGAACATAAAGTGAAATAAAACCCTTGAATTAATCAGCAGTTTAAAACAAAGATATAATTTGAAAATTGTATTAAATTAGGTCAAGTGATAGGAATTAGTATCTTCATAAATAAATAAATAAATAAATAAATAAATAAATATTAAAAAAATAAAAAAAATCCTTCATTTAATTCTTTCCTACATTTTACATGACTTTATGATGTGATGCTTCCTCATATTCATAGTACTATAAAATTTCCATTCTCTTATACTTTCTAACATTTTGCTACTTTTTTACTCATTCCTGGAGAGAAAAATTATACAACCTATCAACAAATAATGATTGGCATTTTTCAGAATGAAAATTTAAATTCCTATCTATGGTGATTACATTAAAAAAAATGATGGAAACTTCATAACAAAAGCCAGATAGAACTACTTTTGTAGTTGTACTTTAGTAGTCTCACCACTAGTCTCGCTCCTAAATGTCCTTACTTACGGCCCAGGATAGATATGAACTTCAGTGTTTGCAAATGGAAAATGTGACATTCCATGAGCAGGAGTGTTTTATTGGGGTGCACCTCTTCTTCCCTTCAGTGGCTTACCCCCCTTCCCTTCCCCCATACACATTAAACTATACCAATTTTCCAAGCCAGTCATCATGATAGGTCTGTCTCTCGGGCAGAGCATCCAGTTATGTTGGGACGTAAACAATATCCTTTTGTTCATTTCTCCCCTGAGTCATACACAGTTATATAATAAATTATCACAATTTTAAATAGCAATCTCCAAGAATACCTTGGAGAAAATCAAATATAGTTTTGAAAAAGTTTCCAATGAAAAAAAATTGGTTGCTTGTAAAGTCGGTTTACGGACAATAGTTTAACGTGACGTCATAACAAAACATTGATGAAATGATTGCATACTTTTATGAATAAAATTGAATCATTTTTATTTTAATAATAAAAGAATAAATACTTGAAATTATACTAATAATCAGATTTTTAAAATGCAAGAATAATTAACCTTTATTGCAGAAATTGTTGTTGTAATAAGCAATGAAAACAACATTTTTTCACTTCACTTTATAAACAGTAGACGAAACAGTTCGCGTGTAGATGACTTGTAATTAATTTTAAAAACTGGCCTTTAGGTATAAAGTTTAAATATAATTATTAACAAGTTGTCATATAAATAAACTGTAATCAAATATCTATCATCAATTATATGAATCACCATAATTTTTTAGTCAATTGTAACATAACCTATTATTAATGCACTCGCCGACAGATGCTACTTTTTTTAATAATAAAAGAATAAATACTTATAACAGTTCGTTATATACAAAAATAAACAGATGGTCCGCCAATTTTAGTTTTTGTTTTATTTTTTCACAATAGAATGCACAGACGAATCCAAACACTTCCAAAAGAGGTTGCTCACTCATTCCACATACATCTGCCCATCGAAAAATGCTTGTAGTTCGCGTGATGAGAATTAACGAAAAAATAGCGTCCTTCAGTAATGTTTTTACTGGAAGTACACGGAGTCAGTGCGGCCTCAAACGTGGCCGCACCCAGCGAAAATGAACTTCGCCCCGAGCCAAATGCCGACGAAGGTGGCCGCAATTTCTAATTTATGTCCGAATGAAATATAAAAAAAAAATTAGGTTAGCTTAATACTCGGCATGGCTCTGACCACCAACGTTAAATTATCTCTCCAGCAAATTACTTCATTTTTTGGCGAGAAGCCACTGAACGCGACCTACTCGTGCAGCGTTCGACGGACGACTGGCTGAAGTCCTGTCACCGTCTCCTCCAGGCAGGGAGGAGAAGCCACATGACCTCACCGACCAATCACACGCACGCTTCATTCACTCTACAAATACAAGCCAATCAGAGTACAAATTACAATATATGAAAAAATCCTGTACACACATAACTCGGGGCTTCCCTTGATCTGTCTCTTTTCAATTTCACATCAAAATCGGGGACTCCCATTCTCGTTCTCTCTCCCACACCGTGAGACAGCAGTTATCACTCAGTTCCCACTCAGTTCCCACGCAGTGGGGGGATTCCCGTCTTTATCTATCTCTGAGGGGAATTACTGTTTCTTTCTCACTTACACTTACAGGCCTCTCATGCCTCTCTTTTTAACCATCACACCAGACACAGTACCGTGTTCTAGAATCATTCCACACGTTAATGAACATTACAAACAGCAATTATAATACAAATTACTTGACAAAATTCAACTTATTTAGAAAAAACCTGAAAAAGTAGGCCTAAACCGGCAAAAATCTAGCATAACGGCTCATTTGTGAATACATAATTACATAAAAAATAGTAATGATTAAAAATGTCTAATAAAATACAAAATACCTTCTTAAAAAACATAGCAAGTGAAAAATACCAACCCTAAAATATATAACAAATGGTAAAATATCATTAGAAAGACTTTTTAAGAAATATTTACATTCATGAAAATAGTTTAAAAGAAAAATATTTATTTAGGAGGGCAGGGTTCTTGCAACGTTACATACTTGAAATTATACTAGTAATTAGACACCTGCGAGTACTCGAAATTCGAGTTTCGAGTCGAGTTTTTTAGTAATACTCGAACTCGAGCTCGTGGCTTTTCAACAACTCGAAATTCGAGCGAGCTTTTCTTGCACTGTACCTATAGAAAAAAAACTCTCATTATATCGGAATAAAAGTCTTACAACACTATTATCCTTTACTTTATAATGTAACATGATCGACCGTATACATGAACACATCATTTTTACGTACCCGGGATTTACGAATTTCCGTGATTAATTTTTTTTACTTCTATAATTTTCCGCATAGCATTAATGTATCACTTTCCTCCTTTATGCGGAAGTATTTCCCGCCTTATGCGGAAACATTTCCCGCATTTTACTATAAAAAGCATTTAAATTGTCCGGGGTCTCATCATTTACACCATTAAATGTGTGATATAAAGTCCCGTTTAACATTTTTATGAAAATTCCTGCCAGTAATGGCGCACGTAAATATAAATATGAAGAAAATACAAATGAACAACAACTTACGAAGAAATATGGATGATGTACCATAACTACAGTACAATTCCAATAGTTATCTTAAGATAATTACCATAAAAAGAACTAAAGATTCTTTGTAGATACCATAACTACTGCAGAAGCATGATAGTTACCACATTTGCACTATAGTTGCCGTAATAACCGAGATGTGTATTTACCGTGATGGTAATGTATTTATTTAGGACATATTAAAATTAAAGAACATTATTGAAAAAAAAAAGGATGTTAAATCTTGATATGTACGGTTGGCACATGTTGCTAAGAAATAATGTGATCTGAAAGAATGTAGTACTACTACGAAAAGTGAAAAGGGTACTCGTGGATTTTTAGGTTATGGCAGTCTCATTCGTTTTTCAGTAATATCGGTCGAAAATTAACAAGAGTATTGGAAGTTGGCAGAAATGCCGATTCAACTAAATATTGGCAAAATCGGCTTCTTCAGTACAGCTCTACATTTGATGACATGAGTAAACATATTTCAGACTACAGGACATTGAAAAAGACTTTAATTTCCAAGTAGGTTTATTGTGCGTAAGTTTTTTTTGCAAGTGTAAATTGAATTAAGTAAAATGCTTCTATTTTTATTACTTTAAATTGATTAAACTTAATGACAAGTTACAGATATTTGACACTAATTTTGAGGTTAAACAATTTGGTAAATATGTAGAGTAACGGTATATGCGAAAAAAAAATGCTAAAAATCTGAAAATACTTTTATTCTATGCTCTTTCACTTCCTCTTTTCAAATCAACCGGCGGAGATAAGAAATTCCAAATACTTTAGGAATATCGAATTTTTTAATTTAGTAGGCTAACAATGATAATGGTTTCTTTTTTTATTTCCATATTTTTCTCAAAAGTTCTCACATTTTATTACTCCATCACAGTAAATTTATGTGCAATAAACTTAAAAAAAAAACTCGAACTCGACTCGATACTCGCGAGTATTTTAGCAAACTCGCTCGAGCTCGACTCGAAGTGAAAATCTTCTGCTCGCAGACGCCTACTAGTAATCAGATTTTTAAAATGCAAGAATAATCAACCTTTATTGCCGAAATTGTTGTTGTAATAAGCAATGAAAACCACATTAACTTTTCACTTCACTTTATAAACAGTCGACGAAACAGTTCACGTGTCGTTGATAGATAGCGCAATTCGTTCGGTTCGCGTCTGTCACCATAGATGGCAGCACCGTAAGGGAATTATATTATTTCGTTTTTTATAATACGATTTAATAACAAATACGCATCCCAAATACACCAAACGTATTTATAATGTGTTACAATATTTTTTAAAACATTGTCCAAAAGATCCCGGTTGTAATTTGCATTATTATGTGTAAATGTAAAACACCATTGTTGGTTCAAAACGTATTTGAATATTCAACATTACTTTTAAATAACTGTACCGATTGTGCTGAAAATCGGTGGACGATCGTTAAATTACAAAATATTAATAATTCAAACGACGAAAACATGATTAAAAATCAAATTGATGGTTGTTCCAATCGAGTGGAAGAGAGATTCCGCCATTCCACGCATGCGTACAATGAGCAAAACAGGAGACATCCGTAGTGGGACATCCGTAGTGGGACTATGTGCGTTACGGGACACTTTTTCGTGCGTGCAGCCGGCGTTCATCGATTTATTAGACGTAGTCACGTCAAAAAATAATCAAGAATACATGATTGCACAGCTTAAAAAAAACTTTTTTAGTAACAAAATAATTTATACAAACATCACAATTAAAGAAAATATCAGTAAGAATGTGATGCATTAAACAGCCTTGTCACATTTAGCTTAATACAGTTCTACTGAGAACTTTGGTGCAGTGATAAAACAATGCACTTGCACTTGCGGTGGAAATAGATACGAATCTTGCTCCAGCCATACGGTTTTAATTCATTTTGATAACCATGTTTCACTCTTATAATATACATGCATTTGTGAGGAATTTTGTTCGTTTATTCTAAAAATGTCTTAATTAATGATGGGTCAGATCTCAGTTTTCTCGAAGCCGATTTTGTAGATATTAAGTTGAATAAGCATTTCTGCCAATTCACGATGCACTTGTTAATTTTTGGCCAATATTATTATAAAATTAAACTGCCTGTTGTAACCTAAAAATCCAACAGTACCCTTTTCACTTTTCATACTATTGCATACTTTGAACATCATTTTTAGCTACATGTGCCAACCGTACATATCAAACTTAAACATCCTATGTTTTAAAAACATTCTTGACTCTAATACATCATAAATAAAAATATCTCCAGCCAGGTAAAATTAGATAAGAATGAAAACTTGCTTTATTTAGAGCATGGCTACCACTACAGATGGAAAATACCAACTGCTTGAACTGCAAATAAATGTTTGTAATATTGTGACAGAGAAATTTTGGTATTAACATACATAAAGTTTTTGAAATTGAATAAAAAATAATAACCAAATAATACAGGACTTCACATAACGTAAATTACTTTTATTGTTTCCCGTGAAAAACGACCACATGAAATGCATTTCTGTAGAACATTTGGTACCGTAAATTTTCGTAGCCGCACGTGTTTAAATGGTATTGGAATTCCTGTTCTTGAATTGTAAACATGTACAAAGTATAGCAATCATGCACATTTTAAATTTTTTTTTTTTTACTTTATATTTTGTGAATCAATATTTTCATAATTACATATTATTAAATAATCATATTTTATATAATTATGTATTAAATAATTAAATTTTCCAGCCTCAATAGGTAAATTCATATTTCAAAAAGCAACTAACGGGTTGTCAACAAACAAATAAAAGCAAGCTAAAAATACAAGTTAAAAAACGAGAGGTTATGTTCCATTTATAAACTAAAATACATGTGCATTTGCATTGCATGGTTTTCTTAGAATGAGTTCTTTTGGGTAATTTAGTAAATTTATAAAAATATTTTAAACAAAATGTGTTTTCTTTTGTATCGGTTCAGAATCGATGAATCGGCAACAATTGTAACGGCATATCAGCATATCAGCATATCAGCATATCAGCATATCAGCAAAATTTTGTGAATCGGTACAGTTCTGGATCTCGAATTTGAATCTCAGAACCTCGAATATACCCCCCAAATCCGAATCTAGGTCTCAAGGATCAAAATAAAATAATGTATAATAAATGAAAAATATTAACTATGGTGTTAAAACAGTCTACCTTTAAATGGTTGTTTCACAAATGAAGTTACCTGAATAAATACAAATTGTAATTTTTTTTATATAATTACATGTTAAAATTACAATATCTTGGGGAATGGTAACAAAATAGGTATAAAGAAAAAATTGTTCTAGTTAACATCAAATGTTATCAGTGTTGAATTTTATTTTTTTTATTTATCTTAATAATTTTCTTAAAATCTTTTCCCTAGCAACATCAAATCTTTCGAATACTAAGGATTTTATTTGCCCAGCCATAGTCTTAATTTACAATTTCAGTTTGTTGGTCAGATTAATACAGGGTTTTGTGTGTGTGTGTGTGTGTTTTTTGCATTTTATTCTACTACATACGTATATTTAATTGCTTTTTGGTATCGGTATTGCACTTTACTTTTAAAAATCAACTAACCCTACATTGAAAAGAATAACTTAGAAGTAATTTTTAACTGAAATTTATATTTTCATTCATTTAACATCCAACCTCAATCATAAATTTCAAGTGTTTGTTTTGACTTTGTAATGTTGCAGAACCCTGCCCTCCTAATTAAATAATTTTTCTTTTAAACTATTTTCATGAATGTAAATATTTCTTAAAAAGTCTTTCTAATGATATTTTACCGTTTGTTATATATTTTAGGGTTGATATTTTTCACTTGCTATGTTTTTAAGAAGGTATTTTGTGTTTTAACAGACATTTTCTATCATTAGTAATTTTTATGTAATTATTCACAAAGAAGTCGCTGTTCCAGATTTTTACGTGTTTAGGCCTACTTTTTCAGGTTTTTCTCAATAAGTTTAATTTTGTAAAGTAATTCGTATTATAATTATTGTTCTTAAATTTTATTAACGTGTTGTAATATAATTATAAATCACGGGACTGTGTCTGGGCTTGTGTGATGGTTAGAAAGAGAGGCATGAGAGGCCTGTAAGTGGGAGTGAGAAAGGAACAGTGCTTCCCCGCCAACCGAGATAAAGACGGTAATTCCCCCCCTGCATGGGAACTGTGTGATAACTGCTCTCTCACGGTGTGGGAGAGAGAACGAGAATGGAAGTCCCCGATTTCGATGTGAAATTGAAAAGAGACTGATCAGGGGAAGCCCAGAGTTCTGTGTGTAAAAGATTTTTTCATGTGTTGTAACTTGCTCTGTAATTGGCTGATATCTGTAGAGTGAATGAAGCGTGCCTGTGATTGGTCGGTGAGGTCATGTGACGTCTACTCCCTGCGTGGAGGAGACGAGTTCATGAGATCACCAGTCGTCTGTCGAACGCTGGACGAGTAGGTCGCGTTCGATGGCTTCTCGCTAAATTATGTAATTTACGAAGATATCATTTCACGTTGGTGGTCGGAGCCAGGCCTGTATTTAAATCAACCTAATTGTTTCTTTTTGTTTTGGATATAACCTAATTAGAAATTGCGGCCACCTTCGTAGGCATGTTGGCTTGGGGTGGAATTCGTTTTCGCTGGGTGCGGTCCTCTTCGAGGTCGTCCCATTTTCTTGTACTTGCAGTAAAACATTACTGAAGGACTTCATCTACGCTATAAATTTTCGGTAATTTCTCGTCATGCGAGCTACCAGCAGTTTTCGACGGGCAGATATATGTGTGGAACGAGTGAATGAACTATTGCAAGTGTTTGGATTCGTCGGGGCATTCTGTTTAGAAAAATAAAAATAATAAAAAACATCAAAATTTGCAATCGGCGTTGAACTGTTTATTTTGTATATAACGAAACGTTATATTTGGCGCCCGGCCGCGCGGCTTGAATTTGGACACGACCCTGAGGTTAAGACGGACATTTTCGGCAGTAAATAAAAAATATAAACATTCTCAAAACAAGTTTGCGACTACGATAACTTCAAATAACAACAATCTACGATAAATAGTGAACAGTTTAGAAGAAAACGGCAAAGTGTTTCCAGAATTATCGGCGCAGCTGAGTGGCGAAGGCGGTTTTTCTTCGCGACGAGAGTTACGAGCTGTTTCAGCGAGTGAAGTGTTCCAGAGAAACGACGGAAAACGGTACTTCGAGGGACAGAGCGACCCAAGGCACCGTGGGACTTCAGGACCTCATTGCCAGACTCCGAGATCGTCACTTCGCGGGATGAATCGCCGAAAATAGCAAGTCGAAAAATGGAATTAAATTAAATGTCTACATTGTTTTTCTTTTGTGTTGAGCATTCAAATAAGATTTGTGTTAAAATTGTTGTAATTTGTATATTTCATTATGACGATTAGTAGCCCAGTTGAGGTTATGGGGGGGTCAGACCAAATCATGCAGTTACTATTGGTAATGCAACAGGAAATGAACCAATACTATCGGGAACTTAAGCAGGGACAACAAGTTTTTATTAATACAATTGAACAGGGATATCGGGAACTCTCACAAAAAATGGCCAAAGGACAGAAGGAACTTATTCAGGCACAAAAGGAATCCCAACAGAATTTTACTCTAAAATTAGAACAGGGTCTAGCACAAAACACGCAGGAAATAAAACGGGAATTGTCATTGATGAAGGATGAAATTATTGAACAGGTAGCTACATGTACAAACAAAGTAGGTGAGAGTGCAAATAATGTGACAGAAATGCAAGTGGAAAGGGAACAAACTGGTTTAGGAACTAGTGAAATGAAAGTGATAGTGTCAAAAGAAAATATTGAAGTAATTGTGCATGATGTGCATGAGCAGGTAAACATTGAGAATAAATGTGAAAAATTCCGAGATGAGGGAAAAAGGGAATGTTTGGACAACGTAGTTGAAAAAATTAGTAAATTCAGAGGTAATACACAAAGGATCAGGATTTTGTGTAAACAAATGGAAAGAGTTGAGAATGAGATGAAAGCATTCTCAAATACACTTAAGGACGAATTTGATGAGGAAGTATTCAGTGAATTGAGTTTGACAGATTGCGGAGAAATGATAAAGGGGAAATTTTGTCAAAATGTAAGCAGTAATGTACGAAAATGTGGGTTGTGTATGCCGAATAGTATACAAACTAAAATTTTCACACTGATTCATGTGAGAGAAACTGTGCGAACTATTCAGAGGTTTTGTGTATGGAAGCATGGGTACAGAACTATCGCCGAGATAGTAAACAGTTTTTTGTTCTGTTCAAAGGCAGAAGAAATGAGTAGTAAAGGTACAGGAGTGATGCAAAATCTGGAAACAGTGTGTGTTGACTTGTTTGGCCCACTGCCAAGATGGAAGGGTAGAGTCAAAACCAGTTTTGTCGTGTTTGATGTCTTTTAAATTTTTTTGCAATTTTTTGCCATTTTTTTGTAAAGTTTTTCAGAATTTTTTGGTATTTTTTGAATTGTGTACTTTTTAATAATGTTTTGTATTTTAAGGGTTTTTGTATTTTTTGAATTGTTATAGTATAATATAGGAATGCACAAATAAGATTTATGACAGAAATTTTTACAAGATTCTTAAAGAGAAGGAAGATAAATAACTATGTTAATGTGAATATTTTCTGTTGTTTTGAAACAATAATAATAATGGTGTAAATTCTTTTTGAGTAGACAGTTATTAAATATTATGTGAAAAAATGCTTTACATTGTGAGAATTTCATTGCACTTGGGTAATGTTTTGGTTGTTTAATGTTATGTCTCATGGGAAGATGTTAACTGAAATTTATTATGAGTTATGTTTTTGAAAATGATATACATATGTTTGAAATGGTTAAATATTTTAAATGAAAATACTACACATATTGGTATTCTACTAAATGTTTGTTTTGGATTGATGACAGGGTGACAACATCCTATATTAAAGGTATGAAGTGTTATGCTAAACGTTAATGAATAACAGTCGTCGAGTTTTGAAGCTGCAGAAGCAGTTGTGTGTTCATGATGGCCAGAGTTTAGGTGAATTTTTGGTATTGTCCTAAATAAGCAGCAGATGTTTTTTTTTGTGTAATGTGGTTTGTGAGGCAGCTGGGGGGCCAGGAGGTTAGTTTTAAATATGTTTGCCGGCATGGAGTCCGATGTTTTTTTTTGCAAGGGTGTGTCCCTTCTCCTTGGTCGCTCCCACCCCTCATCAAGGTTAATTTTATGTGCTGTTGTTGCTGAAAGGGAAGATATGGTTTGAAACCTAAGGAAGGGCATTGGTTCATGTAATTTGTTTTTGAAGAATAGAAACATACGTCTGTATCTTAATGAAGTATTTGTCATGCCATAACTATAGAATTGTCAACTTGTTGTTTGTGGAAATTTAAGTAAGGTATGTAAAGCATAAAATTTGATGTGTAATGACAAGTGCAGTGTATATTTGTGTATAGCTTTGTATTATTTTTTGTTTTAAATTTCATTAAAAGGTTAGCCGAGCTGACTAGCAGCTAAAAGGGTTGTAATTGAGCGCCCCTTACCTTTCGGCTAGCTCAGGAGTTAGGAAGGAATGATAGAGGAGGTTGGAAAAACTTTATGTAATTTGTGGGTATATATTTTTTTTTGTGTGTAATTTGGTAAAAGGTTAGCCGAGCTGACTAGCAGCTAAAAGGGTTGTAATTGAGCGCCCCTTACCTTTCGGCTAGCTCAGGAGTTAGGAAGGATGGAGAAGGAGTAAATTTGTGTATTTTTATGTGTTGATAATGATGTTTTTGTGTATTTTTTATATTATGAATAATGATACAAAAAAAATGTAAGTGAATAATGTAAACAAATGAAAATTCAGTGTGTTGAACAGAATTAAGTTTATGTGTATTTGGTGTAAATGTTATGAGGTGTAACATTTTAATTAGAAAGTTTGAATATGATTGGTGATGCTGTAGTTTATTATAAAAAAGTTTTTAAAGTTTTACATAGCTAATTTAATGTTTTTTGGAGTTGTATTTGTTGGGGAAAATTTACTATGTGAGTTTCTGTGTGTTAGGAAGTTGAGGCATTTGGTAGAAGTTGTAGTTCATGAATTATCAAGTTTGAACAGTCTAGTTCTAATTTTGAAATAATTGTTGTCCAGTGATTGAAGTTAATGATAGTGGTATTGTGAAGATACTTAGAAATTTATAATTTTAGAATTTGATAAGTTGTTTTTTTTGGATGGAATATAGGAAAATTTTGTGTCAACAGTTTTGAAGCGATAGTGTTGTCAAGTTTTTGTTAGTGCGGATATGAAGAATGAAGAATTTGGTGGATTTGTGGGTTAAAGTGGTTATTTCATGGGATTTGAGGAGTTTGTCATAAGCAGCAGAGAATGATGGTAACAGCGGTTTTTAATGGAGTTTAAAGGAGATCATTTGTTTTGAGGTTATTTGTCATCGTCGTTGAAGAAGATTTGTCGTCGTCGTCGAGGTTTTGAAGTTTTTGTGTTTATCGTTGTTAAGGTGGTCATGGAGACGTAATTCCTGAAGTTTTTGTTTTCGTCGTCGTTGAGGTAGTTATGGAGTTTATTGCAGCTGGTGTTGAGGTTTCCACAGTTGTAAAAGTAAGTTGTTCAGAGTTTTTTGTTGTTATTGAAGAGTCTTCGTTGACCAGGGGGTGTCTGCTTGAAGCTTGTAGAGAAACCAGTTTCAAAGTTATTTGTATTTTGCACTGATGAGAGGGAGATAACCGTTTGTGGAGAGTTGTTGACATTTTTGTAGTAAGAGAGATGTTTTAAAATTTTTGGCTTTTTAACAAAGAATTGAGGTTATTGCAATTTTTAAGTAACAGTTTTTTGAATTTCTATATAAACAAGGGTAGTAACTACTGGATGCATTTATTTCTCAGGATGTTTTGTATTTCTTTTGTACAGATTAGTTTTTCACTTTTTGTAACTTTTCAATTAAATGTAGTGTTAATTTAATTGAAAAGTTGGGGGGGTAATGTAATGTTGCAGAACCCTGCCCTCCTAATTAAATAATTTTTCTTTTAAACTATTTTCATGAATGTAAATATTTCTTAAAAAGTCTTTCTAATGATATTTTACCGTTTGTTATATATTTTTGGGTTGATATTTTTCACTTGCTATGTTTTTAAGAAGGTATTTTGTGTTTTAACAGACATTTTCTATCATTAGTAATTTTTATGTAATTATTCACAAAGAAGTCGCTGTTCCAGATTTTTACGTGTTTAGGCCTACTTTTTCAGGTTTTTCTCAATAAGTTTAATTTTGTAAAGTAATTTGTATTATAATTATTGTTCTTAAATTTTATTAACGTGTTGTAATATAATTATAAATCACGGGACTGTGTCTGGGCTTGTGTGATGGTTAGAAAGAGAGGCATGAGAGGCCTGTAAGTGGGAGTGAGAAAGGAACAGTGCTTCCCCGCCAACCGAGATAAAGACGGTAATTCCCCCCCCTGCATGGGAACTGTGTGATAACTGCTCTCTCACGGTGTGGGAGAGAGAACGAGAATGGAAGTCCCCGATTTCGAGGTGAAATTGAAAAGAGACTGATCAGGGGAAGCCCAGAGTTCTGTGTGTAAAAGATTTTTTCATGTGTTGTAACTTGCTCTGTAATTGGCTGATATCTGTAGAGTGAATGAAGCGTGCCTGTGATTGGTCGGTGAGGTCATGTGACGTCTACTCCCTGCGTGGAGGAGACGAGTTCATGAGATCACCAGTCGTCTGTCGAACGCTGGACGAGTAAGTCGCGTTCGATGGCTTCTCGCTAAATTATGTAATTTACGAAGAGATCATTTCACGTTGGTGGTCGGAGCCAGGCCTGTATTTAAATCAACCTAATTGTTTCTTTTTGTTTTGGATATAACCTAATTAGAAATTGCGGCCACCTTCGTAGGCATGTTGGCTTGGGGTGGAATTAGTTTTCGCTGGGTGCGGTCCTCTTCGAGGTCGTCCCATTTTCTTGTACTTGCAGTAAAACATTACTGAAGGACTTCATCTACGCTATAAATTTTCGGTAATTTCTCGTCATGCGAGCTACCAGCAGTTTTCGACGGGCAGATATATGTGTGGAACGAGTGAATGAACTATTGCAAGTGTTTGGATTCGTCGGGGCATTCTGTTTAGAAAAATAAAAATAATAAAAAACATCAAAATTTGCAATCGGCGTTGAACTGTTTATTTTGTATATAACGAAACGTTATAACTTTGCTTGCCGCGTCGATTCGATACGTAAGAATACTACTGTACACAAATTTGTAGCACAGGCTCATAATTTTAAATGGTTATTATTTACCTTCTTGTAAGCTTGGACAACAAGCTGCCCCCAGCGCTCCAGGGCTTTCTCTGAAGTCGCGAGGCAGTAGTCGGGAATGTAACTGGGCATGAGGTTGAAAAGGCGTTCTAATCCTAAATCTGACCCATACTCGATGTAATACTGCTGGGCGGCAATCATTGCCAGGTCTTCTTCCTGCAACACCAGAATCCTCGTAATAATTATTTTGGTTCAAAATATTGCTAAGCAGTAAGGGTATGTATTTTTGGTAAACAAAAATCTGATTGCTCATTAGACTGCAATAAATTATGGCTGTGCCAATGATTGTTCCCTTATAATTGGTGGCTGTCTCCAAGAAAAGCCATTGCCCTATTTGGGCGGGCCATTTGGGAAGCGTTTGCTCCCACACTAGATGGCTAAGATTGGTGTGTCGACAGTAGACATACCTGAAAGAAACCCAGCCGATCACGAAATGCAGCCAATGCTGCAAAGTTTAAACACAAAGCTGGTCTGCAAATCTTTTCGAAAAAAATACATGGCCCTACTAAGCACTAATCATATTTGAGCTAAACTAAGATACATGATTTACTGAAATGTATTGGTTCTCAATGAAGTCGTGATTATTTAACAATTAAAAAACAAAATACCTATGATACATTATTTATTGAAACGTATTGATCCTGAAAAAGAAGTGGTGATAATTAAACAATTCAGAAAACAAAATATAAATAAATGAATGAAAACCAACAAAACCCAGGATTTTTGGCAAAAAAAAACTTTTCAATTTTTTGTAATATTAATGTAAGTTCAAAAATTAATTTTAATTAAATTGAGGTTGTCCGACTTAAAACGTAAACACATACAACAAGAATCACATGGAACAACATAGTCAGAGAATTAAAATTTATTTGAATTGAAATTTTTTTTACTTTAATACCATGAAGTGTACCTTATGCATCATACACACCAAACACCTAAGAACTACTTTAATACATTTCCGTTACTCAATTTATAGGGGAAAATCCTAACCGAATGCTTTCGCACCTTGTCACACCTGTACTCTCCGAACTTAACCCCTCGGACCACTTGCTGGTAGATGAGGTTGCTGGCCACTTGGTCCTCTGTGGGGTCATGCCACGGCGCGAATATCTCCTTCCGGAAGAACAACCGCCACGGTGCGTTTCTCTCCTGAGCACCCTGCTCTTTGGCGTACTGCTCGCACTGGGATATGGCATCCATCACGTGGTCCCCTCCACTGCCAAGGGACGACACCTAGACAATAACAAGATAGGGATCATGTTTTCATATATGTGATTCCTTCAGTAAACATTTTCAAAATAATAAACATGCATACCGTGTTTTATCGCAGAATCGTCGCACGCGCATAATCGCCGCAACCATATTTTAGGCTGTCAAAATTAAGATAAAAAAACTTCTCGCGTAAACGTCGCATGATGTTTTTGGTCCCGCTAGTAGATGCCGAATGCTTTGTGTAGGTATCTTTTCCGTATAAAACAATGTATTTTAAAGTAGAAATCTAATATTTATTCGGTCATTACCACTTACTTAATAAATTAATGGAAAAATACGACGTTCTTTGGCGTGTAAATTTTCTTATAAAGACGTTTTTAAAAGTTATTTCCTTTATCTGATCGTCTGCGTCGCCGCGGTGTAGGTGTAATATAAAATTTAATTTCGGTCATTACCACTTATTTATTTAATAAACAGAAATACAAAGTTGTCTGACATGTAAATTTGCTTTTAAAGACGTTTTTAAAAGGTATTTCCTTTATCTGATTGTCTGCGTTACCGTGGCGTACCGCTTATAAAAATGTAGCCAGCGCATCATTCATGTTTGGTTATGTTGCTTCCCGTATAGAGCGCGCGCACGTAGTCGAATATCGATATCTCGCAGATTGGATGCAACGCGCGCTCTCTATCAGGTGCCGAGTTAACTACATTTGATAGCCCGCATTCTTTCGTGGCAAGTGTGTACTACGACACGTTAGTTTACGTCAGATTCTAGTGGCTTTCGTTAGAGTTTTTAATGTTGAAGAAAGGTTTTTGTTTAAGGAATTATTAATATAGATTGTTTGGTGTGCTCTTGTATACTCCGCCTTTTTTTAAATAAACGTACTTTCCATGAACGGGTTTTGTTTTTATGAATAACTTTACCTAACAAAAAATTTTTTTCCGCACAATGGTCGCACCCCTACTTTTCAAACTTGATTTTAGAATAAAATCTGCGACGATTATGCGAGAAAACACGGTACATACATAGTGCACAAATAATATCATTATAGAATTTTGGCAGCCAACCAATGGCCCGTGGCTCATTTTTGGTTTGCCACTGTTTGGACAGTGGCCAACAATGTGACACTTCTCAATCAATCAAGATAACACATTCTTGCAAAATTTTAAATTGTATAAGTACAATTTTCATGTGCCATAAATCAGAGCTGTGATTTCACTGAAATAGTGCTCAGTTGCTTACACGTAAGTTTTATGACAAAAAAAAATGGAATAACATCAGACAAAAAATAAAAAGCTGGTGATTGTAGTTGGTATTTAAAAGACTATACATTCTACAAATTTGCCAGCTATATTTTTAAATGTAACCTATTTTAAGTTCTGCCAATGGTATTATAAACACAGCTATCCAAACCATTATCACCACATGTTCTGTTATTTATCAATCAGCTGCCCACAAAACATTATTCCTCCGATGATCGTTAGCATTTGTATCGAACTTAGTAATAATTTTCTCTCATAATCACTTGACACTCACTAAAGGCCAGAGATGGGATCTCAACACCAGTGATTCCTTGAACTTGAGTATCAACTTAAAGTACTGAGGATATAAGTAGCATACTGTATTTGATTTCTAACCATATTAACTGAATTTTAAATAACTTTTTTTCTTATATTTTTTCCATGTCTTATTTCTTTCCTATGGAATTCAGTTACAGAAAAAAAAAAAAAAAATATGACGCCTCAAGTTGAATTGGCTTGAGAAAATTCAGTACGTTTATGATGAAAACTTGACATAAAATTGGGCTTTGAACAACTTAAAATCATGATTCTCACCGCAAGAGACTCTGTGATCTTGGCCACCTGCAATACTTTGTCCTTAGGTAGTTTAAGCATGTACATACTAAAAAAAATTAACAGCTTGATCACTACTCACTCACCTTATCGAAAAGTGCTATGTACAGAGAGAAACCGAACTGGTCCTTGAGGCTGATCTTATCTGACAACTGATTGCACAGTTCCCGAGCTGTGGTGGCCGAGTCTGCCAGCAGAGTCTTCGTGTTGCCATCCATGAACGTGATAGGCAACATGATGGGTTTCTTGGACTTAGTTGCCTACAACAAACATGTCATCCATTCATCACAAGCCCACACTACAAGAGGTTCATTTAAATATGCACAAGATTTTTGTGAATAAATATATATATACATACACATATGTGTGTGTGTGTGTGTGTGTATATATACACACACACATAAACACACACACACACATATATATAATATCAGCCTGATTGATTAGCAAACATAAGTACATTTTTGTCAATTTTTACTATTTTGCATCAAGTTCAATAGAATTAATGCCTCATAACTGAGATATTTCTCTACATAACAGAATCTCCATTTTAGCCAACCTCATAACACAAATGGTCTAAAAAGTGACTCGGCAATCCTTATATACATATATATATATCTACCGTATATGCTAACTTAAATGTGAGTATTAGATTACTATTAGAAGGACTCAGTGTGTTTATTTTACCTTAGTATTATTGTTTTGAAGGAGTTATGAGGTACTGTTACAACCAATAGTACGGTTGAAGATAGTAGGTTTTTTTCCCCCCCTCCTCATAATATTTGTCTTCAGGGAGTAAAGAGGTTTGCTAATTAACCAACTAACAATATGGTTATCTAAGTCCTTCTCTTTATGAGTAAATGAAACTACGAATGTGAAAAATGTTTTATTCTCAAGTATATGTTGTGTGCACACTTGATTCTCCAAGCCCCCATATTCAGAGAATTTGCAACTTCTCTGCATTTCACAACTAATTAACATGGGAGTCTTTCTACGCCATGACTAGCAGGTCTTTCTCACTTTAAGTTAAAATTAAAGGACCAAAACACATGGCAGTACAATTTCACAGAATATAAAATGTTTTCCAATAAACCGGTAAAAAAAAAAAAAAAAAATTAAATAATTATGCCCAATAAAATTTTTTTTTAAACAAAAAACTTATCAATTGTCTAGTACAAGCAACCACCTAAGTAGACCATTGAAAGTAAATTATTACAGAACTGGCAGTAGGCAGGGCTTGTGCGTGATTGGTAGGTCCTCACTTCATGGTAAAATAAAATTAACAGATTTCGTCATAAAAATATCTTGATTTCATCATAAAAATAGTCTCATTTCGTCATAAAAACTGCTCTCTAAAATCATGGAGAAAAATGTAAAAATACAAAACCATATAAACCATACTACAATCATAATCCTTAAATTATAATAGTGATTTTGAGTTCCATAAAAGTAATTTTAACACTATCAGAGTTTAAAAATCATTAAAATAAAAGGCCTATGTACATGAATAAAAAAACATGTTATTCCAGAATTGACAATTCAGTCTCCTAAAGTATTTGGAATTTCTTATCTCCGCCGGGTTTAATGAAAAGAGGAAGTGAAAGAGCATATAATAAAACTATTTTCGGATTTTTAACATTTTTTTCTTCGCAAATACCGCTAAACTACATATTTACTGCCTTCACTTTCAAATTCGAGTGCACGATCGAAAACAGTCACTACTTTAGGCATTTTGAGCATACAAGTCTTACATTTAGGCCTACACAAAATCTCTTTCATACGAAAGCGTCACGATCTATGTAAACAATAACATAGACATATTGGCCTTTGTTCTTATACTCCTCGTGACATGGCCGTAGTAGTAATCTGTGCAGCCAGAGATTTACTCACACGTTTTACAAAACGTTTTTCGCAGGCGGTAATTTCATTTTAAGGTATCGATTCTCGTATTAAATAAACCGTAAATGGGACCGAGTCGTATGGAAATGTGATGAAATACAGAAAGAAAACTATGATTTTAAGCGTAAACGTGATAGCGAAGTATACAACTCGATTCTTGAATCGATACTTTCGAACTCAAAACGTCTCGCAAAAGTCGTATTTATACAGTTGCTACCAAAGCCATTATGTTTGTTTTGATACATGTACGAAGACGAAAAGTGGTTAATAAAGTAGTCTTTAGGTGGGAAATTTGTGTTTAGGAATCTTTACTGATTTTAAAATGTTGTCTATGTTGTTATTAATTGAATTGACCTTTCCAGTCAAAAAATCATGTACAAGTAAGCAGATTTCGGGTCAATTTCGCGAAAAGGGTTTTTTGTGTGGAATTTCATGTTTGAATTAAAATTGCTAACATTTCGCGTTATTTCGCGGTTCGCGAAAATTTCAGTGCCCTAGTGATTGGTGCCTGGGTGCAGGCAGTATTAAGGACCCTTGGAGATGGATAAAATGCCATTAGCAACAGTTCCAATGAAGCTGCAGCAGCGTAAACATAAATGAAGGGGGTTATTCCATGTTCACCTGAAGTTCGAGCCAGCTAGGGGGCTGGTTGCGAGTGCCATTATTGAATGTCCTCTTCAGTCTTTCTTCACAGTACGGTGCGTAGCCAGGCGGGCCCTCGCGGATGAACGCCCGTAGGTAGTTGACAAACTTCTCAGAGGGCGCAAAACACCCCACACACAATGACAACAAAATCCAGCCCCTGGCGTGTGAGGATTTGGAAGGATTGTTTGTCAGCTGCTTACAGATCTGGCAGTAGATTTCATCCCTGCAAAATCAGAAAGAGATTTGATTACAATTCAGTTTTTAACACAAAAGCAATGTACCTACTTTAAGATATAATTATAAGATAATTATTAAAATTTTAAAAACATATGTAAATAATATTCACAACACAACAAATTGTACACAATTAAATGATGATCATTGGTATTGGTTCTGTCACAAACCCACATAGCACGTAAACTAGCAGCAAGCTTGTCACTGTCTTGAATTAGGCTTGCATTGTAAGCTTAAGTCAAACAAACTGGACTCACAATGATCCATCACGTCCATTTGTTTCCCATCCGTTTGTAAATCACGTGACCTCAACACCTCAAGCCAGTCAGAAGGCCTGAAAAATTCCATCTATTCATCTATCCATCCATCACCAAGCTTCCTAAGCTTTTAGTTTCAACTGACGTACGGATGAAATTCAAATTCTAACCCTCAAAATGTAGCAAGGTGTTGCTGGCAACCTGCACTATTTAATAATAAAAAAAAAATTGGTTGTCTGTAAAGTCGGTTTACGGACGATAGTTTAACGTGACGTCATAACAAAACATTGATGAAATGATTGCGTACTTTTATATTCACTATTTTGTATGGATACAAAGGAGTGAAATGAAATCTACAATTTAATTGATAAATTTACTTTTATTTGCACTTATTAATTAAAATATGTTTATTACTTTAACGAAGAGATTATTTTAACTATAACTTTTATACATGTTTGCTATTTAACTTCTTCCAATCTGTGTTATTCTGTTAAGGATAGGATGATGATAGGAAAAGTAGGAAACGAATGGAAGTGAAAAAGTCAAATCGATGGTTGTTCCAATCGAGTGGAAGAGAGATAGATGCGGTGCAAGCGTACAATGAGCATAATGGGACAGCATAACGGGATAATGTGATAACGGGACACTTTTTCGTGCGTGCAGCCGGCGTTCATTGATTTATTAGACGTTGTCACGTCAAAAATTAACAGTTTATTTGTTTAGCTGCTTCCACTAAATGTTCGGAGCTCACCAACTCATGATTCTCACGAACTCATGGTTGCAGCCACCTCTAAAGCTACAGAGTTCACCAACTTCTGATTCTCACCAACTCGTGGTTGCAGCCACATCTAAAGCTACAGAGCTCAACAACTCAACAACTCATGATTCACACCAACTCGTAGTAGCAGCCAACACATTTTAATGTTTGATACAAAGATTGAACGAGACATAAGTGTATTTACTAATGTATGTATGGTAAAATTAAAAATACATTATTAAATAGCAGGGCTATAATAAAATTAAATTTAAGGTGCTTAATTTTCATGATTGTCATTCAGCTACCTAAAGAAGATACATTTTTACCATTATTTAAGAAATCTTGTCAGTTCGAAGCATCAAAATGAAAAAGTATTTGACGGATATGTGGATTATTGAGAATCGCTCAGCTCATTGACTGACAGATTGATGACGGATGGACGGGTGATGGACAGACACAACGGATAATTGAGAGTCCACCTTTAGGTTAGACAATTAAGGCTGGAACTTGCATTCTGCAAGCTTACCAAAGGCTTGAATTTGGCTTGCTCTTTGCACCTAGATGCTGTGGCAAACTTGCTATGGGCTTGGCTTAGCAGGTTTGCTGCAAGCTTGATGAATGGAGACTAGTTAGCTTGAATCACATTTGCTGCAAGCTAACATACTTGCCATAGCAAGTTTGCTGCTAGCTTGATTGAATTTTGAATCAAGCTCTTCTAGCTAGGAACCAGTTTAGCGACAGACAGTAGGGTATACATAGAATTTTAAGTAGGGATGGGGCGAATCCTGATTTCCTCGAATCCGAATCCTAACTCGAATCCTCGACTGGAATTGCCGAATCTCGAACCCAAACCCGAATCTTTTAATAGATGATGTCCACATATCTAATGTAAGTGAGATGTATTCTGCTTGCACTAAAAGTCCCTTGACTTTATCACATGTAGTTTGGTACATTTCTGGTATAAGTGTATATAAAGACAACAATTTTTTCTTGAGAAATTTCAGTTTTAGTACAGATTAGCGGTTAGGATTTTTTCTATAAATAAGGAGGTCTGCGAGCCTAAGAATTTTACTTCGAGCCGAGATCGAGCTTTTGTGGTACAGTTACACTTTTGGGAAATTATTTTTATCTTAAACTTAATATCATGTTTGAATAAAGTATTAAAATGAAGTGGGCTTATTAATTTTGGGTAGCTATTTACAGTGTGTATTTACATTTTGCACTGCTAGAAAAAAAATAACATTTTTTTTTCATTGAATCTTACCTGTTTCCATTGGTTCATTAGTAACTGATATCATCCAACTAACATAACCAAGTATATGTTTGTGTAAATGTAACATATCTTTGGAAAAATTTCACCCTTGTCAATTTTTCTGGAGTCCTTACTGAGCTTCAACAAACTTAGCACCAAAAATCATGTTGTTTGAAAAGTACATTCACATTGTTTCAACATTTCCACTTTTCAGCACAATAATTCTGAGAGAGATTGTCACAGAGTATTAAATTCTGTTCTTTAATCTATCATTCAGAACAATAATTTGTTCTGCACGTTCAGGAGTTAAATTAGCTCTACGATTGGAGATAGTGTTTCCAGCAAAAGAGAAGCGTCTCTCGCTGGCAACCTGCTTGGCTGGAATGCTTTAGTAAAATTGCTTAACCTCAAAATTAGTGTCATAAATATCTGTAACTGGTCATTAAAGTTTAATCAATTGAAAGTAATAAAAATAAAAACATTTTACTTCATTCAATTTACACTTGCAAAAAAAACATACACACAATAAACCTACATGGATATTAAAGTCTTTTTCAATATCCTGAAGTCTGAAATATGTTTACTCATGTCATTAAATGTAGAGCTGTATTGAAGAAGCCGATTTTGCCAATATTTAGTTGAATCGGCATTTCTGCCGACTTCCGATACAGTACGCTCGTTAATTTTCGGCCGATATTACTGAAAAACGAAAGAGACTGCCATAACCTAAAAATCCACGAGTACCATTTTCACTTTTCGTAGTAGTACTGCATTCTTTAAGATCGCATTATTTCTTAGCAACATGTGCCAACCGTACATATCAAAGTTTAACATCCTTTTTTTTTTTAATAATGTTCTTTAATTTAATATGTCATAAATAAATAATACATTACTATCACGGTAAATATACATCTCAGTTGTTACGGTAACTATAGTGCAAATATGGTAGCTATCATGCTTCTGTAGTAATTATGGTATTCTACAAAGAATCTTTTGTTCAATTATGGTAATTATCTTAAAATAACTATTGGGTTTGTACTGTAGTTATGGTACATCATCCATATTTCTTCGTATGTTGTTGTTCATTTGTCTTTTCTTCATATTTACGTGTGTCATTATTTGAGACAAGAAGTTTCAGAAAAAATTTTAACGGACATTATATCACACATTTAATGGCGTAAATGACGAGACCTCGGGCAATTTAGTCGCTTTATACGGAAAAACCTACCATGCGGGACCTCGTAAGCGAGTTTTACTGTATTTTTTTCCCGTAAATAGTAAAAACCGAATCCTTTGACGAATCCTATATCAGACCCGCCGAACCTTCGAATCCCTAGGATTCGGCGGATTCGGCGGATATTGGATTCGGTCGCCCCATCCCTAATTTTAAGTAATACTTTTGACGTGACAACGTCTAATAAATCGATGAACGCCGGCTGCACGCACGGTAAAGTGTCCCGTAACGCACATTGTCCCACTACGGATGTGTCCTGTTATGCTCATTGTACGCATGCGTGGCATCTCTCTTCCACTCGATTGGAACAACCTTCGATTTGATTTTTCAATCATATTTTCGTTGTTTGAATTATTAATATTATGTAATTTAACAATCGTCCACCGATTTTCAGCACAATTGGTAGGGTTATTAATTTCCCGCCTACCACTATAAGAAATAAGTATGGCGGACTACATACGTTTTTAAAACTTCCACAACACAAAACAAAATTTATATATATATATATATACATATAAAATAAATAAATAAAAATAATAACATCTGAAACAATTGTTTACAATATGGCCTCGTGGCCGTGCGGTTTGCATCGCCGACTACCAATTCAAAAGGTTGACGGAACGAATTCCGCACGCTGCAATATCTTCAATTTTGTTACTTGTAAAAATAAATACGGCGTGCGCGACACTACAAAAGTAATAAATATATTTGAATTAATGAATGCAAATAAAAGTAAATTTATCAATTAAATTGTATTCACTCCTCCTTTGTATTCATACAAAATAGTGATAATTCAAAAAAATTATTCAATATTTTTCATAAAAGTATGCAGAGATAGATTTTATCATACAAAAGATAGAAAAATTTAAAAAAAAATTCTTCCTCAAAGAATATAATATTTTTAATGCCTAAATGGTTTGGTTGCAAAAACCTATTACAGCTCAGTCTCAGGCCGAATATGATATTTCATTTTCTTCTGGATCAATCATTTCATCAATGTTTTGTTATGACGTTGTCACGTTAAACTATCGTCCGTAAACCGACTTTACAGACAACCAATTTTTTTAAATGATAAATGACATGCAAACAAAAAATTCTTTTATTTATTTTATTTAGGTGACTTTCCATCATATCAACAGCAAGATCATACATAAAGAAGGGAGTTGGATAATGAATCAGCTTTGTTCTTTAGTCAGGAATATTCTGACACTGTCTGACTTACAGAAGACAGAAAATAAAAATCGAGCTGTTTAAACCAGAATTCAAATCCAAGTCCTCACAAAGGTGTAGTCCGTATTTTTACAGTCATCTTGCTCCAAGGAAAAGAAAATATCTGTGTGTTTTTATGCATGTACGAACATGTCTATTTATCAGCCCGAAGACTGGTTTGATTCTACCAAACCCTTGTTAATTCAGGTCCAAGAAACATTGTAGTGGGACAATACCACCTGACAGCACAAAAAACAACAGGAACCAACACAGCACAGAGAAGGCGTACTAAGCCAGGAGTTCGACTGATGTGGTAGGGAGACCAGTTCCTCCACCCCTCCGTAGCTCACACTGCTGGTCAATGTTATTTTACATTAACCAGTAAAAATGTGTACTACAACAGAAACCAAATTAATACATAAATACACACCTACATTATTCTAACATTCATTTAATTAGAGACACATAATATGTAATCATAACATGTGTCTCTCGAAAAAGGAAAACATTTATTTTGACAGTAACCACGTATGGCATTGTTTATGGAAGATGGAAGAATATAAAGAGGGTGGTCCCGAAAGCTTCAGGAAAGTGTGAAGATGCTGCGAACGGTTTATAACAAGAAGTCACCCTATCACAGAAAACAGTAACAATCGTGGTGGTCAAATCAGAGATGACCATTCCCTGTGTAGCCATTTTTTAAGGCACTTTTTATTTTTGGATAGCATAATTAATATGTAAAGCCACAATTGTTTCAAGTTTATGGTGTGATTGCAGTACTCTTGACGTGCCCTTGATGACCTTGAGCCAGTTATAAACAGTAAGTGGTTACCCAATTATGCCGCCGAAGGATATAACCATGTCATCAATTAATGACCAGTCTAAACATATTTGACTATATACAAGCAAGTGGAGTCTAGCCTGGGGTGACATGAAACAGCAAAATAATCGCAGCTCTATTAATGGGTAGGGACAAGATTATATGGTGAATTGCAGTAAAACCGAAATAACACCGGAACGCATGTCAATACATCGCTAACACTGAAATGCAAGTTAACACATAATATAAACAAAATTCAAGTTATATCATGGAATTAAGCAGCATTTGACAAAAAACTTAATTCATATCACACGGAAAAAAAGGAATCTTTCAATGTTTGAAATTCAAGGAACATCATTATTTCCTGACAAAAATTGTACCAAAGTGCATACATTAGAAAAAATTAATTTAATTTGTTTTATTGTGCATCTCTTATTGAATCCCTTTTAAACCACAAATGCTCGCAAATTTATTTTCATTGTTGTGAAAATATCTGTTTGAGACCAATTTACTACAAATTATACTATAAAAAAACAATAACACTGAAATATTCTGTTTTTAAAATGAAACTGGACTAAAAAAAAAAAAAAAAAAAAAAAAAAAATTATTGACTCTACATGTAACACAAAAATGCAAGTTAATAATACACCAAAAAGCACCGAAATACAATAAAAAAATCATAAAATTAATAAGAATATTTAATCAAAACTTAACTCAGATTACATAAACATAATCTTTTAATATATTAAATTCAATTAATGTAAAATATTCAGCACAGAATTGGTACCAAAATTCATGTAGCTAACAGATTGGGAAAAAAAAAGTATTTTGCAACTGTTATTACTTATTAGTAACAAATGTTTACATTACGATATTGGTACATTTTTCAAATGAACATATTCTTGCTGATTTATTTTTATTGTTCCCAGTAGTAAAGAGATGCTTATTACAAATTATTATGTTGTAAAAATGCGTCATGTATCAGTCAAAATGACACTGTTTTGGTGAAGAGTATCATCAAACAAATATCATATATGTTGAAAATTGTGCTATCTCTATGAACAAACAGAGTTCACAAAAAATAAAAACAATACCACCGAAAACGAAATCTCCACTAATAGGTAGAGTACTAGCCTGAGCTCAGCTCTCAGGATCCCATGCCCGATGATGAAGTGCAGTTTCTCCAGGTTTGACGTGGGCCGACTCTCCAGCCAGGTCTGGTAGCTGTCTGCCGTGTACTCGTCGTCTTGCAGCCTGCGTCGGACGTCCTCCCCGAGCTTGTTCTTGCGCTTGAGCGTGAGCGACACCAGCTTGTGTCTGATGGACCGAGGCTTCTGCTTCAGGAACGTTTCCTTCACATCACACCACAAAACAAGCATTCATTCTGGAGCACTCCTTCCAAAAATAACAATCACACGTGAGCACATCATTTGACTGCCATGTTTTCCCACCTACTAACTAAAAACTATGCATAGTACGGTCGTGCACAAATCAGATAAGAGACAGAACGTGTGCATGAGAGGGGAACAAATATATTCCTGTTACGGACGCGCATGACGTAACAGCTTATAGGGTGGCAAAATGGCGGGAGTTGGAAAATGCTTGTATATCATATATTGTGGCTGAAAGTAATATTAGAACATTTTTCAGGTAATTCCTTTTCAACAAAAAAATTTCATTGAAATTTTCTGGATGAATCACAATAAGAGAAGATAAAAAATTACAACAAAAGTTTTTTTACGTTTCTTAAATACTGTAATGCTCACTAAATACTTTGTCTAATCTAAACCTATAATAACCTAAATTTATAATAATAATAATAATAATAATAATAATAATAATATAAAACATTGTTTACAAACTGTTGATCAGCTGTAGCGAAAACATTACTAGATACTAGTTAAAATATTGAATTAATACACAACCAAGAGATGTTAGATTAATTGAAAAAAAATTTCAATGACTAAAATAATGCATTAACATTCAACTGTGAACTGATTTTGTATTGTATGGTGATGTGCAGAGTCCTGTGCATAGTGTCCTATTCAATCATTCACTCATATCTTAATTGTGAACCCAAATAATACCTACGTTAAGTGGGAGGATTTTGCAATTTTAAAGTCTATAAGGGCAGCACAGGCTGAGTGTGCAGTAAACTGAATATGTAAGCTTGCCATCTTTTTGTCTGCAACTTATCTCTATGTTGTTATTGTCGGAGAACCATCATTATTTTGAATTTTCTTACTTAAAAATGATGGAGAAATCTTCCAGTCAGCTATTTCCACACATAAGAAAAATCGAAATAGAACTAAAATTATGAAATAAAAATTTTGAGATGTTAAAAGATTCTTAAATGCTATTCATGTAATGTAACTTTTTCACTAGTCGTGAGTAGTTTTTCGTTGAAACATTTTGTAACTAATGTTTAACAGACCATTTTGCTGTTAGGTGCATATGCTTCTTAGGTCTGTAATTAGCAATAAAAAACATGGATCAGTTATTATGAAGAAATGCAGTAACTGACAGATTCAAAACAAAACTATGATTTAAATTGTGTGTGTTTGAAAAAAATTGAATATATTTTATAACACTGTACAATATTTTTTCACAACATTGATAAATATATACTTAAATTATTATATTATGCTTATATTAATATATGCTTAAAATTTAATAAAACAACATATGTTTATTTTGATAGCAACACTTACATCCATTTTAATGATAACAGGGTGTAATGTAATTTTTAGGTGTGTTTTAAATAATGTATGACTACATTCTATCTATGACACTACTAGATATATCTGTAACATAGTCTACTGATTAATTTTGCAAGTTAAACATGAATTTAATATTTATGATAAGAAATTTGCTTAAAATAATATTTGTCTCAAATAAAAGAAATACACGCCTTTAATTTATCCTCACGTAATAAACATTTAAATACAATAATGTGATTCAAAAATTTCTGAATATATTTTCTTTAATTTGAATAGCAACTACAGGATATTATCATTTCTCAATTTAACAAGAACTGTGAATAATATTAAAAATAATAAACTATACTAATTACATACATTTTAAAACTTGACCAAGAAAATTGTATTACAATTGGAATTGGTTAACGTTTTTGAATAAACAAACAATCAAAGTAAAACTTAGTTGTCAAAATATTATGAGTTGCAATCAAATCTTTCAAAAATTAATAAAGCTATGCTTCTTTATTTTTAAGTTAACTAATTTAAGTCACGTAGACAAACAAGAGATTCTACTCATCAGTCAAGGTCATCCCTAATCCTGCGACTTGATTGGGAATTGTATGTTAAAATTTGTTTCCTATATCTTCTACCTTTTTGTTTAGATAAAAATTTTGTACTTTGTTTGTTTGTTTGTTTGCTGCAGTTATAAAACACAAATCATTGTACATGTTAATATTGCTGAAAACATATTGGTAAGTATTTTATTTTACATTTTAAATATTCAGGAAGAACTTAAAAGTGGTCTGAAAAACAGGCTGTAAGGTATTCAAACATAGACTTTGCCAGATTATTCCTTTTATTCAGCGGTGGCATATGTCTAACTTTATTAGTACACTAAATATTTTGCATTTTGCATATTCAGCTTTTTTTTCTTCTGCCCGCGAGCAGGTTCACATACGTCTGTCTTGCGTGCAGCAGCACTTCTCTCCCACCCTCGGGCCATCATAACTCTGTCTCTTCCTCCTTAGTGCCGATAAATATTCCGAATGGTGTGGAGTACTGTGTTAATGACATGAGGATAGTTTTGACCATCCCCAATCCACTAACCGAATCTGTTGATGTATGTGTCAAGGATTATGGAAGCCATTGAAAAGGCTCTTGATCCCGCGGTGATGAAAGTTGATAGACTCGTACTGAACAAAACTAAAAACCAAGCTGAGCAATATATGATTTTGGTAGCTATGTTTTCAGGTGGAAAATGGGTAAACTTTGCCAAAAGAGGCTCTTATCACACATGCTGTATGAGAGCTGGACTGGGCCATGTCAGTGGTTCTTGTTGTCACTTCAGCCCATGATGAAAAAAAAAATGGTAGAATCCTAAAAAGCACTTCAAAACTGTTTTTTAAAGAAGAGAGAAATACTTTTCAGTTTGCTGATTCCAGCATGAACATGGCCCTCCAAAATAAAAAAGAGACAACAGAACAACACTTCTGGCCCTGATTTGGAGTATGTTCCAGATGCCGAGGACATTTTATGTTCTGAATACTTGTTAACTCCTGAGGAACTAGCTACAAAGATGAAGTTAATCCTTGAAAAGTCTGAACGGTACAAAGATGAAGTTAATCCTTGAAAGTCTGAACCAGGACACAACAACATTACAGCATATTCATGAGTTGGAAAGAAGTACCTACTATTGGTCTACACAAGAACACTCATATTCATATGGCACACTTATAGCATCTAATTTCGGTTCTGTTGTAAAAAGAAGACCACATACATTCTGCCACTGTATAGTCAATTTTGTAGCGCTAAATTTCAAAGCCGTTCAATTTGGATGAGTGAACGAAAATGTGGCTAAGAATATGTATTACAATCTAAAAATTTAAGTCAAAGATTGTGGCTTTTTGTACATCCATGCTTTCCATTTTTTGGAAGATCTACGGGTGGACTAGTGACGGATGATGTTTGCTGGAAGTTACATGCTTATTTTTGGTTACGGATGATAAATTAAACTGCTATGTTACAAAAAAGAAAAATACGTATCCACAAGAAAAACTTGGCCAGTTGCATCTAAAGAAAACCCAAAATTATTTTTACCAGATTCATGGGCAATTTACTGTCTGCAATAGAAAATATTGTGTCTTTGTAGTTTATATGAAAAATGACTTCCATCTTGAAAGAATTTTGTTCGACAAATAAATATGGGAGAACTGCAAGCTTCCAAAACTACAACAATTTTTCGAGGAATGCTTACTTCCATAGATAGCAGATCCATTAATTTCACAAAGCCTAAAGACACAAGAGCCTAACTTTATAAAGGAAGCTCAAGAAACATGAAAGAAAAAATCAAAGGGATTACTTCAGTCATGGTTTCTTTATTTCACTTAAGTTTTATGCATTTGTTCTATTTTCAACACTGTTATATGATTGTCATAACAATACAATTTTTGTTTTAAGAATTCTCGATATTAAACACATATTTTATGTTTATATGTAAATTAAATGAGGACTTACTAATTTATATACATACATTATTTAACTAAAAGTAATTTTATGTGTATCGTAGAATTCAAAGTGGTAGAAAGACTATAATTTCCCTGTTTAAAAAGTATGCCGACATGTTAATTTCAATCTTTAATGTTTTACTATGCTGAAAACGTAAGACTGACGACTTAGCAACCCTGCATGTGGGGTAAGCCTCATCCGAACTAAGCGCTCTGCTTATAAATTCACTTAAGATAATTTGTCAACGTAGTATTTTACTTCAACTCCACATAAACTGGTGTCCTCCTATCTATAATATATAGACATCATTCGTCGAAAAACAATTTACCATCATCGCAGGTTTATTTATTCATCCTACTGAATAAAATTAATATTAATTTCAATCACACTAAATCACACAAAGCTTTTCAAATTTTAAAAAAGGTCTTAACTCACATCTGATGTGTTTAACAGTTGGACTTCAACTGAATGTTCCAAACGATTGACCTGGAAATAGTACTAGCTTCTGTCTTCTAAATTTGATAGCCAATCAAAATTGCTCTTACAAAATATGACATTTTACTAGAAAACATTATTTAGTAAATTACAACCCCATTTTCTCAATAAAAACAATGTCATTGCATTTGCCATTATAAATTTAGTTATTTAGGGGGGGGGGGGGAGAGGGGGGGAACAATCTTTCTTGATATTACTTAAATAAATTATGATTTTATGATACATGAAAAATATAATTTAGTAATTTACAAAGCATCATTGCCATTAACTGTAAAAAAATTGCATAATCAAAGATATTAAATTAAACTAATAAATCACAAATAAAATAAAATTAAACCATTCATAGGAGGTAACATTGGAATCGCAAAGAGAAATTTTGAAAGAAATATTTTAAAACATAAATTAGCAATAATTGCTTTCCTTTAGTCACCTGACTTTAAAAAGAATATTCCTTAAAAGGAATTTGTATTTTGTGCATTTTTAATAATAAATACTTGATTGTGTACTGTAATGATACCTTGAAAATGCATTTATATTCTACAATATTGAGGAAAATAATTTTACAGAAAATTAAATAAAATCCTTGCCCAAAATAAGTTAAAATATTAATAATTCTAGACTCTAGTTATTTAATTAAAAAGTAAAAATAATACTTTAATGTGCTTCTATCATTGGATTAAAGTACATTCTACAATCATGAAATAAATTGGAGCCAAACGTTCACTCTGAAGAGCCAGGCGTCCACACTTGCACCGGCATTTCAGTTGAGCAAGACACAATAATATCAGCATACATAGCTTCAGGTTGTTTCGTTACTGTTGCCTGCTGCACTGCTATACACTGGAACTGATCATGTTTAATAAGCAGGGGGCAAAGCAGACCAAGGTAATAAATTGTAACAAACGACTGCCGTAAGTGTGTGACCACTACTAGCTGGAAGGACCTCAACGCACCGGATCCATGCCCATCATCTGCGCTTCTTGGAACTCCTTGCTGCGAATGAAGTTCCTGCCCAAAGTTGCCGTGACCTTGGACATGACTGAGGTGTTGTCTCTGTCCATGGTGTGGTAGCGGGGTTCCGGCAGATCTCCCGTGAACCTCAGGATCGTGATCCACAGAGCTTGCGCCGCCTAGAACAACGTGACGCACTCTTGGAAAAATATTTTCACTGATTTCAGCTGTTTAAAAAAAAAATCCAAATCTAATTAAAAAACAGTAACTAATGATTATTGACTAAGAACGTTAATAGTCAAAACACGACAATTTGCACTTACTCATGTGCAGTGTAATTGAGTTATTGAGATCTAATCAAGGGTAAAGACAAATTTGCAATGTTAAGTTGTCCAAAAATTTTAGTATGTAGCAACATTTATTTGGCAAGACTAATGAATAATGATACTAGAAAAAAAATGGAACTAGGAAACCTTTATGTCAAGTCAAATATATTAAGTCCATATTTGTTGTATTCATTAGTGATGGGATTTTCGATACTTCAATACCTCGATACCTTCGATACTTGACTGTATCGCAAAGTATCGAGTATCGAAACTGTAAGTTCGATACATTTTTTCGATACCGGAATGCTTGTTCATTTGTATTGAATTAAGTTTTGAGTCACCATCATACAAAATACAACTACAGTAGAACCTCAATGATACGTTCCCGTTTCATACATTTTCCCGTGTCATACGCCAATTAATTTTGGTCCCACCGAAAGTACTATATTTACAATGGTTTACTTTCCCGGAACATACACTTATAAAATCATTAATTTCCCGTTTCATATGTTTATACGAAGCGGAAAAGTCCTAAAATTCACAAATTTTTTTGTTAGATATATTCCTCCTGATAAATTACGTTTTAATTAATGCTTTTATTTTGAAAAACGTTCATTGTTTACCTTTGCAAACGTAAGGGCGCGGTTACACGGGAGTCTGAACTAGTTCAGGTGAACATGTTCAGCTGTTGAGTGCGGTTACACACAGTCTGAACATGTTTCGTTCGAGGCAATTTCCCATTTAACTTAAATAGGTTGGCAAAGTAGTTCAGATCGACATATCTTCTACATTAGCCTCTGATTGGCTGTTTAGAATATAAACAGTCTTTTGCAGAAATTCAAGATGGAAAGTGTTTCTGGCACAAGTTCGAGTAATATTTTACCGAATGCAACAAAAAAAATCAACAGATAATTATATATATATATATATTTTTTAATTGATCCTGACCTTAATTTTCTTAAAACTGAGATAGGTACTCTCGCTCAAAAAATAATAAAAAATAAGTTTAAAAATTTTACTGTGCATGTTGTTTGAATTCCCGATTTGTTAAAAAATATTGAGCAATATGTAAACACATTCCATTTATGCTGATAATGCTGTATAAACAAGTGAGAAAATCCCGCGTTTTCTGGATACAATTACAAAATAGAGATCAACAACACAGTCATTCGTTGACAGTAGAAAATCGGTTTTAGAGCTAAACACACTTTTCAGCAACTACCGTGTAACCGTACACTTTCGCGTTTGTAAACGTGTTTACTTAAACATGTTCACCTGAAGTAGTTCAGGGTCCCGTGTAACCGCGCCCTAAGAAAATAACTTTATCGCACCATAGATATGGATAGTATCAGGAGTATCAGGAAGACTGTGCACTTCGCTAGTAGCATCTATGGCCAGCACTAAGCGTGTCTAGTGCCACAAACTAGCAATGATTATGAAAATGGTGCACGCGCTTTACCAAGGCACGGATCTCATATTTTGTGCATTCATTAATCTTTGAACTGAATATACCAGTTTGTTATTGTTTTCTTTTTCTTACGATCGGATTGTTTTGTATTTTAAGTTTCTCAAGTTAAAATTTTATTGAAAATTGTTCTGTTGCATAAAGTTGTTTGTAAAATGAAACAAAAAAGCAAAAATTTCTGATTTTCTTTTTACAATAACCTAATTTTTTTATTTCTAATTTAGGCTTGGTGACTTTTCCCCCCCTCCAAGAAAGGACTTCAAACATTTTGTAAGGCCACTGTTTCTCATGTCAGATTTACTTGATTATGGACTGTATTTTACATTTCTGGTGGTTTTATTATATGTATATATAATGATAAATTCATATCATTCATTAATATAATGCAATTATTTACACATTATATATTTAAGTTTAGTCTGACATTGCGCTAGTATGATAGATTGAATTTATATAGTTTAAAACTAATTTATGTTATTTGTAATAATTGTTACTTAATAGGAAAATATTTTTCCCTGGAGTATCGAAAGTATCGTAGTATCAAAAGTATCGAACTGAAAAAACAATACAGAATCGAGTATCGAAAGTGTGGTATCGTTAGAGACCCCGAAAAATGGTGAAGCGCGAAATTCACGAAATAACGCGAAAGTTTGATACTTTAAACAAATTATGCGACTTTCCTATGATTTCGACATAGTCGCGAAATTCACGAATTTTTGCACAAAATTCACGAATTTTCGCACAAAATTCACACATTTTCGCGCGAAATTCACGCTTTTTCGCACAAAATAATTTCCTTATGTCGCAAGTTCTATTTATTTACGCCATCATAAACATAGGCGTGAAATAAACATAGACTGAAAGACTAGTGCCATGATATTATCTTCGTTTTGACTAGTTACTGAAATCCACGTATTTTTATTACTATGTTTACAAGCAGTAAATATTGCCATCGCAAATTAAAACAAAATGTAACAAATGTCAACAATCGATATGTGCGCATTACCAACATAACAAAATTGACCACAGTTTTCGTGTTTTGAATAATGATCGTTTCTGCCGCAAGGCGCACTGGTTTCGATTTCTCTAACCTAATTTAATCGCATGTAGCTAAGATGGCAGTCATTCTTGCGTGCACATATCTATGAGTGTTTACAAATACCATCCACATTTTGTAGTTTTGTGATACAATTGAATTTATGTATGGCTAAGATGCCAAAAACTTCGACAATGTTTGATCGCGAAAGAGAGATTAAATCGGATGGATTTTATATTTTTGATCAGCGGGACAAAATTATGATGTGTAAGTTCTGCAACGTGCGGGTTGATTGGACACACAAAGACACTTGCAAAAAGCATGTGGCAAATGACACACACAAAACAAAACAGAAAAGACAATTATTTTGTCAAGCAAATTCTACCGTGTCTAAACAAATCTCGATAGGCGACAGCGTGAATAAAGCAAACAAGCTTGAAAGTGCAGAAAACAAGAATATGTTTCTGATTTTGTTAATATGATGCTGTCGGTTAACATTCCTTTGGAAAAAGCTGATCATCCAGCTATGAGGGAATGGTTTAACACCCATGTTGAAGGTTAGCCTTATTTATTTAGAAATGTTTTCCCCCTTTAATAAAAGTTCATAAGCATATGTAGGCCTACAATATTATCAATTAATTTACCTTTAGGCCTAACTTACCTTTACTTCAAATAAATATGCAAGTACCTCAGATTAACAAACACATAAATAGGATGGATTGCATTGTGAAATGGTGAGCAAACCACAAGATATTTTTGACTGATTGATTGATGGTTTGACTCTGTAATCCAGCAGTAATCTTGAAAAGGTTAGGTTAGGTTTGGCTTGGCTTAGAATTGTTTTGAGTAAATTAGCCCATTAATATTTTCAGCGATAACCTTATAAATGCTACCTATTTATAAGTATATTGTAAGTTATGTATACATTTAAGGTGCAGGGGATTTGCCATCAGCCAACACTCTTGGAGAAACTTATGTCCCAAAAATTGGCCAGGCAAATAAGGAAGCAGTAAGGCACGCTGTAGAAGACAAACAGATTGTATTCTTGTGTGATGAAACGACAGACAAAGTGGGCCGATGTAAGGCAGAGTCTGCTACTTTGAAGTGCCTATCCGCTATGAGGTTTTTTTTAGGGATGGGAAATTTTCAAAATTTTCGATTCGATACCGATTATCGAGTCTTGTTGCGATCATCGATTCTTATCGATTATCGATTCCAATCAATTAGGTTAAGTTATAGATTCTCATTTTCGGGATTGAAGTATAAGTTACAATGGAATCAGTAAACATACTTATTGAATACACTAAAAAAGCATTTTTCAAAATAATAAATAAATACTATTAAATTTAACACATAAAACAAAACTTTACATTACTTGAAATAAAGAAATTGAAATTACTATTCTGTAATGTGTAATGTGTAGGGCAAGCATTATTTTTTATGTGGATTATGTTTAATCCAGTTGAATATGTAATTTTGAAAAGAGAATACGTAATTTAGTAATAGGTCAGTAGTACTAATAAAAAGTGAATTGTCGTAAAGTCATCAAAATACTAACAATTTCATTGGAATACAATTTAATAAATAGTATATTAATTACTAAATGTACAATCATTAACATTTATCAATCAAACTTTAAATAGCCACAAAAAGTTGTGATTATTAAAAATATTGTAAAAAACCAGAAACTACCAAATTCAATCTTTATACCTTTGAAATAAATGACAACATAGTGAAATATCATAAAAACAACACTTTTGACAAAATAAAATTGAAAGTTCTTAAAATAATAAATGAAAACTGGCAAAGCATCTTATTAGATCACAAAGTCTTATTAGATCCTAAATTCTTATTAGATCACAAATTCTTATTTAAAAAAACCAACATTTTGACTCGTTCAGGATCTAAACGGTTCCGTTTCTGATCAACAATCAGTCCTGCAGTGCTGAATAATCGCTCGGAATGTACAGTTGAAGGTGGAATGCAAAGAAATTTCTTTGACAGTTTTTTTAAACATGGGTACTTGGTATTTTCTTTCCAATACTGGAAAACGTTGGTACTTGAATTTTGAATAGGTTCTTCCAAGTAAACATTAATCTCATCTTCAACTGATGCGATGTGGCTTACACTTGGGGCAGTCTTCATTATGTTTGAGTAAAATGTCCACATACCATGGCTTTCCATTGCTTGGCTGGATGTTTGCGGCACAGACTGAGAGAAAAGCAACAAAATTTTCAAAATTAAATATTAAAAATGAACAAACAAATGTGTCAACATAAAACAGCAGAAGTAGACAAATAAGAATACACTTAATGAATTACAAGGAAATTAGCACCTAACTTACCTCAGTTTCAGGTTGTTTCAAACAGATAGTTTTTCTTGCTTCTTCAATCAAAAAAACTTTCGCTTTTGTGACATTACCGTCCTGCACAAAAACATGGTGTTTAAATCGTGGGTCCAGTAATGTTGCAACTGCGTACAACATATTCTCTTCAACATCAGAATACTTCAAAGTTATGGCAGCAAGCATATCATTTTTGATGCCCTGTACACCTGATCCAGTAGGTGCTGGTTTCCTTAGCTCTTCAGTAGAACTGTTGATTATAGGTATGACTTCTGAGGCTGTCACACACTGAGTACTTACAGCCAATGTTGCATGGTTGAAAATACTTAAAAGGTTTACTACATTTGTCATCAGGTTCCATTCTGCTGATGAAAAAGTCACAGGTAACTGCAGAGTTGCTGATGCTAAAGAAACAGACTGTTTTTGCTCAAGTAAGCGCTGTAGCATATGGAGAGATGAATTCCAACGCGTTGGTTCATCCTGGATAAGTTTATGTTTTTTCATTTTCAGCGTGGCTTGAGCCTTCTTTAACTCTTTTGTCGCCTTACAAGAATGTTTGAAATGGCCAACTATGCGACGACCGTTGGCAATCAGATTATTTACATTCTTGTTGTTCAGTAGCCCTTCCTTTACAACAAGCTGCAGGGTATGTGCTAGGCATGGCAGATGTTCATATTCGGATGATTCTAGGCCAGCAGTTATGTTCCTGGCATTGTCTCTTACAATGGCAACAACTTTAGATTGCAGCTTCCATTCTTCAAGTGTTTCTGTGATAAAATTGCACAAATTGTTCCCTGTGTGAGATAATTCAGGAAAGGGAATAACCCCAATGTTGAGGTGTTGCAAGACAAAATTGGAATCAACAAAATGCACAGTTAGACCAAGATAATCGTCATTGGCTGTTGAAGTCCACATATCTGTTGTAAGACTCACATGTTCAGCTTCGTCCAACTTTTTGTTCACATTTTCCCTACATTCTTGGTACATGTGTGGTACAACAGTATTTGAAAAATGTTTTCTGCTGGGCAAAACATACCTAGGCTCAAGGAATTTGACAAATTCTGTGAATCCTCTGTCTTCAACCATGCTAAAAGGACGATTGTCTAAGCACATCATTCTACCTATGTGCTGAGTTATTGATTTTGCACGAGGATCAGTGGACTTGAATTGTGCAGTTTTATCAATAAATGATTGTAATGTAGGCTGGTATTGACTTTTAGGAGTTAGCCTATACTGGTTTGGTGTTCTTGATGAAATATTCGTTTGGCCAACTTTCTCAGCATGCCTCGGGGACACTGAACCGCTGCCTCTCGATGAATCAGTAGCAGTAGGCCTAACATCTGAATTTGATGACAATGGCAAGGTTGTCTCTGAAGAACAATTTTGTGCTGAACTATCATCTATTTCATTTTCTTCAATCTCGCTCAATTCCGATGAATGTAGCCTTTGTTTCTTCGTCTCATGAACGTAACTCCCATGCTTGTTTTCGAGATGTTTTTTCATGTTTGTTGTAGTTTTAGATTTACCGCCACGTGAGATTGTACATTTACAGATTTGACATATTGCGTAGCCAGAATTTTGTCGGTCGATGACAAAGCATTTCCACACTTCACTAGACATCACGTAAATAAAAATGTTATTTTACTATTCGTATTGCGCTAACATTACCCAACATTCAAACAAAGAAGCATCACTGGAAACAAAAGCATGTAAGAAAATTTCTACAGTTGCCGTACTGGTAACTTACTGGAATGAAAACGTGTTTCAAAAACGTCCATTGAAATTTTATGTTTAAGTTGCGTAATTAACTGGTGATTTAATGTTTACTGTTATTAAATAAATTACGGAAAATACGTAACTCGTAAAATGTTACGGGCTATGGCCACATTATTCTTGCATTTTATCGTTAAGTAATTGAGAATAAGATCTGTACCGGAAGTTGGCAAACCTGTGAAAGTTCATGTATAGACAAATGCTGGTTAACAAAAAAAATCATTGACGAAAATAAATATGCAACAACGCAAGTGAATAAATATACTAGAAACGTAGAAAACGTGGCACACTTCTCAGTAGAATCTTGAAATTTTGTGCACATGGCTACCAATGTGGGTGTATTCAGCAAGTAAAAGTTGGGCTACAATTTCTTTATACGATAACACTGCGTTAATAAATAAATAACCCTAAATGCACAGTACGAAATCGCCAACCTCCGTTCCCGCTTACGGGATTGTGGCAACTGAGCTGTGGTAAGCTATGTTATATTTCATTTATTATTTATTATATCGTTTATGGTTATTTATTTAGTTGTAAAACTGACTAAAATTACTGCAACGACAGCGATGAACCGCTGCTAGGCAGCACTTTACGTCTACATCCTGCAGAATTTTAATAATCGGTGATTTTCGCCGATCCTCGATTATCGATTATGTATCAAAAAATCGGGGTATCGAAGAATCGACGGATCGACTTTCCCATCCCTAGTTTTTTTTACACCGCCATGGCATAATTTTTCACCATTTTTTGTGGTCTCTACCGATTGCTTATTTTTACACCGATTTTTTGCACCGCTTGCTTATTTTTACACCAATTTTTTGCACCGCTTTTGTCATTTTTTTACACCGAAATGAGCCAGTTTTATTTACCATTTTCTGGGGTCCCTAGGTATCGTCCCACCTCTAGTATTCATACATGATGTACAAGAAGTAGGTATGAAATATTTGATTTTGATAACAAAATAAGAATAAAAACAAATTCTTATGAAGTATTATAAACAGCTACAAACTATGTACTTTTGGCAAAAAGTAAACTACATACGATTAAAGATACTAAATAGTGCTCATCCATACTTGTGCAAAGTGTTATATTCAGCATACTCCCAATTTGAAAATGCTGAGTAAGCTTCAAAATATCACCACTAACCAGCTGGTCTCCTTGTGTGTGTAGTGGCAGTAACGGATGTTTCAGAGGCTTCCTGGAATACTGGTGGGTGATGTTGCCCTGGAAGTATGTGGCAGCAAACTTCTGGAACTTGAACTCGGACAAATCTTCTTCATCCTCGGGCGCTAGCATCATCGGACTGATGATTTCATGCTGGTCTTTAGAAACTGGCAGATCCTTCAACAAGAATTTTAATCAATCATCAGTCAGGTGGCTAACATTATTTTGACAATGTGAAAAAGTACATGTTTCAGATAACATAATGTTACTTATTTTAATCAATTTACAGAAACCAAAAGCAATAATGCCATGTGACTAAAGCCTAATAGCTAGCAAAATAATGGGACCCTCATTTATTTTTTAAATATTGTGTTAAACAAACAGAACATATGGAGTGAAACAAAGTGCATAAAAGGTTTGCTAAAATGTAAATTGTGTTTCACCAAGAAATTTTTCAGTTAGGCTTGGAAAAGACATGACTAACATAAATCTGTGGAAATAAATTTAAAAAAAATGTGAAAACTAACAAAAAGTTTGGTTATAAGGGTGTTACAAGATGTATACAAATTATCTCTATTTTAATACACTATTTTTTTTTTTTTGACTCTTTGTGCTGTAAAAATAGAATGTATATTACAAACTACATCTTTATCAATATTTCTTTTTTTAATTTACTCAATTCTAAGACACACTTTTGTTATGACTTTTGAACTGAAGCAAATCTACATATCATAACTAAATGAGCAGAAGGCAACGGAGAGCCGCGCTCACCATGAACACCGAGGTCTCCCTGGCCGCGGCCGGGGCCTCGCTGCTCGAGTCGGGCAGGAAGTCGAACATGGCCTCCACCAGCTTGCTGTCGTCCACGGGCTCGTCCTGCTTCTTGGCCGCGTCGTTGATGAGGTTCTTCTTGATCTCCATGCGCCGCCGCTCCTCCAGCTCCAGCTCTATCTCCTTGCGCTCCAGCTCCAGCATGCGCTCCTGCGGCAGCGTTCACGCTTCTACCGACACTGCTTTTTCCATTACGATGTCCACCAATGTCGAACATTCTTTCAAATTGATTTTTAACATACAGTAAACTCTTTTAACACACTTCACACAGGAGTCCAAGAAAAATTGATCCACAATACACACACACAAACACACACACATATATGAGTATTTCTGTTGTGGACATGCTTATTTAATTTTTTTATGTGCATCATGTGCCAGTCAAGATGAGACCACTTTGGTGATGAAATAAATATTAATACTAAATATTTTAGTCATATATTCGTCGAATAATATATCATATTTGAATAAACATTTCTAAAAATAAAAATAATAACACTTAAATCTCTAGATTTAAAAACAAATTTGAATTAAAAATAAAACCATAAAATCTTGTCCCTAGCAATAACTAATGTCTGGATCTGCCCATGCATTAACCTCTTTCACCAATTATTCCACCCCAAGCACGTTGCTAATATATTTGTTGATTTTGACACATATCTACTTAACATATTAGAAAGTGCATCTTAAAACAAAGTATGGCAGAGCTCACACTTAAAATTAAAGTGAAGTATTCTGATTTTTTAATAGCCCTTTCTGCATTTATGGGAATTAATTTACGCCAGCTTAGACTTTCAAAATATTATCCACAATTGTATTACAGATTCATTATTTCATTTTATGGCTCGATAAACCACCGGATCTAGTTTTGGATGCTTGATGAAATCATTATTCGTGGTCGTATAGCGGAAAATTTATTTATGCTTGCATTCAAATTTTTTGGATTAATAATTCAAAATTAAAATTATAGCAAGAAATTTGAACAAGCCTAGATTCAAAGCATTGAGTTCCTTTAAGTACTGTAATCAATATATAAATCCAAAATGCCAAACAACTGATGACACAGCGCTTGTTATTAAACAGGTTAGTAAGTCAGTTCAATATAAAAGCAAAATGCAAGTATCTATGCGCTTGTTATTAAACAGGTTAGTAAGTCAGTTCAATATAAAAGCAAAATGCAAGTATGTATGTAAGTTATCAACAGAGATTTCTCTCACCTATTTGCTTTACAAATAAGCAGCATACTACTAAAAAAATAGTGTGGAATTGTTTTACATACCCTGTAATTATGTTCTGCAATTTCTTTGGCACGTTTGTTTCCAGCATCTTTCAACTCTTTTTCTTCTTTCTTTCTCAGTCGCAATGCTTCGATGTGGTGCCGGTAATCATACTGAAAGCAAAGATGAAATTCGCTTTGAAATAAATATTTTGATGTGTAGAAGTTAAAGTTTACCAACAGTTTGAAAATATAATAACTGCAAAATTTTTTTTTTTTTAATAGTTCTAGTAACAAATTTCCAAAAATGACAACAATAATAATAATAGGTAACAATAATGTATCATGCTAGTTTTAAAACCTATTTTTTTTTAATTGGAAGACACAATCAAAAATTAATAAGTTACAGTCAACCCTTGTCCCACATTTAACGAGTACAAAAAATTTATTAGTACTTTATCAGGCAATGTAAAAAATTAATAATTGTTTGAATAAATAAAAGGCTTTAATCATCTAATGAGACACTCCTGAATATGGGTGCTACGCTCACCGCTCACTTAATTTTATCGGCCACCTGGTGTTTATGCTTCCTTTTGTTGATATGCAGAGCAAGTACCTAGTATATACACACTCTCAGAGCTCATTTGAATAGAAAAAAGTTTACCTATTAAAATAAAATAAATTAAAAATAAAATTAAAATAACCTATTAAAATAAAATAACTACTATTGTTTGAAAAAAAATTATGATTTTAATGCTAGAGGCAAACTAGAACTTCAAAAGAAAAAAAAATTATATGTAATTTTCAAATTTTAAGGGATTTGTGTGAGAATACTTCAATTACTTACATTTTACTATTCACTTTTTGCTCCCACAGAAAAATGGATTGTATGTAGAACTACATAAACACAATGAACAGAACTGTAGATGTTCCCAAACATTTGACTTTCACCTTTCAAAATTTATTTTGTTTTGTAATTCATCACACAATGTTACCTACTGTAAACTAAAATATATCATTAAAAAAATAAGAATTTACTAATTTAAAGGTAAACATATTTAGAAGCATGTTTTAAACTACGAAAAATTAAATTATAAAAAAATTAACTGGTTCAATAATCTTTAAAACAATGTCTCACCATCGAGCACATTATTAGAGCTGTGTTGATACAAATCGGCAGAAGTCAATTTTGCTGACATTTAGTTAAAGTGGCGTTTCTGCTTATTCACGATCCACTTGTTAATTTTTGGCTGATATTATTGAAAAATGAAAGTGCCTGTCATAACCTAAAAATCAGCCAGTACCCTTTTCACTTTTTGTACTATTATATATTATGAACATCATTTCTTAGCTACATGTGCCAGTTGTACATATAAAATTTAAACATCCTACAACTTAAACGTTCTTGAATCTAATACATCATAAATAAATAAATATATCACCAGCATGGTAACGTTAGATACGAACAAAAACTTGCTTTATTTAGAGCATAGCTAACAATACAAACTACGGAAAAAACCAACGGGCTTGAACTGCAAATAAATGTTTGTAATATTGTGACAGAGACATTTTTAAATTAACTAATGTATTGGTTTGGAATCGGCGAATCAGCAATAGTTGTTTCAGCGTATCAAAGTATCAGCAAAAGTTTGTGAATCGGTACAGCTCTACACATTATTTTAATTTCACTAAACATTTAGTATTCTGTAAATATTTTCATTTAATCACTCTTGCAAAAATTCTAGGAAACATACCTTGATCTTCTTGTAACGTCTCTGAGCAATCATGCGCCGTACGTGGGTCTGAATCTTGACAATTGCCCACATTTTTTGTCTGTACATTCTACGCACAAGGTAACCACGAGAACGAGCCTGAAATAATAAGAAATTTTTAATTTAAAAACTGCTTAAAAAAGTCATTTCACAAAATTAAAATTAATTCACTGATTAATAAAGTAAAGAACCAAAGAAATTTCAACACATATAAATTTTAATAACTATGTTAGGCAGAAACAAACAAGAACTTTTGCATAATAAAAACCTGTTATATAAAAAGACAACACGGATAAAAAATATTAATCATAATTACAAAAGATTAAAGTATGAAGTGTTTAATGTAATACTGTAGCGAAGCATCACACCTGAAGTCCCACAATGTGGCCTCGGAGATGCCTGAAGCGGTGCGACAGGACCCGAGCTCTAATGAGCGCCTGAAGACGCATGTATCCCACCCTCATCTTCTGATACCGCTTCCGTTGGGCGTAGCCCTTCCAGTATTTCTGGATTGTTATTGCAGCTGCCTTCATTCGGACGAATCTGGATAGCAATAAACAAACTAATAAACACATGTTCTTTCAATTAGAAAATATCAATATTTAAGATGGGTCAATTCCCCAATTTTCCTAATTTGAATCTAGAATTTGAATCCCACAGAGTACTTTGAATATACCCCTCGAATCAGAATCTAGGTGTCAATTGTAAAAAACAAAATAATGTATAATAAATGAAAAATATTGACCATGGTGTTGAAACATTCTACTCTTTAAATTAATAGTTCACAAATGAAATTTCCAGAATCAATACATATCATAGTTTTATTAATATAATTACACGTTAAAAGTACAATACATTGAGGAATGGTAACAGGATTGGTATGATAAAAATATTTTACCTAGTAAACTTTAGAGGTTGTGTGAAGTTGTTAATTTACTTTATTTCCTCTAATATTTTTCTTCAAATATTTTCCCTCAAATATTGGATATTTTTAATACTAAGGATTTGATAGTATTTGAGGATTTGATTGGCCCAACCCTAAATAATATTTTTTGACAACTTGACACATCATAAGTGAGTGTTGTCAAATACTTGTGTTCACAACATTAGAGTAATAATTTAAAAAAAAAAAATTCTCTAATTATATTTATTTTGTACTACATACTAAAGTTTTTATGGTAATTTGATTGACTAATCCCTCAATCAGCAATATTGTTATGAAGGATCTGGCTTTGTAATGGTCAGTTGGGAGTATTACATTGTCTGAGTGAATAATGCTAACTTACACACTTTTCTACATAAACAGTGCTTCCATTGAAAAAAATTACAACAAATCAAGGTACATCTGTTTTGTGTTTGAACGGAATACTTTCGATATATCTTAAGGGCGCCGTCTGGCTAGAGAGTAAACGCGTGACCGCGTACATAGCATGTCATTCTTGCTCGGAGCTGAGTGGCGACATTCGGAACTACTCTTATCTCTTCCTTCTCACTGCCCCACCCCACTAGTACCCACCCTCCTCCCCACGCCGACACTGCTGGCCAGATAAGAGCCACCCTGCCGCCTCGCCAAGTGTCTGAATCACTCTGCGTTCTTTAGTTTACCGTAGCCGGCAAGCCAATTGCATATATGTTTAGTGTAGCGATATAGCAAAATACTTATTTTTTGGTTGATAGTAACGTGTTAACACTAAGTTATTGTGTATATGTCACACACAGGGGCGCAACAACTAAATTTCCAAAGGGGGATGGGGGGGGGGGGGCAATATACCTTTTTATAAAGAATCATCAATCCCCCCTATTGAAGCGGGGGGTTCGGGGGTCCTCCCCAGGAAAATTTGTATTTCAAGGTGGAAAATTGTGCTATTTAAGCAGTTTTACTATCAAAAAATTGATTACACAGCACTTTCTTTGCCCCCCGTTTGCCCCCACTTCAAGGTTTCAGAGGGGGGGCAAAATACCGTTCCCCCCCCCCTGTTGTTGTGCCCCTGCTCACAGACAAATGTGACTGCATACGTAAAAAATAATTCTGTCTGAATTACTGACTTAGAAATACATGTCTGGACACTACTTTACATTGATGGTTGATTACAATGTGATGTTTTTCCGGTTATTCGCAAAACTACTTGAAAACCTCTATGGTGCCACCAGTACAGTCACGCTGTGAATGAGCATTTTAATTTACATATATTTAATTCCAAAAATGTTTAACTTTTGAACTTTTTCTTAATTTTTATCTATATATTTTTATAATTTTGATCGGTTACTAAATTAACATCATTTCTGCACCAAGGGCGCGGGCAGTTTTATTCATTCACAAGGGTGTCAAAAATACGTAGGAAAACAGGCAAATTTCCAGACTAAAATCAGTAGTAGGGATATTTTAAATACAAATAATTTAAAAGGCACACATTTTTACTAACGGCTGTTACATTTTGAGTTTTGATTATGGAATTTTTTTTGTTAAGTTTAAGAATGTTTGGTATGAAATAAAAAGTAGATAAGTTTTAAAAAAGTTTGATAACAAATGAAAAGAATCTAAATCATTAAAGAAAAATATTTATTCAATAATATTAAATCTTCAAGCAACAAAATAAAAATATACTTTACAGCAAAAAAATATTTTCTTCAAGGCAGCTGCAAAATAAATTTTTGTCTTTCAACTTTCTTCATAAGCACTGCACTACACAGTTTTTCCAGTATGACAAATTGAGTAAACGAAATCCATCCCTCTCGGCACAGACTACAGGTTTAGGTAGATTTCGAAGTACCTATCGCTTCATGAAATGTTCAAAAAACTTCTATAAACTTCTGAAACTTTTTAAGCATCCTGTACGTTCTACAATATTCAAAATTGATCGAATGAACACTGTCTTATTCCATGACCCAAAACTATTTTAAAAGATTTAGTTCAATTCATCCAGGGCTGAATAACATAGAATGTATTTCATATTACGCCTATGCATTTATTACCTTCTAACACTACTTTTCATACCTTGCACTATTAGTGGTCACAAAAAAATTTGCTCTGGATCATTGTTTATGATAATATGAATATAGTAAAAAATAAATTTCAACATATTTTATAGGAACTATAAAACTTTTTTCAACCTCTATTATAACTGTAAATAGTTCGTCGTATCAACAATTGTTTCAGCCAAAGGTTTTGGATAATGTTTAGGAATTTTGCAATAAATTATTTCATTTTTGATAGTATATCAACTAAAAAGTTCTGATTTTTTTTGTCTTTTAACCATTTTTATTCCACCGGCTTGCAGTAATGGCTGGTTACATAATATTTTACTTCATATAAACGATCTTGACAATATATAGAAAGTTAAATAAAAATATGATTGACTATGATAATGTAGGTACATGGTACGGAAGTTTTGTTTAGTTCTTTTTATCTCCACATGACATTTTTTTTCAACTTCTTGCGGTCTAATCAAAAATTGTTTTGGACCAGTTTTAGATAAAAAATAAAAATATACATTTAACATTAATTGTTATATAATTCATTTTTTAAGGGTTTTACCATAAATAAGAACGTATTTAATATTGTACATGGTATGGGAATTGAGTTTTTTTATATTTCCACCCTTGCTATTTACTACCCCTTGAGCAATAGTTTGGCTTATCAAAAATTGTTTCAGACAAAAAATTGTGTTAAAAATTATAACATTTACAAACAATACTAACAGATTTGATGATGTGTCTACTAAGGAAGTTACGAACTTTTCTGTCCTCAAACTCATGTTTTTTCCGACCCTTGCATTTATGGTTGGTCGTATCAAAAGATGTATTCAAAGGTTTTTGGTATCACTCCTACGAGTTATAATACGTTCAAACTATGCAATATTTGTCATACTATGGAATTTAAAGTGATTGTTTAGTTAATCAAAACCTTCCCCATTTTACCCCTTTGGTGGGATTATGCTCAATAAAGAAATCGACCAAAATTTTATTACTATATTTTATTTATCAGTTTGGAAATGATTTGTGCACAATTAAGGCAGTATCGTGTCCATAAATTATATATGTATATACACACAAACGTTTGATTTCACGATGGCTTCGGTATCTATAAAACATTAAACGAAAAGTATCTTAAAATTTTCCTGCAGTCGCACTTTGGAAACGGCTTCAATAACAATAGGTAGTCTTTCTTCGAAATATACCTAAGAATCCACAAACCAAACAAAACAGAAGAATAAAATAATGCATAGAGATAACCCACAAAATAAAATTGTTTTTAAATATAGAACTGTGTTAAAGATTAATTAAATTTTTGAATGTATTTACATACAGTCCAAAAATAAACATTTTTTTCCAACAATGTCCACACCTTTACTTTCTTATTTATGCAGATACCAATTTTAAGTACATGTTCTGTTTGAAATCACTTTCTGCATTCAGTTTTCTCAAACTCACCACACACATTTGCACGAGCACATTTAAACTGGTTTTCTTGTTAAACACCATTTCCCAATCAAAATGACACTTGGCGTATTACCTGTATAAATACTAGTCCTATAAAAAGTACATTGTAAAACCCAATACATATTTAATTTGAAATTAAACCGCAGTGTTTTCTAAATATCTTCATTGAAGGACTACATCATGACACGTTAGTGTGGTTCTGACAAATAAAATGTAAGATTGAGCAGCCAGCTTGATAACATCTTCAAAAACGTATTTGTAAATATCATAAATCCTTTCAACCCATTACAATCCCTCTGCTTATGAATGTGTTAACTCACTGTCACCGTTATGGAAAGAAATTACATATTGTTTTTGTTTCCTTCTTTATATATATATATATATACAAACACACACACACATATGTGTGTGTGTGTGTTATTTATAAATATACTTATAATATAATTTTTAATATTGTTCTTCTTACATAGTCCACAGACGATACTGAACAAAATTGCTAGCTATTATTTACTTAGGTTCTCTCTTATGGGAAGATTGTGGGTGTATCTTGGGTCCACCATCTCTGGCAGTAATGAATTCATGTAGAACTGTATAAGTTTATATTCCATTAAACGTTTCCAGAAATGGTCATCTTTTGTGATTTTCTGAAAAAGCATTCCTTTTGGAGTCCAAACGACAAAAAGGCAGAATTGGCGACCTGTAATATGGAGTTGTCCCTGAATTTGGTACATGTACATTTGACCGATCTTGAGATGCATTTTTCCATCCTTCAGTTCACAAAAATTAATTTTTTCTCTCCAGAATTGCCGTTTCAAGAAGCATAGTCTTGGCAGTTGCAGGGTATTTGATTTCAATGATGTCATCACTACCAATGAGCCCATCAGGCGATGCTGCTAGAAATTTTATATTTTCATCAATGAAAAGTCCTGAAGGAATTATGACTAAGACCAGTTCCTGTTCCAGCTGAGTGACTGCATGAGGTTCGTTCTCAATTCCATATTTAGTTGCTTTGTTTCCAGAGAAGGTTGAATATATAATAGATTGAAATGTTTTAGAGCGCGGTGTTGTTTCTCTCATTCACATATTTTTCCGAAATTTGAAGTCGTCAGACACTTTGCTCTTTCACATTTCCACAAGATACAGTGCCTTTGTCCAGTGTTTGATGACTGGATATCCTGAATTTTTTTGCTGTCACACTGCAGTGCTCTCAAAAATTCTTCTTTTTTCTTTTCGTATTCTTCAGGATTCATATCTGGTATCTGAGAAGCATTGCCATAATGTGAGTCTTCTGAAAAGTTAATTTTCTTTTTAGTCTTCTTTGTGGGATTTTCCAAGCGCCTCTTTTCTTTTTTCAGCAGAATTTTTTTTTGCTTTTAAATATTTTTTTGAATATTCACCAGGACTGTGATTTGTGAATTTTTTGTGAATTTCGGCTTGTTCGTTACCATCTGCATTGCACGAAATCACGGAAAGTTCACTTCTGGTAAGGTATCCACCACGGAGAGAAAATTTGACTCTTTTACTTTGCAACTGTATTATTAAAAGACTCAGCTCTATTTGTAGTCATGTTTTTCAAGAGACTTTCTGCATGATGGACTACCAGATTATTTGCTGACATTATTTTATCCCACATGCCCATACTTTTCATACTTGGAACTATATTCTCTTCTGTGCTTCTAGAAACATCACAATAGTATTCTCGTTCACTGCACTTTGAATGGTCCCCGAATACATGAAATGGTCGATTGTGAATATCACTCCGTAATTCCTTTACACGTTCTTGTTCAGTTATTCCTCCAACAGGGGGAAGAGTAGGAGAAGGGCCACTATCGCCCTGAGCAGGCAAGTCCCCCCCCCCCCCCCCCCCCCCCACCACCTCGTCTACGGCCTCGCCTCCGCGGCGGAAGAGATAGCAGCCGGCTGCCGGTACAGCTACAGAGGGCGCCACGAGGTGGCTAGCAGTTTCGCCCGTGCATACGTTTACATTTATTAGTGCCTCAGAAGATTTTCCGCGGTGACATGCCTGTTTAAATGTAGGAATCAATGCAAGAAGGTCTAGGGCGCGTCTGACTGGTGAGTTCCTTAAATTCTGACGATTTTTACTGCACAAAGAAATTGGTTGAAAAGAGCCATTTTCGTGATATTGGCGGGGTCGCAAAAGTGTTAAGGTGGGTATGAAACAACTTAAATCCACCAGACCGACGTCGAATGTTCTTTTTACTCCTTTCCTGCCCAAACAAAAATTGAAAATCTCAAGTTCTTTCTAAAGGAGAGATATAGAGGTAAATGTTTACAGTGGCTTCCTTCCATCGTCCAGACGGCGCCCTTAAGTATCCTTCTGCTAGATTTTTAAATAACACTACAGTGATCCTAGCGACTTGTATGCAAGTGTTGAGAGCAAGGAAGAAAACTAAAAGGAAAATATTTCTGTGGCCATTTGTACTTAGTACTTTTTATAGCATGGTAAGTTGACAACAAGTTTCCCTTAACTACTGTCATTGTAACTGAGTGTGAACCTGGCAATTAACCAGGGTTGGAAATTTTATAAATAATAATTTTTTTTATACATATATAAGAAACAGTTTATTTTTAAAAACAAACAACTTGGTTATTTTTTTTGTTTAAACCAGCTTTTTTTTATTACTTTAGTCATTTTGGTTCTCAGCATGTTCAAATGAAAGCCATACAACATCCCGCTTTCTGCCACTCATGTTGAACTAGAAAAGTTATAACACCAAAGAACTGAAGTCCAGCAGATCTGTACATCTGACTGGGACTTAACCATGGAAAGGGTATTTCTCCTCAGGAAGAGGATTCTCCATATAATGGGCATTTCCCACAGAAAGGGGATATACAGTAAAGTAGGGGATTTCCCACAGAATAGGAATTAAAACTATTTAATGTTTTTAATTTTAGAGAAGTATTAAGCTGGGTATAATTTACAACTTATTCAGATAATTTAAATGATAAGATCCTTGTAGTATACGTATATATTTTTTTGTTCCTGTAAATTACAAAAAATATAAATGAGCAAATGTTTGTTGTTATTAGAGTGGAATTAGAGATATTAGAGATATTATATTTAAAAATACAATAAAATGTTTTTTATTATAAAAAAAACTTGGTTTAAATCAGCCAACACTTTTTTTCATCAATGGTTGGTTGTATTTCAGGTAAGTGTGAATGAACTACATGTACTCATGACACTAGTCACCTCCTTCTGTACACCCATCCTCGGATGGAGCGTTGCAGTATGAGGATCTTCCTTGTGAGCACCCTGTCCCTCTCCTGCTCCAAGAACAGATCGTGCGCATCTTTCAAAAACACCTTGGTGTGCCCCAGTTGGTAATCTGACAGACCCAGCACCGAGTGGCAAATCTTCGCAGTCGCCATCCGACAGTCAGTCTGCGAAAATGTGCACCACAATGTTAAAACTTCTAAACGTATAAGGATGCAATTCTTCATCAATAAATAAAATATCCATGCCCTCAAAAACTTTGTGAGGTCTTTAGACAGATGGGTGACTAGTTATTTAGATGATAATGGAGCATTGAAAAATGAGTGGTTGGAGGAAATGGAAGCACTCAGAGAAAGCCCACCTGCCCAAGGAAACACACACCATGTTTCTCACTTGTTAAAAATTCAAGGTTTGATCTTTCCAGGAACTGAACCCAGATTGTCTTGAAGGGCGTAGATTTACCTGACCACTTGACCCCCGAGGCCTTAAAAATATACTAAGAGATATAACTTTTAGCAATAAAGTACTTGTTACCTGAATTATGGTAGCTCTGTCTTGCTCTGAAATACTATATAAATAACCATTCACACACAGCTAGCTCGATGTGGAGGACTTAATTTTGTATTATGACAAAAAACAAAACTTAGTAATAGTAAACTAGTTGAAAGATATTGTAAAATCTTTTTAATAAATCTATTTTATTGAAATGAATATTTTAATTGCTTTCTAATAATAATATATTTGACACATATCACAGGAAAACTGCAGATATAGTAACTTAAAAAAAGGTAGTTAGTTACACATGCTTTTTTTATCAAGCTCACAAAAGTAGTTAGGTTTAACAACAAAGACAAACACACACACACACACACACACACACACACACACACACACACACTCAACAACCAATTACCTTGTGAGATGGTGGGACACCAGAAATGAGGAATCTGTAGCGCTCAACAAACTCTGTAAAGCTATGCCTGATTGGATACCCTGCTCTTCTTATTCGAATTGTCTCCATCATGCCAGAATATCGTAACTGGCGACAGCATAACCCTCTGTCAAACAACTGGAAAATAAGATACATAGTTAACACTTTTGCTAATTTGCATCAAATAGTAAAAAAAATAATCAAAGTATCTATTATAGATTAAGGGTGGATAAATAACTGATGGTGAGAAAAATAAGACTCAAAATAGTACTCCACTCCTGATGAAGGCTAACACATTTTTCTAAACTTGAGTTAATTTTTTAGTTCTGACTCTTTTAATGTCAGAACTAGCATAGTATTATGTCTTCCAGAAATTAAGATTTCTCACGTGACTTTTTACCACTATTATATAACACTTAAAAAAAATGTAGTGGTAAAAGATGTGACAAAACATAAAATCCAAATGGAAGGGAGCTATCATTGTAAACTTACAAGAATGTATTTAATATGTTATGATAAGCAAACTAAATAACTAACATGTAGTGTGAGAACAAGACTTAATTCGGACAGTATTACTATCTATTTTTTTTTTGTTAAGTGATTAAGATCAATGTTTAACCAACATCCAACATGAGAACTTTTGCACTTACCAAGAGTGTGTCCATTACCAAGCACCGCTTTTGCATTAAGGGAATGAGACTCTCGCAGCTGACTTAACTCAAGCTGAAGTATGTTCTTGTGGGAATGCTACGATTGAGAACATACTTCATTTGGTTTTTAATGTTGTTTTAGTATTTTTTGTTTGTGCTCCACCAGCATTTTTTTATGCGTATTATTATTTGTAGCTCACGTGAGTGAGCACAATAGATGTGGTACTCCAAAAGTTTTTGATTTATTCTGGCCTGCAAATTACAACAGAACAAAACAACAGTGCCTCGTAGACGTACCATGGGCTTCTTGTACTCGTTGGGCTTGATGCAGCGGATGAAGAACGGCTGGCAGCTGCTGAGCGTCCTCATGAGGGAGTCGAGCGACTTCTTGAACTGCGTGGAGAGCGTGGGCGTCCTCTTGCGCGTCTCCGAGCCCATGGCGATGTCGTCCGCGAACAGCGTCTGCAGGAACCGGTTGTTGGAGATGTGGATGAGCTGGAGTAGGTCCGCGCTGAAGGTGTCGCGGTTCTTCTCCAGGAAACCTAGCGTCCACAAACCGTGTGATCACAGCACGTACATGGAAACGTTCGCACTCTCGCAAACAAAAAATACTTCAAGGGGCCCTGCAGCGTCTCGGGGTTAAGATGCTGCGAGATACGAAAACTGCTCAATATATCAGAGTGGTGTTTGTTTACGAAAAGCATTTAAGAATATGCTGAGGGCAGAGCAGTAGGTCTGTTTTCAAATTTTGTTTTAAAATTATTTTTATAAGAGTGAAAATGACTACAAACCTTTTATTTCCAGAATAATTATATTAGGCATGAAACTCCTAGCAGAGATTCTTGAAAGCACTCAAGATACTTGCATTACACCTTTATCTTTATTTCTCTAACATAAAATGTTTTGGTTACCAATCAAATCACATAACTGTCCTATGCACAAGACTGCATGCCAGTTCCGAGGCAATACCGCGCTAGAAGCAAAGGGTGTCGCACTTATCAGCCCGTCTAACTAACACAAACACAAACTTGACTGGACAGACCTCTTAAACATATTTCTAAGAAGAATAAAAGTTAAAAAAAAATTTTCAATAAAATTTGTATACCTTACAGATCTTTATCATAGTTGCTACAGAATGCCACTAGAATACAATTTCTTGGATTTTTTCCATGTTTCCCTGAATGTAAAATTTTTAAATTAAATATCTTATATTTCAATATCAAATCCTCTAGTAATTTAAATTATTTTGTTGACAGCCATTGAGATTGTATATGCAATTAAAACATTTTAGATCTAAAATAACACTGTGTTCAATAATATTTAAAACTACACTTTTTGTGATTGTTTTTCCTTACATTTCAAAGTTTCCCTTGGCTAAATTTAAAGCCCCTAGCATTTCCAGGTTTTTAATTGTTTTTCAGACCTGTAGCAACCACATATATGATATATTTTTACTTGATGCCCAATGTTTAGAAAATCTTTAATAGTAGAGACTAATGCAATTAATATTATTAAATAAACACAAACAAATGCCATATCAATTATTTTAAACATCATGAGCATAAAAAACATAAGCTTACATCTTTATTTTATAGTTTTTGAGGTACTCATTAGAATCTATACAACTGATACCAACAGAATTACTGAATGTAAGTTGTTGGTTTCAAAACAACAAAATTTGTTTGCAGATAGTAAGAAAATTGAAATCAATAGTAACTCTTAATAACATTTTAGATGGTCTAGCAACTGACCTCTTGTATCGTAGAAGACAACTCCTGCGAAATGGTTCATGCCAAACGATGTGTTAATGTCTGATTTTGGCTTCAAGTAGTTCCTGTGGGTGCCGTGGGTTTTGTGAAGCTTCGCCAACATAGTCTGGTCAGTGCCCTGAAAACCAGACCAAGTGATTCATTGTACATTATATAAATATACATTTGAATTACACCCCGCTGGATTCGTAAATAAGTTTGTATGGAGGAAAGACTGTTGTTAGGAAATAGTACTTCTTAAGATTCCTAGCATTTTAACAGAAGACAATATAAAAAACACAAAATATATATGCAATATTTTAAACTTTCTGAATTTATTGGCAAACCAAAATATTACTATGTTTAGAACAATATTTAAGTAATGTCACTAAAATATTTTAATTTTAAATGTACTTAAATAGACACACAATTTTTCCCCCCAAAGAAGTGGAAGGGACTGTGATGTGAAAAAGTTAAAATTTGTACTAGTGATTTGAGATTAAAAAACTCACAATTAATAACATAATTGCAAATACTATCATCACACCATAATTCAATCATTAGTCATTTCGGTACCTTAGGGAATTTGGACTCCTCATCAATAAGAGCCATGATGTTCAGCTGTTTAGCAGCGATAAGGTCGAGGGCATCCTGATTGTCCACAAACTCAATGTGTTGCCAGTTTATTCCTTCCAGATTATACTCCTCCTGCTCCAGCTTGAATATGTGCTGGACGAAAAACTGCTGAAGGTTCTCGTTAGCGAAGTTGATGCAGAACTGCTCAAAACTGTAACAAGCAAGCATAAATAATGAATATTTTATCCAATTTTATTTATAAACAGCTATTTACACACACACACTTCAGTTAGTTAATGTACAATCATGTATCCAAGAACTTTAAAAAAGTATGAGAATTCAGGGAAATTAATTTTTTTCTTATACATAGTTATAATGTTTAGTGTTTAAAATGTTGGTGAACATAGGGCCTAAAATGCAGAATTGAAATTTTGAGAAAAAGAGACACTGCCAATCAAGGGCAAGTGTACGAGAGAGAAGAGGGGAGGATGGACTCTATTATTGCACAGTAGATTTGTTACCTCCTCCTCCCAGCCACCTCTTCACCAGTACTGTGGAGTAATTTCCCACAGAAATGTGACTGTAGCTAACATTAATTGTTCATTAAATTATAATGTTTCATTAAAAATTATGCTATGCTAGTTAAATGTACGATCTCTATGTAACACATTTATTACTGTATTTATATAGTTCTATTTGATGTATTATTCTTTGGTTTCTTTTGTCGAGATAACCTGTTTAATTAACATCTGATTAGGTAGAACTTTTTGTTAAGAGGGTCCTAGCGAGTTTGTTTTATTAAGACAATTTAGTACTCTAGAAACTTTCATGGTCACTAGATGTGTTTTAGACAGTCTAATTTTGTTGTATTATATCGTCGTTGATACTTATATAGTATAAAGGAAATATTAAGAATATTTCCGAGATTACTGCATTAAAGCCAGACCATTTTTTTTACCAAGTTATAAGAAGAGTTTGAAATGATCTTTTGGCAAAATACTTTAAGGATTTTAGGACTTGATTTTTGTGACACATTAAGTTCCATCCAGTGACAATATATTGCAGCTTTGAACTTTCACTTTCTGAATTTTGTGCATCATGAACCTGTTTAATAGAGGCTTTGCAATGGAATTGTGGAATACATAATTGTCAAGAATCCACAACCAGTTCAACAACCAGTTTAAAAGGTAAACCTAGTTTTTGAGGTGACATTAGAATTATTGTGTCGCTCCATTCCATAGCAAAGACCAACACAGCTAACAAAGGCTGCTGCGGTTTACCAGACATTGCAGAGAAGAAAGAGCTTCAAAGGAACTTTTTCATTGCCTCTCTGTTAGAGAGAATTGTTACTGAAGTACCAATAGGTATTAACCAATGCAAGTACAACATGTCTGTAGATGGGAAATTGTTAAAAAATGTTGTGTTGTGATTAGAAAAATTAGCATCCAGATTATAGATATCGGTAAATATGTAGTGTACGGATTAGCGTCAAAAAAAATCGTAAAAATATAAAATAACTTTCATTATATGCTCTTTTACGTCCTCTTTTCATAACCGCCTGCGGAGATAAAAAATTTCAATTACTTTTGGAGATATCGCCATTCTTATTTTGCAATACAAGACGTATGTAATAATTCGACCGTCGCCATTTTATATTTTGCCGTGTGCGCGTGAATGCCTAAATAACAGAAATTTTCCATTAGGTAAGGTTAGTTACATTATAAATACTTCAAAATAAACGAAAATTAAAAATAATATCAATTAATTTTAATTGTATAGTTTTAAGTATTTATAATGTAACTGACCTGACCTAACAAAACGGGACAAAGGTAGATTAGGTCAGGTCAGCTACATTATAAATACTTTGAAACTGAACGGAAATTAAAAATAATAAAATTAATTTTAATGGTTGTTTAGTTTTAAAGTATTATAATGTAGCTGACCTGACCTAACAAACCGGGACAAAGGATGAACAGTAGGAACTCACGTAATTTTCTTTTTACATGATGTAGTCGTTCACGTGGGAGACCTAAGATACACATAAAGTTCTGCCATTCCCGATTACACCCGAACAATTCACCTTCAGCCAACTTCGGGATTTGTTTTATTTTTGCGCAGGAAAAATGAATTCAAATATTAAAAGTGGTTGGTTAGGTTAGCTACATTAAAACACTTTAAAACACTATGGACGGTTAGTTAGGTAAGTATAGCTACATTAAAATAAACAGGTTGAGAAATATAAATATTAATAAATAAACCCGAGGTTGGCCGAAGGTGAATTGTTCGGGTGTAATCGGGGATGGCAGAACTTTATGTGCATCTTAGGTTTCACGTACGTCGCAAAAAAAAAAAATCATACTTGTAAACAAGCAACAATGAACACCGCACAAGTGCACAGGATGAAAATTAAAAAATTCAATATCTCCTAAAGTATTTGGAATTTCTTATCTCCGCAGGCGGTTATGAAAAGAGGACGTAAAATAGCATATAATGAAAGTTATTTCATATTTGTACGATTTTTTTTGGCGCTAATCCGTACACTACATATTTACCTAGATATCCTCTTTTGATTTGCCGGATTTACTTTAATTTCACCTTAGTTAATTTTTTTCAAGTATTGTTTGTATAGTTTACTTTTGCTATGTTTATTTGCAACTAAAAAATTAATATTCATTCCAGAGGATACCATTTTCAAATGAAAGCCTTCAATATTGCTTCTATCAATTGACTGGCCACATTAATGTAATCTTTCTTGGCTCAAAAACATAACACACATTTATAGTACTTGTGCAATAGTTAACATCTATTCACAAAACAGGATTGATAAGTTTCAAAATTGAATTTGGAAGTTAGTATAGTTACGTATTGTAAGATGTATTCTTGAAATGTTTCATATAATTACTGTGCATGCCATTGTCGAATCTGTTGATAATAGTGTACTGGCCATGTTCAGTGCAACTCCCTGTGACACTAGTTATGTTTACTGAAACTAGAAATTACATATCTTTCCTTAGCATAACTTCGGTAAGTTTTTATTTATTACTTAAGGGGCCCGCCTCGTCAGGGGTGTATGTGTGTTAGTGAGGCGGGATGATAAGCGCGACGCTCGCTGGTGCTTCCAGCGCGGTATAGCCTCTAAGCGCAAGTCTCTGAACTGGCGCGCATTCGTCTCGTCGTCACAGGATAACTGTGAAATTTGAGCGGTGACCGTAACATTATATGGCGGAGAAATGAAGATAAAGGGGTTATGCAAGCCCCTTAAGTGCTTTCAAGAATCTGTACTGATTGTTTTATGCCTAAAAATTACTCTGAAAACACGCGTTTTAGGCATTTTAACGCTTCTAAAAATACAGTTTAAAAACTTAATCCGAAATTAAAAGTACTTTTCGGTCCTCAGCGAACTCTTAAATGCTATTCGTAAATAGGCCCCACTCGGATATCTTGAGTAGTTCTGAAATCGCGTTATTTTTCCTGAAGCTCTGCACACCGTATGTGTGCCCAGGTAGGCGGGCCCCTTAACATAATACTTTCTTTGTTGAGAGAGTAATTAACAATTTGCTGGTGCTCATATTCTACATAAATTACATGTATTGTTATTGGGGTTTAGAAGAGAATGTAACTTCTTCTTAGAGCCATGTTAGAAACCCAGTTTCATTATTAAAATAACAATTACATAATTTTTTTTAACACAAACAAAACTTTAGTGCATATATAGTCATCACCATATATTACCTTGCAGTACTACTGTTGAGCACAAACAGAGCTGTCTGCAGCACATAGATCACTGGCAGCACGGTTAGCCAATTAATAGAAACTTCAAGATTTTTTTCAATAAAAGCTTTACAAAAAAAAGTGTGGTTTTGGTAATAATAGAACAAGTGTTTTCATTAGCTAAGATTATAAAATAAATAATTATTAACTGAAACAATTGTCTTCATTTATTTTATATAGGTACTATTAAACTGCTTGTTGTTTTAAAGTTTAAAATTAATGTCCAGTAGCCAGCTTGAATTTCGCACATTTAAAATGGATGCACTCAAGACCCTATGCTAGCAGTGTTTTGCACCTACGAGATAATTATGTATTTAATATTTACATGAAACTGTGCTTCACTTGGAAGACTTTTTAAGACTATTTTCACGAAATAAAAAAAAAAATAATAAATTTGGCAAAATCCTATTTTAATGTATTGGATACCTACTTAAAATATAAACAAAAGGTTTAAAGGAAAACAAAATGGATTATAGAATTGAATATTTCCAGTATAAAAGTCACTACTACTGGTTACTAGGTGATGATTTATATCAGATATCAGATAAATTTATCTAATGTATTAAGGTGCCAAATTTTTAAATATTACTATAATTTCAAAATAAAAGTAAAATTACATAAATGTTCTTACAGAAATTTAAATTTTTGTAAGCTAATTATGAAAAAAAAAAAAGGTTATGATATATTTTTAATTTCATTCAAATTACAACATTTAAAAAGTTTACAACTAGCATAATTTTTTAAGTACATGTTAAATAATAAGGTACAATGTGTCTAATGTCTTTAACGAGACTTCAATGTTATATGCCACCAGCAGAATAAAATATAGGGTATTTCGGAAAACAGCCACCAATTTTGCTATTGTAATGTACAACTAAATTTTGTTTCAAGTAATGCAGTAGCAATGGAATTGATTGCATGCACTGACTTTTACTGATTATTGATTTGAAATGTTTTACGTCACTAAATTGTAACTGCAAGAACATTAAAACTGCCTACCAATAAGTTTATACAAAAATTTAAATAAGTTATTTATATTTAAAATAAATACATTTTTTTTCCACTACACATCAGTTATCACTAGTTATTTATTTCACTGAGTTAACCAAGTATTAATTTTAAAAATTATCAAATAAAAGACGGACAAGAGTAATAATTTCTGTATTACTATTTAACCACGCTGTAAAATTGGTTTCTTATACAAAATAAATTACTACAAGTATTGTTCAGTGTTCTAATGATAATGAATGCACTTGAATGATCAGTCGTTGAAGTAAAAATAGTAAAATTATAAAAATGATTTGTACCTTAAACCTTAATACATTCACAGCAAGACATGGTGCCAACACAGCACCAAGAGCCAAACCTGTTCATTGAGAAGTTTTCAAAGCCAAAGATGTCCAACACTCCAATAGCGCTCCTTGTAATCCCTTTAGGCTTGTAGATGGCGTTGTTAATTTTGTTAACAATCCACACAAACAGCCTGCCATATATTCCCTTCACAAATGCATCCCTCACATCGACAGACTGTTCCCTGGATAAAGTTGACACCTACACAAAATAACAAAAAAGTACACACATACAATTTTATGTAAATCTGCATAAAAAAAATATTAATGCCTAGCATAATGGTGATTTAAAAACATATTACTTCAAAATGATATGTTTTTACTCTTGTACTAACTCAAATGCTACAACAGGTTGACTATGTCTCAGGTATTGTATCATTTCATTGCCACTGAAACTTTGCATGAATTGTGCCTATGCTAAACTAGTGTGTCCTAGAAAAAAAAAACCTGTATGACAGTTAACTCTAATTATAACTTGTAAAATTGCAAAACCCTGCCTTCCAAGTTTTTACAAGAATTTTTTAAAAGAATAAATATTATCTTATTCTTTTCAGTAATGCAATATATCAGCTAATTATATATCTTCCAAGGTCATCATTACCTAGTTTTTCATACTTGCATTTTATTTGTAATATTATTGTAATTCATTTTAATGTTTAAGTACTTTATTTTGAAAAGTCTCTGAACTATAATTTTATTGGTTTTCAGTTTGCTGGCTAGGTTATTGTTTATGTAAGGGTGTATTACAGTATTTTATTGCATTTAAATGTTCTTTTAATAATAATAATAATAATAATAATAATAATAATAATAATAATAATTTTACGTATGTGGTTTATAGTGGTTTTAAGACAGTGAGTATTGTTACATATGTATAACCACATCTAATAAATATTTGGAAGAGTTGTAACATGGTTTAACATTTTTTTTGTCTTGGGCCAAAGTTACCCTCAAAGGGCCAATGTTACCCCAACTGACGGTACTTAATAATGAAAGTACTTATACTGAAATGTTACAAAATGTAAAACAACTTGTAGGACCTAAATATATATACTTTAAAGTGAGAAATCCTGTATAGTGAGGTACTTTATAATGAGGTTTCATTATAACAACAGGCAGATACAATTTTTAAAATATAGCAAAAAAATATAAAAAGTGTTCTGCAAATTTAACAAACCACAAGCATGCATAACACAGACAAGTTTGCACTGGAAAATAGGTAAACATACCACAGTCTCTCCACTAGCAAATATAGTTTTTCTGGTCAGGGCATCAATAAGAGGTTGCTTAGGGACCCCCAGCAAACTGGCTACCCTCTGCACGTCGCTGTGGTCCGGGATTTCTGTTGCATCCAGATTGTCTGCAGGAGAGAGCCAACAGCAACTGGTTAGTTCGTACTCACAACCAACACTATAAAACACTACGTATATTGTCAGTTAAAAAGTAAGAACTTTAGTTCTTGAAAGTTGAACAGCTCATCCTACCTTTAAGCTTCCACTAAAAATTCATCAACAATAATACCCTGGTTCTTTGAGAGGTAATCAAGTTCTTAACATATTTATGTCATATTTAGTAGGGGCAACACACTGGCCTATAAAAGATCTTTAAAGGCAATCAACAGAAAAGAGCGCAAGACGTAAAGAACTATTATGCTCCAATGAGAGAAGTAGATGTTCTGTCAAGTGACTGTCTATAAACTCTGCCAAAGGAACAAAATCTGATAATAACCAAGCATGCTCTAAGTCATCTTGATTCTGGTATCGTGTTCCGACATTGAACATATCAACAGGCATAACTGTGGAGTTTTTTTAATCTTATCAGTTCATACACAAAATGTTTAACTTCGAGAACGATATTGAGAAAATCTTTAATTCATTAAAACCTTACGCTGTGTCTCCTAAGAACCTGAGGTTGGATTATCCTCATCTTTAAATGACTCAAGAACAGTGTTGTTATTTTCAACAACACTGCTTGTGGCATAGAATAAGATTTTTTTTCATTCCACGTGTATCACTCTGCCAAGCTTCAAGGCTATCTTATTCAAAGGAACACAATTTTACTGTTCAGCTGAGGTTTCACACGTGATCAACACATCTCCAGGGCAAACACTGACATTTTCTTCTCTAACTATTGAAGGACCCTTGCTTTTTGTTTCGCAAGGACATCTGTATTAAGGATGTCCGAGAGTAGGAATCTCAAGTAATATTATCATTTGCACATAAAATTAAAACAAGCACTGTTGTTTGTGCAACATGAGGTGCTCAACAATAATGTTGGATGTATGGAATTAAGTTGGGATTTTTTATTGTCTGGGAATGTGTATCTTCATTTAACCTAAGCCTAAGGCAGGAAGTGAAACATTTAATCATTTTTGTTTTGTTTTGCTTGGCCAACAAATAATCTCAAAGTGAAAACTTGATACTTTTGGGCACATGCAAAGCTTGGTATTTCTGCTAGTGAATCTGTAAAACCTGCATATAATTACCGATAACCGCTGCTTTGTACTTGATGTTTCCCATATGCAGCACAGCAGCCAAGAGTTTCAATATTTCCCAGATTTCTTGATCGGAGAACAGCAAAACCTTCATAGCAGATCTGATATCTGCGAATTCTGCTGCATCGTCTCTGCCTTCACATGTTATACTACCGCCCTGGAAACAGTCATTATCTTTATGAGCTTAATAGTAGCTACAGATAATTTTTAAAATAATCAATGTACTTAATAATAACTAATTAATAAGGCCATGTATTTTTTGCGAAAAGATTTTGAGACTGTGTGTTAAAACACCATAGCATCATCTGTGTTTTGTGATTGGTTGAGTTTCTGCTGTCTGTCTACTTTACTGCTGTCAACCCATGAATCACAGCCATTCTGTGAGGAAACAAAAGTGTCCTGAATGGCCCAGCCAAGTAAGGCAATGGCTTCTCTTGCAGACGGCCGCCAGTTACAAGGAATAAACCGCTGGCGTGGGCACATCTTATTGCAGTCAAATGAGGGTTCAGATTTTTTCATGAAAAATATATGCTCCTACTAATTAATTATAAACACTGAACTCAAATTCTGAAGTTTAATTATAACTACCAGTATATTTAATTTTATTTTGAGCTCTCCAAACATGTTTTAAGTAAGAAAATAATATTACTTCAACAGATACACATGCCATGAGGTTGAGCTCCAACTAATACATAGTTTACAGATTATATGCTGTAAATAAATTTATGTAAATAACACATTACTACAAAATTTGAAGAAATTAGATTAATTACATTCATCTTTCATCAATAAAAAATTTAATGTAATGCCAATTTATGAATCACTGAAAACAAATATTTATATTTTTTCCAATTGCATCATTGCAAAAAAAAAATTTCATGCAAATGTAGATTAAGTTTTCATAATTTATTGGGCAAGAGGTTATAAGTTCTTTTTTACTATATGGAAAACAAGTTCCTGTACAGTAATAAAAAGAAGTAATAATCCTGTAAAAAATATTTTCATTTAGCACCAATGTCACATGTTGAAAAATGAATACTATAGTGCAATGTTGTTACCCCTGTTAGGTATTTATAATGGGAAGCATCTCTGAGCTCCAGACGCTGCTTTTCTTCGTTGGAAAGGCCTGCCAACATGCAGTAGAACACGTGGTAGTTCCGCTCGTCGCTGTTCTGGGACACAATGCGGGATTTCTCGAGCAGATACTGCTCAATCTTCGCCCCTTCAATCACCCCCTGGTGGCTGAAGTGTATGTCGATGTATTTACCGAATCTCGAAGAGTTGTCGTTACGGACGGTTTTGGCATTACCAAATGCTAGAAAGAAAATCCACAAACATTTATAACTTTTTACAGAACGAACCTTAAACGCTTATCCCACAACATTTAACCTGTCTAGATATAGTTTCACTTCATTATAAATGATGCTGCTTACACTCAAAGATGCACACTAATCTGAGGTAACCTCTTCGCTAACCTAACACAGAATGGGCATACTAGCAATACAGAAACTTAATAATTTTTGTCAGTTGTAACGCATCTTGTCGGTAATTTTAAACCACCTAAACTAAATGGCATAAGAGTGTGCAGTTGAACCTTGTAATTTATTATAATGAACAAACCGTGATTCAAACCACAGTCCTCCCGAATACAAGTCCAATGTTTTACCATTGCTTGGTTTGGCACAGAATTAAGTTTAAGAAACATAGCATTTTTGTTTCTTTGAGTTTTAATACTGATACTAATGACTTGCAAACATAACACAAAAATGATTACCTTATCCAGTAATGAATTTAGGAGTTAAATTTAATATAGGATTTTAAAATGTTATTCATAGTAAGGAAACACATTCCAACAAGAACATATCCTGATAAAAACAAAAATAGTGAAAGAATGGGGATAATTTTTTTCCGGGATATGGTGCCATACAATAATACACAATAACAAAAAAAAGAACATAATTTATTTTAAAAAATGTAATAATAATTTGTGAGGACTAGTGAAAATGTTTTAACTGCAGCATCTTGCTTCTTATTTTTCTACTGTAGTTGATGAGCAGGTGGTAAAGAGGGTGGTGGGGGTGGGGGGTAGGAATATGCCCTTGTATTTCAAGCACATTTTTACACTAATTGATAGGCCTACAGTAATTTTATTTCTCGTTTTAACTTAAAAGTATTACACATGCTTAGTAGCCCACAAACAGAACCAGTTTTAAATAATGCAGGTAAATGTTGTAATACTGAATGAAAAAAAAAATGCATGCATCATTGTTAATGACATTGATAGTTTACAAGTCAATATTGAGACAATTTGCAAGAGGTGAAAGCTAATATACTTCATCTTCAGCCTTCAGCATTCCAGGCAAGCAAGCATTAGAATGTAATACCTTCCAGGATAGGGTTGGCTTCGAGGATCTGCTGCTCTATCCAGGAGTGCTTGCCGCTGATGGCCGCCAGGTACTGCAGGATCAGTTTGGTGCTCTCCGTCTTGCCCGCTCCGCTCTCGCCGCTGCAGGGAAGACAAAACTATCATCATACTTCCCATGAACATTCAACACAAACAGCCAGACTACACAGGGTTCAGTTCAAATATCAATGTGCCGAGAGGCATTAAGTATGGACCACCTACCTAATGACTATGCACTGGTCCTGGCCATACCGCTTCATGTGCGTGTAGCTATTGTCCCCAATAGCAAATATGTGTGGAGGTAGCTCTCCTATCTTCCTGTCTTTGTACAACTTAATTTGCTCAGCGGTGTATATCGGCAGTATCTGGTAAGGATTCACAGCCACCAGGATGGAACCAGTGTATGTCTGTGGAAAAAAAAAATTTAACTTAAAAACAGTGCTAACATGTACTAATTATTAGTAACTGGGAAAATTTGTGGATTCAACCACTTAAGGATTAACTTCACAATCCTGAGTATACTTGGGCAAATTACGCCAGTTCATTGGCTGCTGACTTGTGAGACACAGTGGGTTGCTTGTGATTCATAAATTCCATAGTTGGAGGTTTCTCATGGGCCTAGCATGTTCCAAGTAAGCTGTGAGCCAATGGCAGAAGCAACACAACGTAAAATCAATCCGCAAATTTTTCCAGCCCTTACTAATTACCAGGGCCGTCAAGAGAAGCTAAGGGCCGGGGGCAAATAATTTTGTTTGGACCCTTCCCCATTCCTTAGTGTACAACTTTTCAAACCCCACAATTACAGTAAATGTTACCAGCCATAACTGTAAATATGATCAATGCTCACTCAAATTGTAAGGTTTACAATTAATTCTATTAGCAATAGAATTGTAATTTCCATCCCAATATCAGGGTAAACTCGTCCATTAAAAAAAACTTGAAACCTAACTGGGCCCTGCTGGTAACAGGTCTTGGGATTCCCCCTCCCCCTCGTGCCCCTCTTTCTCATCATCTCTGCTAATAACTCATACATTAGACCAAGGAAATTGAAGGTGAACAGTTACATTACAATTATGGCACACTAGTTTTTGTTTTTAATCAGTCATAACTGTCATAAGAATGTTGTCAGATATTTATTTGCTCATGAACAAGCTCAGAAGCATTTGAACCAAACAGTAAAGGTCATTTAAAACTGCAGACAGAATTACTTTCCACTTCTGAGGTTTCAATTTTTTAAGCCATTTAATGTTTTGTTTACCACTGTCATTGGCAGGTTGTCATTAAAATCAAAAAAACAAACACTAAGTAACAATTTAGACAACACCCATATATCACCCAACCCTCATTCGCCATTTGGTTAATGCCAGTAACTTAATTCACAGACCTCCTTGAACAAGCATAAGCCATTCTGTATTTTTTTAAGCACAATGGCTGCCAGGTGATTAATTGCTTTGTTGTAGGCAATAAACGGTTTTCTTTTATTCTCTTTAATGAACAACTACCATGTGTAATGCTGCATCATTCAGTCTTTCAATACAGATTTCTTAACGCAGGGATTAAAAACACCATCAAACTGATCCCACTGTGAATGCTGAACGAATACCCAAGTAAAAATTTAATGATCTACCGCTCACAGAATAAAATTGATACAAATTTGGGAAACAATCGAGCATTTACTTAACTGAGAATCACCAAAATTTTGTTCAGCAATGCAAACGAAACAAAGAAATGAAAATTAAAGAAGCAAATAAAGTAATCTGGTGATAGCAAATAAATATTTTTAATGAGCAGCCTTAGTTCTTCTGTATTTTATTTGAGAACAACACTCATGTTAAAACAGCAGTTTCACAGTTATTTCCTACTAAAAATAAGAATTATTAACATAAAAACACTGTCAAGTAATATCTGCATTGAAGTGCATACATACAAATTACAAGTGATTTTTATTGTATCACATTCACAACTTAAAACAGTCAGGTTTTTGAAGATGCTAAAAAAAATCCAGCTGACTGCTTGGCCTCATTCCCTCATTAAGTTAATGCATTTTCATGTCATTATTTTAATTTTAGAGTATTCCTACAGATATTTCACTATATAAGCATTAGATTTTATGTTTTATGCAAATTTAATCACCAATACAATTATCTGCTGTTTGTAAAAAAAAGCCAGAGAAATATAAATAAGTAAAATTTAATTTTTGACTAGTTATTGTGTCATTGCTACTAATCAAAGATTCATTACCAGAGTTTCTGCAGCTTAGTAATGAACACAACTAAAATTCTACATTTAACTTTTTAAAATTTTCCTTCACAAAAACTTTGAATGAGTAAACAAAATAAACCCGAAAACACTACAAGACGGGTCCTGGAAACGGGACCTGACTTACGTAGATGAGGTTCTCGTTGTAGCGGATGAGCAGGTTGCGCAAGATGCCGGCCTCGTGGAGGTCCCCCAGAGAGATCATGTCTTCCACCCCTTGCACCGAGGTGGCGTGCATCGCCTTGATACGCCTCTCCGGCGTGAGCCACTGCTCCTGCACACAGTCACAGTCATGCGTCTTCGCTCTCTCTTACAGGATTCAGTCCACAACACAAAACCTGCTATCTTTGATTTAGTAAATCTTTGTTTTTAATTCCTGATTTGAAATATTTATCCTAATTATGGGCACAACAAGGCATTAATTATACACTTCCATTTTTTTTTTACACCGTTTTGAATTAGTAGGCGATTAATTAACTGGCTCCAGCGTGTAACTGCCGAAAGACCATGAAGGAAATAACATGATTGGCTTCAATTGAGGTAATAGTTACACTAGAACACAAATGTTAATGTCAAGAAGAGTCCAGAGTATTGTTTGTTGAGCCCTATAATTAAATAATAAATCGATACTGAACACTTTGGCTTTTTTTTTAATCCAAAATTTAATTAGCACATAATAATTAAGTTCTATTTTAATTTTATTTTGAGGTTTTTGTGTTTTATGAAGTATCAGGCACATATATAGCTTGTGTACAAACACAGTCTGTCCCAATTTAACCAGTCCAAGTAAGTTCAAATTTCAAGGTGTTATTATATAAAGCGAACAACACAAAAAAGCAGTTTGCAAACATTCATTTTGTGATACTCCACAGTGGAGAAAAGTGGACATAGTCTAAAATGTTTGTGCGCCAAGCCATGGAAACAGTCCAATAGTAGGTACATAGTACTGAAAAATACTTTATAATGCATGGCTGTCCACAGAGGATTACCATGATGGAACCTGCCCATAGGCGTGCGCACGGTAGGTGCCACAGGTGCCTTGGCCCCACCATGAGGGTTAACGCTATTTTATTTTTTACAAGTAGAAATAATACACACTTACAAAAAACCGTATTATTTCCAAAAAAATATGTTTCCAATCGTGTCGAGTTACAGATATGTGCTCATAACACTATCAGTATATCAATTATCAATCGAACCAACTATACACACGGAAACAAGCCAGGTGCAATTTATTACTTGTGTTGTACACGCGGGCCGCGGCGACGAAACTTCTGAAATGTAAATACTTCTCCTAGTTGTCCTCGAATTACATGGAATGCGCGCTCGGTGTCCACTGTTCACTCCACTCGGCAGGCGCACGGAATAATAGCCGCCGTCCGCCAGGTAGCACTACTGTGTAGTGTTTACTCTTACTGTTTACTCATCAGTTTACTGTTCTAATGAGTACCTACACGAGTACAGCCTGTGTTTGTTACGTGGATCACTCATTAATTAATTATTTTATTTTCACTAGTTGACAGATGTTATGGTTCGTTAATTGCTCTACATATCTGTCTGTATGATGTATAAATGGGTGATTAAAATTAAAAAGCCGGGTCCCGAAAAGGATTACTCAATGACTTATATGACAAAACATTTTTGTTGTATTCCAAAAGTTAAAACTTTTGCCCACTCTTATTTGTGTATTTTTATTATTTTAATATTTTACATATTTGATGTATGTTACAAAAACTCCCTTGATTTGTTGATTTTAAAACTTAACATTTGAGAATGTTTTTTCTAGCATTTATTTGGCGTCTTCAGAAAACATGTAAGTACGGTTTTTCAAAGCCACCAGCATGAATTCCGTGCAAACAATTTGTGCAATTTACTTTATGGCTCAACAAAGCTTAAAACTGTATATAGTTTAGTAGTTTTCCTGGCGATAAAAACGTTCAAAGCCATAATTTGTCATAAAAAATGTTAAAATTTTTACATCTGCATATTTAATGTTTTTGTTCGGAAACACCTTAAATAGCACCATTTTGCGTTTTCAAATCAAAATTTTTCCGGGGGAGAGCCCCCGGACCCCACGCTTTAGGCTCGGGTCCGTGAATGATAGAGCTGTTGTTTAATCTGGCACCACCACTACTGAAGTCCTGCGCACGCATATGAACCTGCCAGATTATAATGGGTTCTGAACCACTTGGATTCCAACTCCATACTCTGGCATTGAATCCACGGGACTTGGAACAAATGAAGAACCCAGCACTATTGTACAAGCTGTCTTGATGCTCTCAATTGTACGTGTGATCTAGAAATACTAGGGATGGGCCAATCAAGTTCTCAAATACTCAAATACTCAAATACCAACAAAATTTAGTGTTTGAAATAATTTTTTTCATGGAAAAAAATCTGAAGAAAATTATATACGGAAGAAAAATTCGAAAGTTCAAACTCTAACACCAGTGTAGTTGACATGGTCTACAGAAGGTATTAAAAAATGTTTGTATCTGTCACCAACTACAATGCTCTGGGAATATTTTTGTTTAGCATTGCAGGGAACAATTTTGAAAAAGAATTTGTCTCCTTATGCTTTTTTAATTCAAAAATAAAAAAAACAATAATGGGTTTTGTTTCTCTAAAACTTAAATTACTGTGTTATTGCTCATTTATTATTTTATTCCTGACTCTTGATATCCAAATTTGGATTCAAAGCCTCTTCAACAATCAATTTTGAGATATGGAATTCAGAAAAAAATATTTCTGGGTAGGCTGTATTTTGAAATACAGCCACCAGGGAATTGTTTCATGAATTTCCATTCCACTGAACAGAAATGTTGTGTATGAAATAAATAAAATAAATTACAAAATTAATTTTGCTTTATTCAATGAATGTTTTACTTGTCGGTCGGTTGTCCACACCAGAATAATTGCAACACAAAAAACTGTGACACCAAACCGCAACAAACTCGGCCCATAGTTCACAACCACTGGCTCAACTGACTCCATATCAACATCAGAATCATCAGAGAGAACATACTCGTCCATTACCAAACAATTTTCGCATTCCCTGTTGCTTCTCGTGAGGTAGACGGCTAAGGCTCGCTCAAGCGCAAATTTTGCGCCTCATTTGGCGGCTCGTTTTGCCCCACTGGATCATTTCTCTCTGCTACTTTTTGCCTCATTCAATACCTACAACACTTCTCTGCATTTTTAATTGCTTCTGCTTGGGTGATTTCGCTTGTTTTCTTTCTTTTCTCCAACATAAACTATTTTCGCTTAGGGATTTTGGTTCCAAAACCAAAGTTAGTAACTTTATAGTCATTACACTCAACTAACACCACTCAGTGCTCACTCACAAGAAAATTAAAGTTTAAATCAAGCAAATTGTTCTATTACTCTAAGAGTCACAGCTCTCACTGACTTTGATTTGACGCTCCCCACCAATGCTCATTACGTCATCACTGCAAATGTTAACCGGGTGAGTCACACATAACGACCATGAGCAAAGTCTGCTCTAATAAGATATATTTGCTTCAACTCTGTAGCTTTCATAGTTTACGAGTTTTATTTGGTGTCGAATCCTCAGCCGAAGTGACACCCAACCGGATAATTAATTTATATTCCTGTCGGAAATTCATGTCAAAAGTAAATTTTACCCATCACTATTACCGTAGATACATACAAAGAATGAAAAACCCTTGGGAATTTTAACTTTTACTACATTAAGTAACAACCAAAACATTGAAACAGGGATGATAGGTGTGTTGAAACTGCTTGTAATTTGAAATGGGATGTGAAAGGTTTATATTTTCCATGTTATCAATATATATTATGTTCCAAAGAATAAATAACCAAATGTTCTTGAAACAACAATAGCAGATAGAGATACAAGTGTGTTAATTAGGTGTGATACCACGCATTAAGAAAGTTGGATAAAGTAAAGTTAATTCAATACATAGCTAGTTAGCTAGTAACATAAAATTTGTTATTTGAGTAAGCAAACTTTCTTTTTATTTTGTAATACAATAATAATGTTAAATTTTGCAAAACTTAATTCTATAGCTGTTTCAACATGTTATAATATAGGTCACTATGCAAAACTAGGCATAACAAACAACAATGACTTTCACAGAGGCTGCGAGCAGTTTATCATATGTGGGTCTTCACCTAATGCCAAACCATCACAATGCTGACAAATGCTGTATGACAATCACAAATGACATAGCTTAAGCTAAGAGACCACATAATGATTAACTTTGTGAATAATATTTAGGTAGTATTTATATTTACTTTACCTGGGAAATCTTACAAATGCTACCGTAATTGCTCTATTAAACTCAATTCATAACAGAAAAAGACATTTAAACAAAGGCATTAATACTAACCTTGCCATCGTCATCTTTGACTTGGATTCTTCGCCCTTCTGCTGAGATTACTCTTGCTCCGATCGCAACATCAAACTCGTAACCAGAAATGGGTTCTATCCAAATATAGTCTCCCTGAAAACAAAACAGTTAATTTTAATGTAATAAACATTAGTGATATCAATCAGCATTACAAGCTTTATGAGTCACATTAGCCAGTAAGTTTAATCATAGCAACATGATGTCTATAGAAACACTTGTAACATGAAAATTTTGCACATCATGATTTTTCACAGGAACACTTGATGTTAGACACGGGCATAGTCTGCAGGAGGTGTATCGCAATGAATAGCACTTCTGTTACTTTCCAACAGAAAAATAAATAAATTTTTACCAATGCACTATGTCACAGAAGAACCCAGCCGCGACTGTCACTACCCCTCAATGTGTTAAACAGATGCTGTAAAAAATAAAGAACTTGTCTTCTTTCTTAACCACTAGCTACTGTATTTCAAGTTTAAACTCACATAAATATTTTCTACAGGCCTGGACTCAACACTTTTTCAATATCTGTACATATAAAATATGTTCTTATAAATGTGACTTTGTTTTTGAAGAAGCTTGCACACAAACAAATTTAACCTTTTGAAATGTTATGGTGGCATCACTGCCTTCAGCTAGAAAGCAACGGATGCCCCTGCACCAAAGAAGCTAAGAAGCAGAATAGGGATGGAGTGCTGGTTTCCATTTTTTTGGTTTCCCGAAATCACTCCAGGGAAATGCTGGGACACTTCCTTACCCAGGGTGTCTACAAATACTATGTGAACAAATTTCAGGACTTTCTTAGGACATTTTTAATAACATTTTTGTCAACTACACACACACACACACACACACACACACACACACACACACACACACACACACACACATATATATATATATATATATATATATATATATATATATATATATATATATATAAAATTAAACATTATACAAAATAAATGTACTATTCGCAGGAATTTGCAGATTTTTAAGTCAGAAATTTTTGTATGTTGATTTAAGTGGACAGACGCCTACTATTTATGTTCAATGTGTGACTATAAACTGAAGTAGGGCATCAAAACAAAAATGCAAGTTAGCAAAAGACTGTTAGCACAGTTAGTGTTTATTTTGGGACTTTTTAATGGGTTTCGTGACCTCCAGACATGATGTTACTATAGGAAATGACCATTTAATTTCCCAGCATCCCTGTGTTTTACCATCTGTAGTGACATCGCTGTTGACGAGATGCTATGCGTAAATGAAAAGAAAGAAAATAAAGTATGCTCGAGTCACAATCCTGGCTTCATCCGCTGGCAAGAGCAGTCACCTACAGCATCGTTTGCCCTGAGAGTTTATTACGTAGCTTCTCACGGGAGACAAGGTGAGCTCTTCCTTATCAAGTGCCTTATCACTCATGTTTACACACTCAACTTATATCTTCAGTGGCTCTAGGAACATGTGACTCAGATCTCTTTAATAAGCTTTAAAGTGAGTAAGACAAAAGCATAATCAGAATCAAACTGAAAAAAATACAATAATGAGATTAAAATGGTATGTTAAAATGTTAAAAATAAATTATAAATAATATATATATTCCAATGATAATTTAATTAAGTTAAAATTTTTTTTAAAATAGATGAGTCTCATTGGATTTACTGTCTGGAAGCAAAATTTTATCAGGTAGGGCCTAGTAGTTATCTAAACAATTCCAGCAAAGCATGTTCATCATGTTGGATATGGTAGAAGTACTATTGCTAAGGTTATTTCAATTACAAAAAAACCTTTAAGCTGATTTGCAAGTTTTGTGTATTCTTAATTTTGTCGAAATGACTTTCATGTGTAATCTTTTAGGCTTGACATCTTGTCTACACAGTTAGGACCTACTGGCATATACAATGAACATAAACACAATGAAAGGAAAACTGAGGAAGGAATTAGTCTTGGATTTTGGCTTACGAGTCATCCCTGCATTTGCCTTGAGTGATTTTGGTTAAACACTGGAAAACCAATATCAGGCTGGCTGAACCAAGATTCTAAAAACCCAGTCCTTCTAAATAAGAGTCCAATATCATAACATTGTGCCAATTTGCTCTACCATTTGTACTACTTTATATGTAGCTTGTATCCAGTTAATTGGTAGATTATGACATTATTAGTTTAGTTTACCCTCCTCAATACCTAACAAAATTATTCCCTGACATGTTGATTGCAAAACAGGCAACAACCCATTTTCCCTTGACTCTTTATTTGTTTTTATCCCATGAGGAAATTTCTCTAGAAAAATAAAACATGGAGCAGTAATATACCACGAGCTTTGTCAACGAACATCTCATACTTACCCGTGTGACGATCACCATATCTCAGCATGTGGACCTGCTCTTACTCATCCAGGTCATTTCTGAAAATGCAAGAAAATTGTACATTTTTACCAGTTATGCTATGATCTGTATCCCTATAGCTAATAAAAAATCACAGTACACAGAGTTATTGCAATTAGATTTTCTTGACACATGCATCACAGTTATTAAAAAAAACAACTTTAATTTAAAATCATTGGTTTAGTTATGTATTTTGCAACCATTGCATTTTCAAAAATACTAGCAGAAGTAGTTTTTTTTTACATGTATTTCCTTCCCATAAAATTCTTAGAGACTTGCTTGCTTGGAATGAAATAATGATGATGTTTATTATGGCTCATATACAGCAATAGCACCCTTACTCTCACAAATAAATTAATGGACACATAATTGAAGTCAATCTTCTTTAAAACTGTTATGGTAGGTCAGGACAATGATGTCATCAAAACACAAAAAAAAATGAAGGGGGGGGGGGGGGGGGGGTAGTACTCAGAGTGAATTAAGTATAAAGTAAGACAATTATAACACTACTTGCGAGTTTTCTGTTGAAATGTTTTATACAGTTGTGAATCCACAGTGTGAATCTCCATTGGGTACTGTATTAGCTATCTTATTACTTGCAGAAAACACAGATGGCAGCAGAAGCAGCTCAATAGTGTGTTTGCATTATAGCATACCTGCACACTTGCACATTTCTTCATATGGATACTAGCACACATTCTTATACACTCTGTATGCTTGTATACTTGCACACTCGTACACATATTTCAAATATTTGTGTACCCTAAAAATTCCCCATCTCTCTACCTGTGAAGTTAGACTTATAATGGTGTAGCAGCCATGCACCCATATTTTAAAATTTCATTTACATACACATTATACATAGGCATATTAGCTATAGATGTTCCAACTGTTATGGTTCCTCCCTCACCCTCTAAAAATGCCCAAAAAGGATTAAATATTTTTTTATAAATTTGAAACCTATGTATCACAGTCCCCCAATAAATTATGTAATTCAATGCCTGTGGGATATACATATCAATTTATGCAAAACTTGGTTGTTGTTACTTGAGTTACTAGTGATAGTTCTCATATGAAGTAAATAATTTTGGCAAGCAGAAATTGTTATAGAACAATGCTATGAATATTTTGTCTAAATAAATGTTTTGTAATAATATTTGGTCCTACAAATAAAACATATTTGCTGTATATTATCATATTTTTTCACAAATAATTTAATGTGCAATCTAACACAATATAGTTTTCTGGACTTTACAAGAACATTATATATAAACAGAAACTAATTTTTAATTGTTGAAGTCTCCATCCACCATGTCTAGCTGGTTTATAGTTTGTTACAAACTATTTTTATTTTTATATGTGAAACAGAATTGTAAGTTAGTGTGTCTAATCACTAGGTCACTCCATTCCAAACCCACCACAAAATTTTGATATTCAAACTGACAATTTCAGACCTCAATTAAACTTTTAGGGATTATCCTCCCCAATGGCAAAAATGAGACAATGTTTTTATTTTTATCTCAATAGGTTATATGTAATTCATTTTGAAAATTATAAAATAGGCATAAGCACTTTTTTCAATCTTGAATTTTTCAAGGTCTAAAAGGCCTAGCGTGTTGTTTAAAGCCTCGTCTGAAACATCTCATAAGGCTTAACTTGATATACTACTTGAATTTGTTAATTAAAAGAAATGTTTTTATATTTTAAATAATTATTTAATATAAAAGTTTTAAAACTGCACATTTTTGCAAGTAAAGACCCAATTCAAAAGGTAATATTTAATATCCTATAACAATTTAATTTTTTAAAATAAATTGTGTCTGGCAAAGAAGGATATTTTTTTCATTACTAATGTATGGCTTAACTGGTATGACAACCTGAAAATTTGTACTGTGTAGCTGTAAGTAACTTATTGAGAGATATAATAAGCAAGCCCAAATCAAATGTTCCCTAAAGTATGTATCTATTACCAACCTGAAGACTTTTCTCAGGTTGGCACTCCTTGCTCATGTTTGACAAGTGGAAAATTACCTACTGCACTTTCAAAATTATTGGCAATGATAATAACAGTTTTGATGACTTTCTGAAAAAGTATCAATGGCAAAATAACACCCTTATGCTTACACATAGACAACTTGAATAGCATAACTGTTGAACAAGCTGCCTGCAGGCATAAAGTAATTCTTGCAATAAATGCATGAGTGCAATGATGCAACTAGCAACAAACATAAGAAAACTATAGCAGTTTATAAAACATCGAAAATGTAGGACGTTATAAATTCCAAAAACTTTTAACTTTGAATTTTAAAACTGGGGACAAATTTTTCTTGCTCGTGCTTATTTTCATAAATAATGCTTTTTTCACGAAAATATGTTAACTTCTTAATATTTTATTTGAATGCGTCATTTGAGTTTACTGTGCGATAGCTTGAGAAGTGAAAACGTGGCGCGTGTGATAAGGAAACCGTAGCTTTATATACACACTACGTCTGCATATTTAAAAGTTTTCGGAACCCTTAACTTGAAATGTAAAAGATGGAAACTCAAGTTGAAACACAAGAAGTTGAAGTTTGGCCAATGCTTGGCTTGTGTTGCGTTTTTACGTAGCTATTGAGTAATTTATGAACAGGTATTTGAAAACGTAGTCATTTAAATTTTCGCATCTTGCGTTTCTTGCATACTTCACAAACCCAGCCTTAATGGCCCGTTCCGCAACGACGCGGAAACGTACAAACGGAAACGGATCCAAAACTGCCAGATACTTACGTTTTACTTCTGTCGCTTCCACAATGCACGGAAACGTAACAAAAAAAGCAACAAATTATTATGAACTTCACAGTTATAAAAAATTAATTTTAAATTTAAAAAAATTGGTAAGAGAAAAGAACATGGCTAACACCGCGGCCAAATACCTACTCGGATGCTATTGGTCGCACGGAGTAACGTAAATGGAAGAGCTGGGCATTACCGAGCGATCCTTACGGATCCGTGTCCGCATGCGTGCCACTGCAGATAGTTCGTTCCGTGAGATACGCCTCTGTTAACGTGTAGTCGTAAAACGGACATAAAGGTCCTCACACACGATCAGTCCAGCTCCCAGTTCGGACCGCTCAGCTCTTCCTAACACATGATCGGTCTTGCGGTTGCTGTTGGATGTATCGTTTCATCGCAGAATATGGAAGAAACTTTGGATGTTGCAATTGCAGTTGCACTTGTAGTTAGAAAAAGGTAAAAAAAAGTAAAGAAACAAAAGATGTCTGCCACGATACTCAGCTGATTGACTGACTGTTTGGACTGGCGAGATGCTGTTCCCACACACGGCAGTTCGGACTGAGTGCTCTCGAGTCCATAGTCCGAATTGATGGGCAGCCATCAGTTCGTCAGTCCATCAGTTCCGACTGATCGGTCTACACACACGGCAGTTCCGACTGAAAGGGGGCAGGAGGCAGGTGAACAGTCCCGAGGCAAGCCGGGCCCGTGGTAAACTCCCAGCGCGGCGGTAGTTGGGCGCAGCTGCTCCACAGGGGCGGTCCGCAGTCACGCTCTGCGCGTGTCCACCAGTCCGACACGACACGCTCGGCAGCGCGGCGGGTCTGCTGCGGCCGGCTGCGGAACCACCGCTTCAACTCTGGCCTCAGAGTCGCGGCTCTTCGCGAAATTCATTTTATTATCAGCCAACGGAACATTTATACTATGGGCCTATTCGGACATTTACACTTTTTAATCAAGACTACATGTGACTTAGTCATGGGCGTATTTGTGTTGTTGAGCCTTCAGTTCGGACTGGCAGGCCAAAATGTGATAGTTTCCCCCCCCCCCTCTAGTGTATATATATATGCCAAGCCAGTTGTTTCTTCCTTGCAATTGGCGGCCGTCTGCAAGAGAAGAAATTGCTTCTGTTTGGCCGGGCCAATCATGAAATCTTTTCGCGAAAAATAAGTCCTAGTTATGATACGAAAATGAGAAGTCTTGTAACCATGGACGTAAATAAACAAGTAGACGTTTCGTTACCGTTGTAACATCAGGGCCGTCAAGAAAAAAAGGGGGAAGGGGGGATCCATGAGGTCCTGGTACCAGGAGGGGGGAAGGGGGCGGTGGGTTTCGAGTTCACTGTGATAGTAAGACGAAATTTACAAGTCTACTGCTAATATAATTCATTGGATACCTTACCAGTTATGAGATAGACGTACAATACATTTACAGTTATGGCCAGTAAAAAAAAATAATATAATTTTTTTAATTGTGGGTTTTGAAAAGTTGTGCATTAAGAAATGCGAAAAAAATCGTAACACCCCTTAGATTGCAATAATGTATGGGGGCGCAAGCGGTTTCTTCCTTGTAATGGGTGGCCGCCTCCAAGAGAAGTCATTGCTTGATTTGGACTGACCATTCAGGACGTGCTTTCTTTCGCACAAAATTACTGATTCGTGTGCAGACAAAAGACAAGTAGGTACATGAAAGGAATTCGAGTCACGAAACACAAACGATGCTACAGTGTTTTGACACACAGCTGATCTTGAAATATTTCCGCGAAAAATGCATGCCCCTAGTCATGGGACCCGAATAAAATGATTTTCCCGCCAGCCAGTCTTTTCTTTGGGCAGTCCTGACAACACGCACCGTACAATGGCTGTCTCCTCTTAAAAAGATGGCTGCCTCCAAAAGACAACGATGGTATAATTATGTTATAATTTAATTAAGTAATTTTTAATATTTCTTTAAAAATGTTTTGATATTAAATTTATTTTTAAGGTATCAAAGTAACGAAAATTGCAATGTGTAGGAGTGGGGGGCTCGATGATGGCATCGTAACGAAAAGTGCAACATACAGGAGCGAGGAGCTCGATGACGAAGTCATCAAAAGTAGGTGTATTTGGTTCATATGGGGACAGGGGAGGGGGGAGGGGGATTCGGGGATTCGAGGCGGCCATCTTGGATGACGTCACTTCCAGCGGCCATCTTGGATGACGTCACTTCCGGCGGCCATCTTGGATTACTTCACTTCCGGCGGCCATCTTAGATGCGTCACTTCCGGCGGCCATCTTAGATTGCGTCCCTTCCTGCGACCATCTTGGATTACGTCACTTCCGGCGACCATCTTGGATTACATCAAGTCCGGTGGCCATTTTGTTTTCTACAACATTCCTCTATTTTGAGTTTCGTCCGCCATCTTGAAAATCTTTATTTATTATCCGATTTTAATGAAAAAAAATTTAAATTTTAAAAAATTAAATAATCAAAATTTTAAAATAAAATTAAAAAAATATTATTTAATAAAATTTTAATTAAAAACCTACGTATCGAACACCCCACTCCTCTAAATTACAAGTACATCATCTAGCACCCCCCCCCCCTCTGTTACAATGGCATCGTCATCGAACACCCCACTCATTCATGTTACAATTTTTCATTACATCCACCATCTTGGAAAATCATAATTATTAACTTAGAAAATCAGGGAAAAAAATATATACCATCGTTGTCTGCTGGAGGGACCATCTTATTTAGTGGAGACTGCCATCTTGATTTCATCTGATGGATGTCGTCATCGGCTGTAGGTTTATAAAGTATGTTAGTGTATGTAAGGTCGAGTTACAATTCTCTACCAACATTGTTATGAACCTTATAGACCAAAATCCACAGAATCCACAAAATCCACAAAATCCACAGTCATTTTGTTGTTGTAACCGACAGTTTTTTCTTAAAGTCTTATCACTTATAGGTTTTAACTAAAATATATGTTATCAATACTATCGTTGTGGATGCGTTAGTTAAAGTAATGATAATTTAAAAAAACATTTATTACTCCATCTTAGCTGGCCAAAAAATTTTCAGAGTCCTAACTCACAAGTAATAATCTCTTCTCATGTTTGCGTACACGTGTTTTAAAGCTGCATGGAAGCAGATATTTTTAATGTCTGCGTTCAATTTCACTTTTATAAACAAGTTCATGTTTGCGTACATGTGTTTAAAAGCTGCATGGAAGCAGATATTTTTAATGTCTGCGTTCAATTTCACTTTTATAAACAAGTTCATGTTTGCGTACTCGTGTTTTAAAGCTGCACGGAAGCAGATATTTGTAATGTCTGCGTTCAATTTCACTTTTATAAACAAGTTCATGTTTGCGTACTCGTGTTTTAAAAGCTGCATGGAAGCAGATATTTTAATGTTTGTGTATAATTACATTTCACCATTCTGTAAGACATTTATAAGTATCAGTACCTCGTGGGATATAGGTTCTATATTAAAAATAATAAACAATATGTAGGTAAAATTGTATTTATTAAATTAAGAACATATTTTACACAACAAAAATGGAGCAAAAACAAAAACTACACATAAAAAAACTGAAACTTTACAACAAAAATGGAAACTATAAATCAAAAACATAAACTGTACAGCAAAAACAGAAAAACTATACAACAAATGGAAACAACTACCAAACTGCCAAACTATTTACAGAAAAAAAATTATTCGCCGCCTCCAACATATCCGTGGGGTACTGTGTGGATACCATCTTCGCAGATCAGCCGTTTGTCGTCCTCCCACGTTATGGCCAGCTTATTGCTGTACTCAGTATAGAGTATGTGCTGATGGGAGCGAATTGCTCTAACGCCTGCCCTCATTGTGCGGTGGTCTTGCAGGGCTTCCAGGTAGTCATCGAATATTATGTGGTTTTTGACCACACATCGCTGGATGCCCTTGGCCTTTTTCTCGCTCTTACCACCACACCTGTAGGCGTAGAGTTTGGCCCGTAGGCTTACAAACTCCTCCATCACTTCTCCCCCACATTTATCTTTGAATTTACCGACAACTTTCTTGTTGATGGGGGAGAAGCATGGGTGGTCGGAAGGGTAGCAGCTGGTGTCGAATTTAGCCATCAGTGTAGGGTCGGCTTTGAGGTCTGAGTAAAAGTCTGTTGTCTGGATCTCATACACAAAACTGTCTGTATCCATATACATCAGGTGAATATTGTCATGGTAACGGGGTTTCATGGTATTGTAGTGGAAGTCGTACATGAGAGTCTTTGAAAGATCTAGTACGGCCAGTCCGGCATAGATCGGCTTGTCGAAAATGATGGTCTCGTGATTAAGGTGGACTAGAGACAAATTCGGTTCGTACATTGTACGGTCCTTGAAGGACGGACGACACACCAACTTCTTGAACCTCTTCTCAGAGCACACCAACTCCATTTTGAGCCTCCGCCTTTTATTTTCCATCAGTTTACCAAATGTCGAGTTCACAGCGAGCTTAAAGAACTCCTTCTCGAACTCGTTGGCTGCTGCTTTCCGCTTGTTGGTATTCAGCCGAATATAGGGCTCCAACCATGCCGACTGCTCAAACTGCAGGACTCGATGTATCTTAGTCACTCTCAGCCCATGAGATACCGCTTGCTGGAGGTTTTTGTAGTGGACAATGTAGTGCTCTTTATTTTCAAGTGTTGTCATCAACTTTGATTGATTTGAGCCGGGCGGACACTGATTTATGGGGAAAAATGGCAGGTCTTTATGACTTTCATGGAGCTCGGGAGGGTACTCCACATCACACTCAATAATGTAGCCTGTAGGAGAATCATCTGGGACAGACACGACATCAATTGATGTGTCTGCCCATTGGAAATGCCGAATTGGAAGCGGCAGAGACATCGCCCACCCGTACAAATTATTTGCATCAATGTACTCCAGGAATGTGGATGGCTTGGATGCATCATATGTCTCAGGTATGTAGGAGTTATTGGCTACGCAATGACGTTTAATGCTTTGCGCTACTGCCCCCCTAATACCAGCCTCCACAAACATGTACATATCATAATCGGTAAGAAGCTCTAGCTGTACGCCTGTGGTTCGAAGCATCGCATCGAAAGCGAACCCTGGACAAGAAACATAGTGAGACGGATCTAGGCTGTATGTCTCCAAACATATGGAACGGAAATTCTCGAATACATCCGCCAAAATCAGGACATCTGTCTTTAGATACAAGTCAGCGTACTCCCCCAAAGTAGCACACTGAAACTTGTCCCAGACTTTCACTGCATGAGCGTACTCCATCTCTGAAATCATGGAATCAGTCAGACTATTGTAGAAATCATCGATGGATGGAAGACGAGTATCATCTAGTCGAGCAAAAGAATCCACAAAATCATACGGGAAGACACCCTTGCGGGTAACCAACTCCAACTCATCAGGCGCGAAAAACTCAGTAGTACTTATAAACTTGTCTGCAGGCAAGAACTCAGCGAGCGAAGCAAGACCCCGACTCATAAAACGGAACGTATCGACAAACTGAATGCTGAACTTATCATGTAACTTCTTGGAAAAAGTTATCAGCTTCTCCTCTGAATTCGGAATGATGAAGATGTCTTTACTATCATACCCCAACTTCCTGATAATGAAGTTCTGATCGTATGCCAGGTTGTGGAAGAACACAATCAACTTTTTCGGTCTGCGCCTGAGAAGGTTGCAGTCATTACATGCAGGCCCAATAAATTCGCCGGTGAAGTGATTGTGGTCACGAACTTTCTTTACAGTTCCTCCGAACTTTCCTCCACAGTAGCAACAACACCTTGCTTGCAGAAAAGCAGTGTTTTGTGCATGTGTGAGTGGAGTCATAGGAACAGACGTAGAAAATATTTTCTGTACGTCATGTCCAATCTCCACAATGCGGGATATGAACTTATCCTCTGCGTCACAACCGCGATACAATTCAGGCTCTGATGGAAGTGCTGAAGTGAGGTGTGCAGGAATGATGGTATTATCAGCTTTCACGTAAATACAGTAGCTGTATGCTTTATGCTTTTGGTACTGCAGCGTGTATGACTCATCAGTATTCGGGTGACATGTATGGATTTTCTCTAGAATAGCTTCAAAGTCGCAATATACCACGATGGGCATCTTATCACTGTGATGGAAGTTTTTGAACTTCAGAACAGGTGGCTGGCCGTTTTGATCGGGCGATGGCATCTCCATCCTAACAGCAGCATGCTGTTTGCAGAGCTCACGGTGTTTTTCCAAACACTGAAGACCAGTGAGCCCGCTAACCCTACCCCGATCATCGTAATGCTTGAAGCATCTTTTACAAACATGGATAGCATCATGATGTGTAGTGATTTGGGACCGAACCAGAGCAGAAAAATTAGTGATGTAGGTGAAATGGGATGAATCGTCATTGACCAAGAGCAGAAGATCGAAATGATGTTCTTTTTCTTCAGGAGCGACTCGTGCAGGAACAACATTCAGATTCTCGTCGATACTGTAGATGTTGATGGAGACTCCGGGGTTCTGTTTTTCAAACAGTGGTATTTGCTTGATTGGAGTAGGGAAGTCAGTGTTGTTGAAGTTGAACTTCCCCTCCAAGTCATGGTAGCGCTGGTTGACACGTTCAGGATGCTCACCTTCCACGTACTTCACAAGAATCGACCACTTAAAGCACATGTGGTCTTCGAGGTTTTGCGGATTTATCACTGCGTATTTGTCTTTGATGGAAGTAGGTAATTCGATGTAGGAGCTGGCACGGAGTGGATCGAGCTTGTTGATTCTCAACTGTAGTCGCTTAACGGCCGACAAAGTCCATCCGGACCCCTTACCCATGTAGTCTTCCTCCTCCTTGCAGATCTTAGAGATGGACTCGGTAACTGCCTCCTCCACCTCATGAACTGCGTAGAGGGGGACATTCATGGTTTTGAAGGCCCTCTTGTCTTCACAGGCATCTACGGGTTTTTTGTAGGCGCACTCGAGCACGATATTGAATTTGAGAGGTCCGTTCTCTTCAATCTCCTCCACAAGTTGGTTGATTATTTTGTTCTTGATGGAGTCCAGGTACGTACAAATATCCTTGGCAGAACTTGACGTATTTTCTGCCACGTACGTCTTCAAGTTACCCTTGAAACCCACTTCGGCGGTGATGAAGCCGTGGGTATTGGCCAAACCAGCCCCTGTCACCACCTTTTTTCGGCTGGTCGAAGGCTTGGGCGTAACTGCAGGCTTAACTGCTACCACCCTCTGCTTCTTTGTTGGAGGCGGAGCAGGCCCCTTGCATACCTTGATGTGGGCTTTTAACTTATCAGCCCTGGCGAACTCCTTAGCACAGTTGTCGCAGGTATGTGATATGCGGTTTGGGTTAAGACCGCAAGCCGACTTCTCATGGCGTCTTGCAAAATCAGCACGGGCTAAGGCCTTGTAGCAGAAGCTACACCGCATGCCTGATGTCGTAGCAACAGCTCCAGCACATGATGCAAGGTGCTGCTGCATCTTATCGCTGCGTGCGACCATCTTTTCACATAGGTGGCATGTTGGTGGTCACGATGCTGGTTCTCAGCACACTGACGCTCGTGCCGGTAGCGGTTGTGGCCTGCCGTGAATGTAGCAGAGCAGAAACAGCATTTCTGAACGGTAGACACCATCATCACGACACTCGGTAGACTGGTCTCAACGTACGGAACACACAACGGTAGCTCGACGCACGGAGAACTATAACAAAAGAATTAAGAATACAATGTAGCTAGATGTTAACACGAAAAAGTTGCAAACATAACCTCAAAACTCTATCCCTCAAGCTTATTAACCTAAACTGATAGCAATGTAACTAAATAAAAAAGTTACGAACATAACCTTAAAGCTCTAGCACTCAAGCTTACTAACCTAAACTACTAGTAATGTTACTAAATAAAAAAAGTTGCAAACATAACCTCAAAGCTATTCCTTCATGTACAATCCGAAAAATGGTAGAATATTTAAAGTACCTACTCATAAAAGTTAAAGCTGAAAAAGTATTCAATGTTAACTCAAAATGATTGATTACATAACCTCAAAACTACAATAATGCACAACTCAAAAATGCTAGAATATTTAAAGTACTGTTAAAAGTTTAAGCTAAACAATTCCTGGTTACCCATACATAAGTGTACAGAGAAAAAACTAGCTATCAGATAACCTACGAAAAAGCTGAGAAACATAAAAATATTAACGAAACATGTAGCATACCTCAGAAAACGATGAAGTGGAGCTGCAGAAGATGATGTATCGGTGGCGGTAGGAATCGTGGTAGCAGCGAAACTCACACACGAACTAGCTCACTCAAACTCCAAGAACACAATGAAGCTCCGACAGTTAATCCTGGCCTTTTATAGCCTCGGACCTGCCTGTTCTTGGAAAAACATTAGGAACAGAGTATTTCTGTTGTATCCGCCAATAGGAATGTAGTACATGGAAGTACCATTGTCTTCGGAAAAACCCAGCATGACTCATGTGCATGTCGTAGCAGGTCTGTGAGTGGTGGTGGTAGAAATGTAACCTGACAGCCAAACATGGGAAACCACACTCGGGTAAAACCACGAATGACCTAGGTGATTAGAGATTAGGGCGCGAGGCACTGCCTGCATCGTGACTCATCACTCAGGAATGTCATCTCACAGTGTCCAGGGGACCCAAACAATAGACTTGACCGTGCATGTCACAACTGGTACATTAGTCCGCGACTTTGTGGCGCCATGAGGCGCTCATGAATGTCTGAGCCTGCCACCAACAGCTCGTCAAAGTGTCATCACGAAGCACTCGAGCTGCAGTCATGACGCACATGCTACAACAGGCCCGTTAGTCACCGACTTCGTGGCGCCAATCTGACACTCGGGTAGACAGGTAGCTAAATGGTAATACTAGTAATGCAAGGAAATAAAAAAAATCGGGTATGTTTAATACATTTATTAAAAGTAAGAACACATTACAAAACTAAAACATTAACAATTTATTCTACATTTATTATGACCAACATTCGTTTATAAATTTTTAGCATTTCATTGCGAACAATCAGTTGAACATCCACAGAATGACACATTTTGCTGATGTTCCAGGAACAAACCCTTTTCACAAACATTTAAGGAGACTTACCTTAAGCTTTCTTTTCATTGGTCAAATAAAACATCTCCCTCTCTTCCCCTTTTACAATGATGCTGCTTCACCATTACGCTAAAATTCTGTAAGACCAAAAAAAAAATATACTTCCCTTAAACCTTACGGTAGAAATTTCATCCTAGGATGCTGTTACTGCATCTAGAAATTAAAAATTATATTATCTCATACAGGTTTTATTTACATGTTAGGCTTAACCATCCTACCACACACACACACACACACATGCGTGCTCATGCGTGCACTGAGATGAAATACATACTTGCCCAAATAATGTACTTTTATTTACAAAGGCAACATATTAAAACACATAATATTTAAATTTTGTGTAGATTGGATGGTACCAGAAACCATACTACAAAACGAGCGGACAACACTTGATTCTTTACTATGATTGGGCTGACGGATTGCCTCTGGAATGCCCTTGTTACCTTCAACGACTCAGAATTAATACTTTTATCCATCAAAAAACAGCAACAGTTTAACTAAGCAAACATACACCCCACACCCCTCAAAAAATTGTTATTACACAAGGCATTATTTACATGGTAGGAGACCGCACATACGAAGTGCGAAGCTTCAGGTTAGAAATATTGATTAAAATAACTACTAAAGATGCTAATTTGTTTATGAAAAAATTGCACATGAAATACAGACACTTGCTTATTTACACACACACACATACATACATACATACATACATACACCCTGCATGGCTTCAGAAGTAAGTACGATATTTTGAAAACCACTCAAGACTTACATCTGTTTATGAAAAGGAGCTAAATATTAAAAAAAATTCAAAGTTAATTTTAGAGATGAAATATCATGTGCAAGTCCTTGCATGCGAGAAGATTTTATTACGCAATTATCTTCATTTTCCCCAAACCATAGGTCTGATGTCTGGATACCACACAAATCCCACACCTAACATATGCAATACGAGATGACTGCACGCCAGTCCAAGCCCCTGCGCTTAGAGACGAATCTGCACTAGAAGCGTTAGCAAGCATTGCAATTATCTCGCTTCACTAATGCAGATTCACCTCTGACTAGGTAGACCTCCTGAAACAGTAAACATAGGACGGTGAAACACATTAAAATAATGCATTTCAAAATAATTGAATAATATAAAACACTGCATATTTCACGAAAATCACCACGCAATTGACAGCCCTTTCAGTCACAATTCTGCGAATGCTATCACAGAATGCTAGATTTAGAAAGAAAGGATCATTCATTCCTTCATTATGGAACAAAGTAATACATCACATGAAGAGAAACAAAAAAGGCACACACTTCGTTCTTAGACTCGTGCCGCCTCCTTGACAGAGAGAAAAGATTGTACACATAAAATAGTATATATTTCATTTCCAGCGATGAAGCTGTACTAATATCACCTTGACAAGCTTAGATGATCTAGGGAGAGATAAAGTAAATATATTAACAAAAAAAGTCGACTAAAATTCATTTACAAACAAAATACTTAACATTCCTTCGATTACATATTTTTCTCAATTTAATAAATGAGAGAACACAAACATTTGCTTAAATCACTATTTATCAATTTTAAACTCTCTTGTACATCAGGAAAAAATATATTGTATCATTCATTATTAGTTGTAATGTAAAAAATGCAAAACAGTTTCTTTGTGGGATGTGGAATGCTCACTCACGATCGAAAAAAAGAGGGGCTTCGCTGTAACTCAAGGGGAGGTGGGGAAACCATCTTGAAAGTTGAAGTTTCTCATATATTTGGATGTATAGTAATCAAGTAAGTAATAACATTTGGTGGTATAATATCCGTCTGATTAAAGTTTATTTGCTAACATGAATTCACAAATTAAACGAATCTCTGAGTACATTTGCTTATCTTTTTTAAAAAAAATGCACAGATTGATTGTTTTATCATGAATAACCAGGAGCACACTAAAAAAACAAACGAAATTCTCGCCAATAATAACCAACAGCACACAAACAATAAAAAAAAAACCATGTGTCAGTAATAACATGCAGCATGCGGAGAAAATCACCAAAATATTGTCAAGAATAACCATCAGTACATGTAGAATACCAATAAAGTCTTGACATGAAAAAGGCTGAAGTGCACGGAGAAAATCATCAAATTCTCGTCAGGTAAAAAAAGCAGAAGCACATGAAAAAAAACCAACAATATTATAACACAGTAATGTTGAAGCACACGTAGAAATCTATCGAAATTTCATGTGAAAAAATAGGAGCACTCAGAGAAAACTATCAGGGAGAAGATTAAAAACTCATAAATTATCAATTTTTTTAAAAAAGTTCAATTTAAATCCTGCCCAAACTCTCATGTTGCTTAAGCAAAGAGTAAACAAGTCAGCTTGTGAACTCTTTGCTTAAGCAACATGAGAGTTCTAGCACAAGTCAACTTGTGAACTCTTTGCTTAAGCAACATGAGAGTTCTGGCACAATTCGGCTTGTGAACTCTTTGCTTAAGCAACATGAGAGTTCTAGCGGGATTTAAATTGAACTTTTTTAAAAAAATTGATAATTTATGAGTTTTTAATCTTCTCCCTGATAGTTTTCTCTGAGTGCTCCTATTTTTTCACATGAAATTTCGATAGATTTCTACGTGTGCTTCAACATTACTGTGTTATAATATTGTTGGTTTTTTTTCATGTGCTTCTGCTTTTTTTACCTGACGAGAATTTGATGATTTTCTCCGTGCACTTCAGCCTTTTTCATGTCAAGACTTTATTGGTATTCTACATGTACTGATGGTTATTCTTGACAATATTTTGGTGATTTTCTCCGCATGCTGCATGTTATTACTGACACATGGTTTTTTTTTATTGTTTGTGTGCTGTTGGTTATTATTGGCGAGAATTTCGTTTGTTTTTTTAGTGTGCTCCTGGTTATTCATGATAAAACAATCAATCTGTGCATTTTTTTTTAAAAAAGATAAGCAAATGTACTCAGAGATTCGTTTAATTTGTGAATTCATGTTAGCAAATAAACTTTAATCAGACGGATATTATACCACCAAATGTTATTACTTACTTGATTACTATACATCCAAATATATGAGAAACTTCAACTTTCAAGATGGTTTCCCCACCTCCCCTTGAGTTACAGCGAAGCCCCTCTTTTTTTCGATCGTGAGTGAGCATTCCACATCCCACAAAGAAACTGTTTTGCATTTTTTACATTACAACTAATAATGAATGATACAATATATTTTTTCCTGATGTACAAGAGAGTTTAAAATTGATAAATAGTGATTTAAGCAAATGTTTGTGTTCTCTCATTTATTAAATTGAGAAAAATATGTAATCGAAGGAATGTTAAGTATTTTGTTTGTAAATGAATTTTAGTCGACTTTTTTTGTTAATATATTTACTTTATCTCTCCCTAGATCATCTAAGCTTGTCAAGGTGATATTAGTACAGCTTCATCGCTGGAAATGAAATATATACTATTTTATGTGTACAATCTTTTCTCTCTGTCAAGGAGGCGGCACGAGTCTAAGAACGAAGTGTGTGCCTTTTTTGTTTCTCTTCATGTGATGTATTACTTTGTTCCATAATGAAGGAATGAATGATCCTTTCTTTCTAAATCTAGCATTCTGTGATAGCATTCGCAGAATTGTGACTGAAAGGGCTGTCAATTGCGTGGTGATTTTCGTGAAATATGCAGTGTTTTATATTATTCAATTATTTTGAAATGCATTATTTTAATGTGTTTCACCGTCCTATGTTTACTGTTTCAGGAGGTCTACCTAGTCAGAGGTGAATCTGCATTAGTGAAGCGAGATAATTGCAATGCTTGCTAACGCTTCTAGTGCAGATTCGTCTCTAAGCGCAGGGGCTTGGACTGGCGTGCAGTCATCTCGTATTGCATATGTTAGGTGTGGGATTTGTGTGGTATCCAGACATCAGACCTATGGTTTGGGGAAAATGAAGATAATTGCGTAATAAAATCTTCTCGCATGCAAGGACTTGCACATGATATTTCATCTCTAAAATTAACTTTGAATTTTTTTTAATATTTAGCTCCTTTTCATAAACAGATGTAAGTCTTGAGTGGTTTTCAAAATATCGTACTTACTTCTGAAGCCATGCAGGGTGTATGTATGTATGTATGTATGTATGTATGTATGTATGTGTAAATAAGCAAGTGTCTGTATTTCATGTGCAATTTTTTCATAAACAAATTAGCATCTTTAGTAGTTATTTTAATCAATATTTCTAACCTGAAGCTTCGCACTTCGTATGTGTGGTCTCCTACCATGTAAATAATGCCTTGTGTAATAACAATTTTTTGAGGGGTGTGGGGTGTATGTTTGCTTAGTTAAACTGTTGCTGTTTTTTGATGGATAAAAGTATTAATTCTGAGTCGTTGAAGGTAACAAGGGCATTCCAGAGGCAATCCGTCAGCCCAATCATAGTAAAGAATCAAGTGTTGTCCGCTCGTTTTGTAGTATGGTTTCTGGTACCATCCAATCTACACAAAATTTAAATATTATGTGTTTTAATATGTTGCCTTTGTAAATAAAAGTACATTATTTGGGCAAGTATGTATTTCATCTCAGTGCACGCATGAGCACGCATGTGTGTGTGTGTGTGTGTGGTAGGATGGTTAAGCCTAACATGTAAATAAAACCTGTATGAGATAATATAATTTTTAATTTCTAGATGCAGTAACAGCATCCTAGGATGAAATTTCTACCGTAAGGTTTAAGGGAAGTATTTTTTTTTTTTTGGTCTTACAGAATTTTAGCGTAATGGTGAAGCAGCATCATTGTAAAAGGGGAAGAGAGGGAGATGTTTTATTTGACCAATGAAAAGAAAGCTTAAGGTAAGTCTCCTTAAATGTTTGTGAAAAGGGTTTGTTCCTGGAACATCAGCAAAATGTGTCATTCTGTGGATGTTCAACTGATTGTTCGCAATGAAATGCTAAAAATTTATAAACGAATGTTGGTCATAATAAATGTAGAATAAATTGTTAATGTTTTAGTTTTGTAATGTGTTCTTACTTTTAATAAATGTATTAAACATACCCGATTTTTTTTATTTCCTTGCATTACTAGTATTACCATTTAGCTACCTGTCTACCCGAGTGTCAGATTGGCGCCACGAAGTCGGTGACTAACGGGCCTGTTGTAGCATGTGCGTCATGACTGCAGCTCGAGTGCTTCGTGATGACACTTTGACGAGCTGTTGGTGGCAGGCTCAGACATTCATGAGCGCCTCATGGCGCCACAAAGTCGCGGACTAATGTACCAGTTGTGACATGCACGGTCAAGTCTATTGTTTGGGTCCCCTGGACACTGTGAGATGACATTCCTGAGTGATGAGTCACGATGCAGGCAGTGCCTCGCGCCCTAATCTCTAATCACCTAGGTCATTCGTGGTTTTACCCGAGTGTGGTTTCCCATGTTTGGCTGTCAGGTTACATTTCTACCACCACCACTCACAGACCTGCTACGACATGCACATGAGTCATGCTGGGTTTTTCCGAAGACAATGGTACTTCCATGTACTACATTCCTATTGGCGGATACAACAGAAATACTCTGTTCCTAATGTTTTTCCAAGAACAGGCAGGTCCGAGGCTATAAAAGGCCAGGATTAACTGTCGGAGCTTCATTGTGTTCTTGGAGTTTGAGTGAGCTAGTTCGTGTGTGAGTTTCGCTGCTACCACGATTCCTACCGCCACCGATACATCATCTTCTGCAGCTCCACTTCATCGTTTTCTGAGGTATGCTACATGTTTCGTTAATATTTTTATGTTTCTCAGCTTTTTCGTAGGTTATCTGATAGCTAGTTTTTTCTCTGTACACTTATGTATGGGTAACCAGGAATTGTTTAGCTTAAACTTTTAACAGTACTTTAAATATTCTAGCATTTTTGAGTTGTGCATTATTGTAGTTTTGAGGTTATGTAATCAATCATTTTGAGTTAACATTGAATACTTTTTCAGCTTTAACTTTTATGAGTAGGTACTTTAAATATTCTACCATTTTTCGGATTGTACATGAAGGAATAGCTTTGAGGTTATGTTTGCAACTTTTTTTATTTAGTAACATTACTAGTAGTTTAGGTTAGTAAGCTTGAGTGCTAGAGCTTTAAGGTTATGTTCGTAACTTTTTTATTTAGTTACATTGCTATCAGTTTAGGTTAATAAGCTTGAGGGATAGAGTTTTGAGGTTATGTTTGCAACTTTTTCGTGTTAACATCTAGCTACATTGTATTCTTAATTCTTTTGTTATAGTTCTCCGTGCGTCGAGCTACCGTTGTGTGTTCCGTACGTTGAGACCAGTCTACCGAGTGTCGTGATGATGGTGTCTACCGTTCAGAAATGCTGTTTCTGCTCTGCTACATTCACGGCAGGCCACAACCGCTACCGGCACGAGCGTCAGTGTGCTGAGAACCAGCATCGTGACCACCAACATGCCACCTATGTGAAAAGATGGTCGCACGCAGCGATAAGATGCAGCAGCACCTTGCATCATGTGCTGGAGCTGTTGCTACGACATCAGGCATGCGGTGTAGCTTCTGCTACAAGGCCTTAGCCCGTGCTGATTTTGCAAGACGCCATGAGAAGTCGGCTTGCGGTCTTAACCCAAACCGCATATCACATACCTGCGACAACTGTGCTAAGGAGTTCGCCAGGGCTGATAAGTTAAAAGCCCACATCAAGGTATGCAAGGGGCCTGCTCCGCCTCCAACAAAGAAGCAGAGGGTGGTAGCAGTTAAGCCTGCAGTTACGCCCAAGCCTTCGACCAGCCGAAAAAAGGTGGTGACAGGGGCTGGTTTGGCCAATACCCACGGCTTCATCACCGCCGAAGTGGGTTTCAAGGGTAACTTGAAGACGTACGTGGCAGAAAATACGTCAAGTTCTGCCAAGGATATTTGTACGTACCTGGACTCCATCAAGAACAAAATAATCAACCAACTTGTGGAGGAGATTGAAGAGAACGGACCTCTCAAATTCAATATCGTGCTCGAGTGCGCCTACAAAAAACCCGTAGATGCCTGTGAAGACAAGAGGGCCTTCAAAACCATGAATGTCCCCCTCTACGCAGTTCATGAGGTGGAGGAGGCAGTTACCGAGTCCATCTCTAAGATCTGCAAGGAGGAGGAAGACTACATGGGTAAGGGGTCCGGATGGACTTTGTCGGCCGTTAAGCGACTACAGTTGAGAATCAACAAGCTCGATCCACTCCGTGCCAGCTCCTACATCGAATTACCTACTTCCATCAAAGACAAATACGCAGTGATAAATCCGCAAAACCTCGAAGACCACATGTGCTTTAAGTGGTCGATTCTTGTGAAGTACGTGGAAGGTGAGCATCCTGAACGTGTCAACCAGCGCTACCATGACTTGGAGGGGAAGTTCAACTTCAACAACACTGACTTCCCTACTCCAATCAAGCAAATACCACTGTTTGAAAAACAGAACCCCGGAGTCTCCATCAACATCTACAGTATCGACGAGAATCTGAATGTTGTTCCTGCACGAGTCGCTCCTGAAGAAAAAGAACATCATTTCGATCTTCTGCTCTTGGTCAATGACGATTCATCCCATTTCACCTACATCACTAATTTTTCTGCTCTGGTTCGGTCCCAAATCACTACACATCATGATGCTATTCATGTTTGTAAAAGATGCTTCAAGCATTACGATGATCGGGGTAGGGTTAGCGGGCTCACTGGTCTTCAGTGTTTGGAAAAACACCGTGAGCTCTGCAAACAGCATGCTGCTGTTAGGATGGAGATGCCATCGCCCGATCAAAACGGCCAGCCACCTGTTCTGAAGTTCAAAAACTTCCATCACAGTGATAAGATGCCCATCGTGGTATATTGCGACTTTGAAGCTATTCTAGAGAAAATCCATACATGTCACCCGAATACTGATGAGTCATACACGCTGCAGTACCAAAAGCATAAAGCATACAGCTACTGTATTTACGTGAAAGCTGATAATACCATCATTCCTGCACACCTCACTTCAGCACTTCCATCAGAGCCTGAATTGTATCGCGGTTGTGACGCAGAGGATAAGTTCATATCCCGCATTGTGGAGATTGGACATGACGTACAGAAAATATTTTCTACGTCTGTTCCTATGACTCCACTCACACATGCACAAAACACTGCTTTTCTGCAAGCAAGGTGTTGCTACTGTGGAGGAAAGTTCGGAGGAACTGTAAAGAAAGTTCGTGACCACAATCACTTCACCGGCGAATTTATTGGGCCTGCATGTAATGACTGCAACCTTCTCAGGCGCAGACCGAAAAAGTTGATTGTGTTCTTCCACAACCTGGCATACGATCAGAACTTCATTATCAGGAAGTTGGGGTATGATAGTAAAGACATCTTCATCATTCCGAATTCAGAGGAGAAGCTGATAACTTTTTCCAAGAAGTTACATGATAAGTTCAGCATTCAGTTTGTCGATACGTTCCGTTTTATGAGTCGGGGTCTTGCTTCGCTCGCTGAGTTCTTGCCTGCAGACAAGTTTATAAGTACTACTGAGTTTTTCGCGCCTGATGAGTTGGAGTTGGTTACCCGCAAGGGTGTCTTCCCGTATGATTTTGTGGATTCTTTTGCTCGACTAGATGATACTCGTCTTCCATCCATCGATGATTTCTACAATAGTCTGACTGATTCCATGATTTCAGAGATGGAGTACGCTCATGCAGTGAAAGTCTGGGACAAGTTTCAGTGTGCTACTTTGGGGGAGTACGCTGACTTGTATCTAAAGACAGATGTCCTGATTTTGGCGGATGTATTCGAGAATTTCCGTTCCATATGTTTGGAGACATACAGCCTAGATCCGTCTCACTATGTTTCTTGTCCAGGGTTCGCTTTCGATGCGATGCTTCGAACCACAGGCGTACAGCTAGAGCTTCTTACCGATTATGATATGTACATGTTTGTGGAGGCTGGTATTAGGGGGGCAGTAGCGCAAAGCATTAAACGTCATTGCGTAGCCAATAACTCCTACATACCTGAGACATATGATGCATCCAAGCCATCCACATTCCTGGAGTACATTGATGCAAATAATTTGTACGGGTGGGCGATGTCTCTGCCGCTTCCAATTCGGCATTTCCAATGGGCAGACACATCAATTGATGTCGTGTCTGTCCCAGATGATTCTCCTACAGGCTACATTATTGAGTGTGATGTGGAGTACCCTCCCGAGCTCCATGAAAGTCATAAAGACCTGCCATTTCTCCCCATAAATCAGTGTCCGCCCGGCTCAAATCAATCAAAGTTGATGACAACACTTGAAAATAAAGAGCACTACATTGTCCACTACAAAAACCTCCAGCAAGCGGTATCTCATGGGCTGAGAGTGACTAAGATACATCGAGTCCTGCAGTTTGAGCAGTCGGCATGGTTGGAGCCCTATATTCGGCTGAATACCAACAAGCGGAAAGCAGCAGCCAACGAGTTCGAGAAGGAGTTCTTTAAGCTCGCTGTGAACTCGACATTTGGTAAACTGATGGAAAATAAAAGGCGGAGGCTCAAAATGGAGTTGGTGTGCTCTGAGAAGAGGTTCAAGAAGTTGGTGTGTCGTCCGTCCTTCAAGGACCGTACAATGTACGAACCGAATTTGTCTCTAGTCCACCTTAATCACGAGACCATCATTTTCGACAAGCCGATCTATGCCGGACTGGCCGTACTAGATCTTTCAAAGACTCTCATGTACGACTTCCACTACAATACCATGAAACCCCGTTACCATGACAATATTCACCTGATGTATATGGATACAGACAGTTTTGTGTATGAGATCCAGACAACAGACTTTTACTCAGACCTCAAAGCCGACCCTACACTGATGGCTAAATTCGACACCAGCTGCTACCCTTCCGACCACCCATGCTTCTCCCCCATCAACAAGAAAGTTGTCGGTAAATTCAAAGATAAATGTGGGGGAGAAGTGATGGAGGAGTTTGTAAGCCTACGGGCCAAACTCTACGCCTACAGGTGTGGTGGTAAGAGCGAGAAAAAGGCCAAGGGCATCCAGCGATGTGTGGTCAAAAACCACATAACATTCGATGACTACCTGGAAGCCCTGCAAGACCACCGCACAATGAGGGCAGGCGTTAGAGCAATTCGCTCCCATCAGCACATACTCTGTACTGAGTACAGCAATAAGCTGGCCATAACGTGGGAGGACGACAAACGGCTGATCTGCGAAGATGGTATCCACACAGTACCCCACGGATATGTTGGAGGCGGCGAATAATTTTTTTTCTGTAAATAGTTTGGCAGTTTGGTAGTTGTTTCCATTTGTTGTATAGTTTTTCTGTTTTTGCTGTACAGTTTATGTTTTTGATTTATAGTTTCCATTTTTGTTGTAAAGTTTCAGTTTTTTTATGTGTAGTTTTTGTTTTTGCTCCATTTTTGTTGTGTAAAATATGTTCTTAATTTAATAAATACAATTTTACCTACATATTGTTTATTATTTTTAATATAGAACCTATATCCCACGAGGTACTGATACTTATAAATGTCTTACAGAATGGTGAAATGTAATTATACACAAACATTAAAATATCTGCTTCCATGCAGCTTTTAAAACACGAGTACGCAAACATGAACTTGTTTATAAAAGTGAAATTGAACGCAGACATTACAAATATCTGCTTCCGTGCAGCTTTAAAACACGAGTACGCAAACATGAACTTGTTTATAAAAGTGAAATTGAATGCAGACATTAAAAATATCTGCTTCCATGCAGCTTTTAAACACATGTACGCAAACATGAACTTGTTTATAAAAGTGAAATTGAACGCAGACATTAAAAATATCTGCTTCCATGCAGCTTTAAAACACGTGTACGCAAACATGAGAAGAGATTATTACTTGTGAGTTAGGACTCTGAAAATTTTTTGGCCAGCTAAGATGGAGTAATAAATGTTTTTTTAAATTATCATTACTTTAACTAACGCATCCACAACGATAGTATTGATAACATATATTTTAGTTAAAACCTATAAGTGATAAGACTTTAAGAAAAAACTGTCGGTTACAACAACAAAATGACTGTGGATTTTGTGGATTTTGTGGATTCTGTGGATTTTGGTCTATAAGGTTCATAACAATGTTGGTAGAGAATTGTAACTCGACCTTACATACACTAACATACTTTATAAACCTACAGCCGATGACGACATCCATCAGATGAAATCAAGATGGCAGTCTCCACTAAATAAGATGGTCCCTCCAGCAGACAACGATGGTATATATTTTTTTCCCTGATTTTCTAAGTTAATAATTATGATTTTCCAAGATGGTGGATGTAATGAAAAATTGTAACATGAATGAGTGGGGTGTTCGATGACGATGCCATTGTAACAGAGGGGGGGGGGTGCTAGATGATGTACTTGTAATTTAGAGGAGTGGGGTGTTCGATACGTAGGTTTTTAATTAAAATTTTATTAAATAATATTTTTTTAATTTTATTTTAAAATTTTGATTATTTAATTTTTTAAAATTTAAATTTTTTTTCATTAAAATCGGATAATAAATAAAGATTTTCAAGATGGCGGACGAAACTCAAAATAGAGGAATGTTGTAGAAAACAAAATGGCCACCGGACTTGATGTAATCCAAGATGGTCGCCGGAAGTGACGTAATCCAAGATGGTCGCAGGAAGGGACGCAATCTAAGATGGCCGCCGGAAGTGACGCATCTAAGATGGCCGCCGGAAGTGAAGTAATCCAAGATGGCCGCCGGAAGTGACGTCATCCAAGATGGCCGCTGGAAGTGACGTCATCCAAGATGGCCGCCTCGAATCCCCGAATCCCCCTCCTCCCTCCCCTGTCCCCATATGAACCAAATACACCTACTATCAAATTTTTTAATAAATTTTAATTTTTCATTAAAATCTAATAATAAATAAATATTTTCAAGATGGCGGATGTGAAGTCATAAATCAAAATAGCGGAATGTTCTAGAAAAACCAAATGGTGAAATATTCTAGAAAAACAAAATGGCGAAATGTTCTAGAAAACAAAATGGCCGCCGGGGTCAAAGGTCAAGGACAAATCCAAGATGGCCACCAGAAGTGACGAAATCCAAGATGGCCGCCTTGAATCCCTGAATCCCCCGCCCCCAGCCACTGTCCCAGATCATACCAAACCTACCTACTTTCATGCAATGGGGAATTCTGATTTAATACAATTTTTTGGACATACGCCATTGCAGTTTTGCACCGTATGCCATGGAAAAACCTAAAGAAGACAAAATAAGAAATAAAAACATAAACTTAGAGAACAAGCCTAAATCAACTGATGTCGAACAGACGGACCCATCAATGAACCTAAACAGGTATTATTAACACCACGACGACAGTACAGACGAAAGCATTCAAACTTAAAATATCAGATAGCGCAAGAATTCCATGGAAGGAATTTAGTTATGAAAAAATAACAACCCAGACGAACACAGAGGAATAATGATGAGACAGTTTCAACAAAAACAGGAAATGCAGACAGACAACAAACCTGGACAACGCAGCAAACATACAAACACAGCCATGAAAATAAACAGGTATTATTAACAATGCAACGACGAAAACAGTAAGATTCTTATGACAAAACAGTTGCGACGTTTCGGGAACTGGCATCTGTTCCCGTAATCAGGCACAAACATACTGATACCAAACACTGGAAAACAGGATTTTATATCATTATGTTCGACCTCCTCTCTATTTATTTAAGATACAAGCCCACTTTAGGCACGCAAATCACAGCAATTCAGTGAGGAAGAAAATGCTTTTCTAAATGGCCTGACCGAATAAGGCAACGAGTAATGACTTCTCTTGCAGACGGCTACCAATCACACGGCAGACATTGCTGGTTCAGACATATCGTATTGAATTCTGGTTGTTTCGCAAATAATAACTCTCTCTACACCTAGCACATGCAGCGTCTTGGCTCCCTGAAGCTCAAGGTCGCGTTCCAACGCGGCGAGCGGACACGAATAATGATGGGAGGCCGTGCTTGCGCGAGCGACGGGCCGTCTCCTGGCGATGGACGACCGCTGAGGAATACACACACGCGCGCACAAAAACATGTGAGCGAGTCTTACAGTAGTCGCCAGAGATGTGTAACATATAACCCCAGTAACGAGCAAATTCATGTGTTCTCATGTTGCAAATACACTTATGATACGAAACTCGGACACGAAATTTAACGTAGAATTCTTTAAAATAATAATTACAAGCGTGTTAAATATACGAAAATTGTGATTGCAACTACAGTTCTAGACACGAAACACACGTAGTTTCCGCACCCGCCGCTATTTTCGTTGCAGGTGCAGCTACGTTGACTAAACGAATCATTCGATTAGCAGAGCGAAATTGTAAACTATACAATAAAACGGCTCCGATAAAAGTGAAAAGTACTTCGAAGAAAAAAAAACCCGGCTTGAACCTGTTTTTAGACAAGGAATTTTATTAAAATAATGTACATCTGGTTAAAATTCAATAAATAGTTGATACTATAAAATTTCCCTTTAGATTTGTGAATTTTTGTTCGCTCCATCCGCCACAGATGGCAGCACCGTGGTTACACATTTCCGTTCCAGTCACGAAATTACTCCTGCCAAATGCCGTATGTCGAGAGAAAATGTTTTATCTCAAAAATGTGGTTGGGCTCGCGAATCTGCAGTTCCGTAACATTCTTTGTACCACAATGATTAGCGGATTATTTTCCCATTTGGGTATACTCAGCTTTTGTGTACACAAGACGAGTCATTTTGGTGTGCTCACTGGTAGGGGTACGTATTTTTACCACGATTTTATTAGCTTTACCTTTATGAATGAATGGACTATGTAATAAAATATATCCATTCAATTTTTACCCACTTTTCGACGTCAGAATGTGTTTAAATTTTGCATACATATAAAGAACCTCTGAAAATTCAATATTTTGATAACTTAAGACCTTAGTGTTAAGGGGGAGGTAAAGGTTAGGGTTCAGAGGGTCAAAAAAACCTAATTTCGAGCTATGGGTAATAACCAAACTTTTATATAAAATGAGGTCGGGGCATGATACGAATTTGCCCCGGGGTCTACTGTGCTCCTGGAAGGGGGGGGGGGGGGGGGGGGGAGGGGAAGTTCAAGACACAAAGTTTTGAAAATTTTAAAATTCAATGCTTTTTCAATTTTGAGAGTGTTTCCGATCCAAAAGATCGAGTCATGGTGGAAAATGTGACCCCCCCGGGGGGGAGAGGAAAGTAAAGCCCTTAAATTTTGAAAATCTTAATAGTATAATCTTTTCGATTTAGAATATTTCCGAGGTCGAGTTATGTTTGGAAAATGTGCCCGGGGTTCGTTAATGGCAATATGGTTACTATATCTGAAATTATCTGGCCACTCTCCCGGCGTGATCAAGTGTATGATTCCATCAGTCCGTGTTGATTTCGGCACAGATGGTGTACATATAATTAAACCAATAGCCATTCAGTGTTCAGCAAAATACAGCTATGGTACTACTGGCGAATGCTGAGTTGGGAATCTACCGCGCATAAAATACAAGGCTGCATTGTAGATTATGCAGTTGCTTATTTGGGATCGCGTCTCTTTGCTACCGGACAGGCTTATGTAGCTCTTAGTGGCGTAAAGTCACTGGATGGTCTCCAAGTAGAAGAACTTGATTGCTCTAAGATAACAAGAAAAGTTCCATGTATTATTGACGCATTAGCTGAAATGACTAGATAACGTGAACATTATTGACTAATTTTAAGTTCAGTGTAACAAATAAATACTTTAATAACTCATTACTAGTATTTTTAATTTGTTTCAATTACTCATATTAAATATTTTAAGTTTATTTTGATACTAAACCGAATAAAAGAAACTTATAGTTTAAAAAATCTAAAAAAAAAGCTTTTATAGTTGAAAGAAATACAAATTTAAAAGTAATTTAAATTTAAGTTTTTTGTCCAACATCCAAATAATGAATCACAACTCTGTATAACTACAAACGTGGTGTGCTCTCGTCTGTCATTTTCGTAATGACTATATCCTAAAATTTTTGTATTGACTGTATCCTAAGATTAGGGACAGAAAATCTATTAAAAATCATATTGTTATTACTGATAAAATATTAAGACAAATGAAATAACCACCCCCCGTTTTTAGTTAGCCTATACAGAGTTGAGGTGCATTTGTTGACGGTTAAACAAAATACTTATATTTAAATTAAATTTTTAGTTCATTCAACAATACAAGTTGTAATTTTTTTTTTCAAACTTCGCGAATAAACCTGACCGCTCATTAGGCTGCAATAAGGTATGCCCGTGCTAGCGACTGTTTCCTTGTGACTGGCGGCCGTCTGAGAGAGAAGCATGCGAAGGGGGCTACGTGCATTAGAAAAAAAAATACAATTACATTTCTACAGAAGACCTTCTTGAGACAAAGTGACAATATTTGACAAAATCCAATGCACAAACATATACTCAGTTTTATAATATGGGCTTTAAAATGATTCAAGTTAATACATTTATTTTAAAGAATTCTACGGTAAATATCGTGTCTAATTTTTATACTACGTATAAGTGTATTCACGAAAAAATAACTTTTTAGTATTTAAAAAACTTTTGTATAGCTTTAAATAACTTTCTGTTATTCAAAAAATATTTTTTTTTAGAATTTAATACATTTTGTGCTAATATTTCTTTTACAAAATTAATAAATACTTTCTATTATTTCTCTTTTTTTACGTTCAAACTAGGTTATAAGAAGGTGCGTACGAAAATTAATTTTAAATGAAGTATTAAACGTAGAATGATAGTACTTTTACCAACTACTAACAATTTTATACTTGGTACTGTCATATTTTAAAATTCTGATAATAAGAACTGAGGTTGTTTCTACGTTTTCTACGATTAAATTATGAAACACTTCTTTACTATATATTAAAATATTTGAATCTGCATGTTTCTTACATGACTACAGAAAGAACGGATGCAGTGTGATAATTTTGTTAGTCGGAAGTTATCGTGAGAAATTAATTCCAAAATGTATAAATTAGTCCCCCCCCCCCCCCTCGATCGACTATAAGTAAAATACAAAATAGAATATACAATTCTATTTCTAAAGAACAACAATTTCTAGGCAACGATTATTTTTTACAAATTTAAAAAAAAAAAAAAAAAACAGGATACTTTGGTTGGCAAAGCCATTCTCTCTTCACTGCGTGAATGACAGAAGCTAGAGGTTGGCGCAGAGGTAGGGACACTGTACTCGTATTCAAGAGGACCCGGGTACGAATCACGATGTGACCGTCTTAATAAATTTCTGTTTTCATGGGTTTCCCGAAAAATTACTCCAGGAAAATGCTGTGGTGGTCACTTATTAAATAGTCCACGTCCGAGTCATTCCCCAATACATAACAGGTCTGTGACGCGTGTCAACACGTCTTAAAATTTAAAAAAAAAAAAAAAAAAAACTATGCACGTACAGGTAAGTTGGCAAAAAATAACCTTGTTGTTTGTGCAGACGCCTTGCCCAAGCCCGGGGCGGGTGAGTGGGCATTCCCCGCGACTGGACACCCCTAGCCGGTAAAGCAGAAAGCTGGGCGTCTCTCTCTCTCTCGGTCAACAACCTTGACCGCTGTCCGGTCGCGGTACGATACGCGCTCGCGTCTCGGCACCGGCGGAGACGCGCACCTGCCCCGTGGGTAGCCTCCACCTCCGGTCGAGTCACTGCGGTCCAAGGGCACAGAGCGAGTTGACAGGCACTGACTGGCGACCGGATGGGCGACGATGGGTGGAGCCACGATTATTTAGCGGATTTATTTGGTTACAAAGTAGACTTAGGACCCCCGCCTACCCGGGCACACATACGGTGTGCAGAGCTTCAGATGAAACCACGCGATTTGAAAACTGCTCAGGATATCCGAGTGGTGCCTGTTTACGAAAAGCATTTAAAAATGCGCTTAGGGGTGGGTAGTTCTTTTTCCGTACTTAAGAGAGCAAAAAGGGCTAAAACATTTTTTTTAAATATTTTTTTGACACGAAACGCCTGGCAAGATTACCGAAAGCACCCAAGAGCCTTGCATTAGACCTTTATCTTCAGTTCTCCCCTCTACAATGCTATGGTTGACGCACGACGAGAAGACTGCGCGCCAGTCCAGAGCCAGACACCGCTCTAGAAGCACCAGTGATAGTCGCACTTAACATCCCGCCTCCATGCCACAGATACACCCGCGTCTAGGCGGGCCTCTCAAGCACATGTAAATCTGCTTCACGTTGATAGTTGGGCTACACTGGTCTTGAAATGCCCTTGAAACACAGAGCCAGTTACAAACTGAGAGAAGTGGTTACCCAATCATACGTAACTCGCCAAAGGATGTGAGCTTGTTATCGACCAATGAGAAGGGCCATTGAATTTCGTGAAAAGGTTTCCAGACCAGCTGTTTGTTAAAACTTTGTAGCATTGTCTGTATTTTGTGGTTGGCTGGAGGTACACGACTACTGTCAGCACACCAGTCAGAGCCATCCAGTGCGGAAGCAAACACGTCCTGAATGGCCCGACCAAGTATAGAGCAATGGCTTCTCTTGCAGACGGCCGCCAATTACAAGGGAACAATCACTGGCCCACGCATGCCTTATAACAGGCTAACGAGCGATCAGATTATTTTGCGAAAAATACATACCCCTACTATATTCAATGACCCTACTGACCTAGAACAAATCATCACTGGCAAACGCTCAGTTCGACGGCATAGTGAGACATCGGCCCAAGTGTTCATTGGCTGCTGCCACTCTCTTTGCCTTCTCTCGGTCACAAATGATTCGGTCAGATGATTTATAAGTAGAGAAATGTAAAATTCGCGATTTCAAATCCCTCAAGGATAGACTCCATGATCCTCTACGCACTCGTGCAAATTACATCTGCTGATTGGTTACCGACTCGTAAAACCTTTTGACTGGAATGATCGTGATTCGCTAATTCTTCTGTTAAAGAATTTTCATTGGCCCAGAGTCTTTCAGATAAACTGTGGCCCAATCACTGAAGCAAAATAATGTCAAAATTATTTGGACTCTATCCTATCGCGAAATGAATCCGCGAATTTTACAGGTCTCTATTTATAAGTGTTCGTTATTGGCTTCTAGTCCTTCAAGCGTGTCAAGTAACATGTGCTACAATTACACGCGTTGGTCAAGTACACAAGCATTTACAGTCTAGACTGTCAGCAAATAATATGCGAATCTCGCAGGTTTCTAGATATTATCAATTATTTCACTGCTAGAAATTACAGCAATTTTCGGATTTTTCAACCAAGAACTAATCTGAAATAAACGACGCTTTATTCCTAATCTACGCTTGATTCTGACTTCAAGTTGAGTATTTCGATTTAAACAGGGTAAACACAAGCGTGAAAGGGGAAAAAAATATTTTGCTGTATATTGAAAAATATTATAAATGTTTTGTTAAAATAATAAGACTATGGGGTTGCAAAATGCCTAAGGCACTCGTTAAAATTATGAATATAACAAATAGGAACTTTAATATACATGAAATGTTTATCAAAAAATTATATTTCTTTTAATATTGTACAAATGAAAATTATTTATGATATATATGAATTATATAAAACTATTTGACTATATATATAAATTGCATCGGTGCTATTTATTTGCCGATAATTTTAGCAGCACGAAATAAAGTGACCACAAAATAATAATATAATATAAAAAATCAAAAAGGCTAACTACAAAAAAGTAAATCTGCAAAAAAACTTTAAGGCATACAAACACATATATATATAACACAAAACTACCAACATTTTTAAATAAAATTATTCACTTAAAATATATAAGCATATTTAAAAATAAAAACAAAGAAAGGGCATAAGTACAAAATTAAAAATATCATCAAAAAGATTCCCAGTGACGCTAACTTGGATTTCCAAAAAAGAAAAAATAATTACGGCTTTTTTAGTTTAGAGCTAATTTTTGAGATATAAGCCTTTTTAGTGATTATAAGCGCATATATATATATATATATATATATATATATATATATATATATATATATATATATATATATAGGCACTTAGGCTCCCACTGAAAAATCAAGAATATAACAAACACTTAAATTTAATAATTGAGGCGTGTTTCACTTATGTGGCTGTATTTCAAATGTTACTCTAATGTTACACTTCCTTTTTATATTTTATACGCATCTCTATGGAGTAGGGTAATATTTGTGCTTCATGATACGCTATCTCCCAAGGTATACATATATCTTGGGCGTTACAGAGTCAGTGAGTTAGTGAAAAGCTTAATTGTATATAGGATTATTAATGTTGAATCAAGTTGAAAATACGTTAACTCAGTACCACAAATATTCGAAGGTAAACAGCAACTTGACGAAGATTACGGGATAACTTAAAACCTGCGTTCTTTGTAAATTTAAGAGACAATTTTTAACAGTCTCGGCAAACAGCCTGACGGCAAGGAACGGGGAAGATGCGCGTTACGCTGGGTTTACAATTAAAATAAAAACGTAGGCTAGTGCCAGCGGGCCCAGAACACGACTGTTCACACCACCTGAACGAAATTGCTTCACAACTGAATTCTTACGCGTTAATTTTAGCCAATTATATTTTTATTATATCTTTAACGTGTAGTTTTTGGACAGTGGAAAAGACTAAAACAGGTATTTTCATGTATTTTTTTTAGAAGCGACAATTTATAACCACACGATCGTGGGTGGTATTGGGGCGCATATTGATACAGGCTAGTCAATGGCCCCGCCTACCGGGCACATATACGGTGTGCAGAGCTTCAGAAGCAACCGCACTACATACATGAAAACTTCTCAAGATATCCGAGTTGTATCTGCTTACGAAAAACATTTAAGAATACGCTAAGCGCGAACGAGTAAATCTATAACCGTATTTCGTTTTTAAACTGTATTTTTAGAACGGTGAAAAATGACTAAAACGCGAGTTTTCAGAGCAATTTTTAGACATGAAACGCCCAGTACAGACAAATTCTTGAAAGTACTTAAGGGACTTACTTGCATTACACCTTTATCTTCATTTATCCGCCATATAATTTCATGGTTGCTACTCCAATATCATAGTTGTCTTATGCACGACACGAAGACTGCGCGCCAGTTCAGTGCCTGGCACTTAGAGGTGAAGAGACGTGCGATGGACGAGGCAGTGCCGCCCTTCCTGCGCGAGCATTGTTTAAGGCCCTGTAACGCTGTCAAATATCTGTCTCCAAATATATTTCACAATAGAGTTTGACGTGTAGTATTAGACGGAAAATGGCTTCCCATTCTCTTCATCACAAAAAAAAATTATTTAAATAATGTTACACTATTAAAGTTTATTTATTGTCTGAGATATCTCGAACATTTCAATTTTAATCTAATTTGGAATTAAATAATGCATCACAGTGCTGGATGGAATTTTTTGAATTTGTTATGCTATTTGTGCATTTTAAAATATTTATTTAATATTCGTAACATCATAAAATAATTTTCAATGTTCTTCGCCATTTTAAAGATTATTTGTGACAGAAACGAATGTCATTTTCTTTTTCTATAAGCACCGTTTTAATCGGCTGATGCAGCCGCATACAACATATTTTATAACCCGTCCAACACGCAACTCAAGTCATCCAATCTGTCAAACAAACATAGTGGGTTTTTCACAGACGTCTACACCCTCCAACTTAATTTGACACACGTTGGAAGGAGCTGGAGGCGAAACTTTGACAGCGAGGCAGGGCTCGCGCCGGGAAGGGCGGTAACTGCCCCACGGGTCGTTACGGGGCGCGGTCGCACCGCGTGCCGAGCGGTGCTGGCGCTGATTACCATCTGGTCCGACACCTGCACTTTTAGACCGGGCTGTTAACAATATGAGGGAGCACACGTCCAGTGATTTCGGCGCCGTGAATGAAATAATAACCTGGGCCACGCAGACCACGAGACGTGTTCTTCCGTAGTCGCAGTCCTCGTACCAACATCTGGACCTTAAAAGTTTTCTTCCAAAGTACTTCAAGGATGCAGCAAAAAATAAAATAGTAAAAAAAAATAGATAAAAATAGTGAGGGTGTTTTTATCTTTATTTTATATCTAGACGTGTGCCCGATGGGAAGTATTTGATCCTCATTTTGGATTAATTAACTACCAAAACGATAGTTCAAATGTTCTTTATTTACAAACAGAAGCCCAAACAAAAATGTCCATAACTTCAATATTATTAAAATAAAATAAAAATTATTCCACCACTTTTTAAAATGGACTAAAAAGTAGGTATAAAATAATTCTCCCAGCCCCATACAGATTCCTAACACCGTCTGCGGAGTGCTGCTTTATGCATCCCGCAACATTGTACTGTTTGCTCGTAGCCTAACGCCACGAATTCGGGGGAACTGTTAAACAAAACCAAAACTAATTTGTACCGGCAAACAAACAAACACACAGACAATAAAGCGAGTTAATGTTGCATGGTCATCCTGTTCTGAGCTATGTTCAAAATTTCAAGTCTCTAGTTCATCGGGAAGTTAGTTTAAAACCGATTATAAATTTGTATCAAACAGACAAGAAACTTAGTTAATAAAAACGTGGTAATAATAAAAATGACAAATTTCCATTCAAACTTTCATCCCCTGTTTAACCCCCCTCAGGGGATTTTTTTAAAATCCTTTCTTAGTGCTAACCTACGTTATATAAGGAACTCCTATGAAACATTTCATGCTTCTAGACCAATGGTTTAAGCTGTGCGTTGTCTCTCAGTCGGTCAGTGTTAAAGCTTTATTAAGTAGATTTAGTTACATTTTTACTGTAATCCCAGTAGGTTGGTTGCTGTTCTATTCGATGATAAAAAAATGGGCAAAGAAACAACAGAATTAAACGTTCTTTGAGTGATTCATGAAATGGAGAAGATTGATGAAAAACATTTCCCGAAAATTCTGAACTGTTTGTACTGTGTTCGAATGCGCCATCGTCGTTGTGCTGTCCAGAATACGTGTTTCGTTTGTGCTGATGTGTTGTCAATAATATTTATTTAGTTTCATCGCTGGGTTCGTCTGTTTGTCGCTGTCCAAGGATGGTTTTTGTCTGTATTACAACTGTTTCGTCGTTGTCAGCCTACTTTGTTCGTATGTGCTGTGATATTTTTTCCGACTAAATATATTCAATGGTAATAGATTTTCAATGAATTATTTACCAAACTTCGGTACCAGCAATATAATAATCCTAAACAGAAAATTCTAAATACTCCTACATAGAAAATTCCAAACCACAGTTTGTAATTGTCAAATATTACAGGAACACTGCTTATAACAATAGCTCTTCAAAAGGAATCTGAGTACATGGATTGATGGTACCGAAATGTGGTTCCAGAACCAGTCTTTGTTCTTCTCTCCGTGGGACCCCTTAAAAGCGAAACCAACATAGCTAGCTCGCTTTGAAAAAATTACTCACACATATTCTTGGTTAACACGGAAAATAAACGCTGAAACTAGTGGACCTAATATACAGATTTAGTAAACTCGACCTACGGAGATAGCCAATAATATGAATAATAAAAATATGTAGTAGTATATAATAGCAGGTCCTAGGACAGGCTTAAGGTTTTGGTGCCGTGATGCCGGCCGCCATTTATCGTATATGACACTGACCTTTAGCCCGATTGCTATATTGGATGAACTTGACCCCGTCCGCCATCTTGGTTTTCGCCATTTCGTTTTCTATAACTTTCCGCCATTTTGACGTGTAACTAGAGCATAACAGGACTAAACTGTGGGTTCTAAGTGGCTGGGACCTTGATGCTGGAATCAAAATAGTTCGACGGGCGCGATGCAAATTACGCAATGCGGCAGCAAAATAATTTTTTTTGTGAGCATGTAGTTTTTACCCATATGAAAATCAAAGATGATACATAATATTTTTGTTTCTATTCCATAAAAACCAAACATACGACAGCCATCAGTGTTAACACTTTTTTTTTTAAATTCTAAACATTAGAGAGAAATAGGTTTAGTTCAAATTTAAAATTGTAAAAAATTACTGTTAAGTACAAATATTTCAGAGATTTTACAGATAAATTTAGTGAACAAATCATTAAAAAAAAAAATAACCAATGTACTAGTTTAAACATTAATCGGAAACCAAATTCTGACACGCATTTCAGTAACACAGCGTCCAAGACGAAATGGAAATATAAAATTTTTCTAATCGGGAAATACGTCGTGACCACCATTAATGTCGCGCTGACGTCACAAATGTGTCGAAAGTGATTTGTTATAAATCTTCGTGTCGCCTCCGTCGCATTATTGCGATTCCAGCATAAGGCGTCCCGAATTACATGTGGCAATCCGTTGATGAATTATGGAATAAATATTTTGCAATGCGATTTTGTTTTATAACCTTCCATTTTAAAAGTGCTAAAGTGCTTGCTTTGTTTCCATTTTCTGATATAATAAAGGCAAATAATGCTAATAACCTTGCAAAATCCAAGCAAAACCTTGCATTTTCCAAGGCAAAACTTGTTTAATTGCGCATTATGACACACACGCTAAGAATAGCACAACTTCAGCTTTCTAAAACCTTGTGCAAAAACGCAGTCATAAACAGCGATGGCCAGGTCCCAAATGAAGGCATGTCATTAAGTGTCCCGCCTAAAGTGTGTTTCAACCTTTGATTGCAGTGTGAATTTAAATGTGTATTTAATCTCTCTTTCCAAATAGTTTAAGGGAATGAATGCATTGTTATTAATAGTGTCTGACTGCTACGAATAATTTCTCCTGAAATATAATCATTGGTGTTTAGCACTGATTTTTTTCTCTTCAGAATGACTACATCTGTGATAATACTGTCTGTCAATTTACACTAATTTAGAGTCTTAAAAAATCAACAAACAGTAAAATTAAATATTAATACTTATAATTAAAAAATGGTATACAAAAATAAAATTTGTGATATTAACAAGTTGGGTAGTAGTATCGATATGACAACATTGGTGGCCATTTACTCTGTTCTGCAATCTAAACGTGAGACAAACTATACCCGGGCAAAGGGACGCAAATCTTAGGATTCGCGAGGGGGGGCCCAACGAAATATACGCGGGGAGGGGGGGGGGGCTAGAAAGTTTTGCATGTAGGGTTAACCGACACAAGACATCTCTGGATACTGTGCCTATATGTTGTATACTGCCCATATTTTGGCCTAAATGCATGCAATAAGCAGAAAACATTAAAATATATGGGAATTTTTTTTCCATAAAAAGTATTTTTTACATAAAACCCGTTTTACAGTAATGCGGACCCCCTCAGTGAGGGGCTTCTTAATTCCAGGGGGGCCACGGCTCCCGGGATCAATGCCCATGCTCGGGCACACATACGGTGTGCAGAGCTTCAGAAGAACCAAGCGATTTGAAAACTGCTCAGGATATCAGAGTGGGGTCTGTTTAAGAAAAGGATTTAAGAATACGCAGATGGCGATGGGTTGTTCTGTTTACGTACTTTGTTTTTAAACTGTGAAAATGGCTAAAAAAAAAAAAAAAAAAAAGGCGTGTTTTCATAGTAATTTTTAGACATGAAACAACCGGTACAGATTCTTTAAATCACTTAAGGCACTTACATTACACTTTCATCTTCATTTCTCTGCATTATAATATCATGGTTACCGCTCCAATCCCATAGTTGTTCCCTGCACGACGAGAAGACTGCGCGCCAGTCCAGAGGCAGACACCGCGCTGGAAGCACCAGCGAGCGTTGCACATATCATGCTGCCTCACTAACGCAAATACGCCTCTGGCTTAGGCGGGCCCCTTAACTATATATATATATATATATATATATATATATATATATATATAAATATATAATTCTTCTGATATTTGAACCGACAAACCCGCTGTTTACAGCGCGTCCTGCACAATACCGTTCGACGCGCGTGGGTCGCGGAGTGAGCACGCCGCATGGCGGGGAGCACGTGCGCTCAGCTAGGGAGGCAGGGGCTTCGCTGGAACAGCGATGAAGGACTCAGCACGGCGCGACATGCGCCAACCCATCACAAGCGGTACCACGGGCGCATACAGATAATGTCTTTGGGAAGGAACAACGTGGATGGACACTTGGTACATTTATCGAACGGTTTTAAGCAATGTTGCTTACTTTCTACGCTCATTCACATAAAATAATGTGTTTTTAAATAAAATTTTATACTATATTGGTTAAAGTAATTTTGATTTAAAAAGTATTGTTGCAGGGTCACCACAAAAATCTTTGATAAAATTTCCCTGACTTTTACCTGATTTTCCATCGTCAAAACTTCAAAAATTTCCTAACTTATTTTATATAAAATAATTTAAATAAAACAATTTTCTAAAAGAAATAAAGGCAATTCAACTGCCACAATTTCCATAGTTGGCCTAGGTCAAACAGAACACTGCATAAGCCATATTATAGTGTGTATGGTCATGCAATAAAATATCATGTGAAAAAAAAAGGTGCTTTCACATCCGGGTGATGGCAGACTGAAACATTAAATTTTCCCTTCAAATTACTATAACTGGAAAATTCAGACTTCTCCGGGATTTAAGGTTCGGTCTCAGTCATGAGAAATTGTCCTTGCGGCACTCTGGCCGTTGAGGGGTGGAAAGATGAGCAGAATTCACAACACAATGCCTTACCCCCTCTCTAGATCAGCGAGGGAGGTAGGTTTTCCTTCGCCCCTTGGTTACCCTTCACCCCTCGGCTACGCATGGAACCGGTATTTACGGACTGCACCCCTCCTTCTCTTCCTTCTTGTAAGTTGTTATCTCACAGGCTACCGGGAGGGAAAATCCTTTCGTCTGGCCAAGGCTCAGTTGCCTCGCATTTCAGACATGTGATTTGTCAGGGCTACTATTGGTAACCCACCGCGCCAGTCAGAAGGTGTCGTCTGCGTGTCATTCTGTTCTGTTTTGATATAGTTTGTATAGACCTAGTAACACAGTATTTTGCCCTGGTTTTATAACTGGTTTGTTTTTATATCTCAGCGCTATGGATAAGTGTATCAGTATAAATAGTTTTCCAATAACATATTGGGAAAAAATAATAAAAAATTAAAAAAGATAGAAATTTATCTTATTTTCAGTAATTATGGTGTTTATAAGATCTTGTTTGGCTAGCCTTGCGTTGCATTCCTACTCCAGACATTACAATCTGTAAGTGCGAGGTTTACTTTTACCAATGCCAAACAGCAAATCGACACATAAACACATTGCATTTCTTGAAAACACTGTACCGTTGTCATGTAATTTTCATAACACGTCAAATTCGGCCATTAAAAATACTTAAAGGAAACTACGCAGGCAAGATTTAAATATGCGCTTTTTGACTATTTTCACAATTTTGTTTTCTTTTCATATACTAAATAGGATAGAATCTAAAGGATAATCCATAGATAATAAATGTTTAAATTTTATTTAAAAAAAAAAAAACATAATCCCACACCGTTTACTTCCTGAGATACGCGCATATGCATACAAGCTGAGTCTCACTAAAAAAAAAACTACGTCCCAAGTCCTCTTGAATAGATGTATGGGAACGTTTTCAGTTTTCTGTATAATTAGTTTTAAGACGCAGTAATTTACAATAAAAGAATGTAAACATCAACGCAAGTTAGTCTCCAAATGAAAAAAGTTGTCCGATTACACGTAAAATGTCGAAGAACCATATTCTAAACTTATCCGCTTAAATGTCATGCTGTAAACAAGGGAGCGTGAAAATGTTCTGCATTTCATGGAGTAAAGCGGGAGTAAAAATTCGATAATATATATATAAATAAATAATATCGTACAGATTTGGTACTTACTACACCAGAAAGTGAACTATAGTTGTTTCTGTAAGATCTCTTCCCCCGGCAGTAACAGCTACAACTGTGAGTAATGGATTGCCATCATGTTCTTTGTGACCACGTTTCTTGGCCTCTTCAATTTCTTCCTTCACAGCTGTTTTAATTTCAGCTTGCGCAGCCTTCGCCCAATGTTCCTCCAAATCGTCATATTTTTTAAATGTGTTAGGTGACATTCATGGGATATCCATTTTAGTCATAATTTATTCTAGCTGAGACTGTCTTCCACCAGTACTTATTGATGCTGACACAGCAGCAGTGTTTACATCCATGGATTTAGAGCTCCGTTTTATATTCGTCCAAACGGTGGATTTCAAATCGCCCAATTGGCATTTCAGTACTCTTCCCGAATTCAGGCCTTCTCTTTTCTCAGAAATGGGAATCATATTTTTCAATGAACAATGAAAGGGAATGTGATCATCTAAGGTTTTTAACAGTTGGAAAAGGAAACCGATATCAACAATACTTCTACATTTAAAGGAATATGCACATTTCTGTGTACTCGTATCAACATCATTGATGTTTCTGGAAAAAAAACAAAGGTCACCATATACGGATAATGATAAATGCGTACTGCGAAGTGCAATAGAAAACAGTTTATTTATATGGTTGCTATTAAATACCTAAAAAAATTATAAACAGTACGCTGGTACAATTTGTTTGTAAATAGTTATATGCAAATAGTTTCCCCTCGTCAATACTAACACAACGCAGTTTATAACTGTCGGCGAGTACGTTTAGTTTCAGGGACATACAGTCAGGTAGGGACAATTTTCAAATGTTGATTTCAAAAGACCTAATCTTACCGTGAACAGCCTACACGGTAAAACAATACATACAGTAAAAAATGTTTTATACTTTTTAAAAAAAAAATTTGAAACTAGCTAGCTGGCAAGAATTTTATGGTGACAGTACACATTATTTACAATATACATTTTACAAGTAATTTGTGTGTGGTCTACCAGCATCATATATCTTGTCGAATTGTCGAGTGAAAATATTTTTTTTAAATGTTTGGCTATAATATATTTTTAAAATCGCAAAATTCTGTATGTGTAATTTTATACATTTTTGAAGTAGCTAATACCGCCATAGATAAGTGTAAATTATCTAATTTAAGTAATTACCTTAGTTTGTATTATTGTACTTCTGTTAAAAAAATAATAATAGTTTAAGAAATTAAAAAACATGCTTTGATAGAAAAACAGACTAAAAAGTAAAAATAAATAGTTTAAAAAACTGCAAATACACGCTTTAATAGAAAACCAAACTAAAATAAAGAGTATAACATAATTTCTAATAAATTTAAATTAAGAATAGTGTGACTATCAAAAACAATTATTTAATTTTAAAAATGCGTGGGGTGCTTTTTAAGATATTTCCATAATGACTCTACTTTTACCAATATCTGTCAATAAAATATTACAACAACTGACATCAAGCACCCCACGTTTTTTACAATAATTTATTTTTGTTTATCATACTATTCTTAATTTAAATTTATTGAAAATTATTTTCTACTTTTTGGTTTGGTTTTATATTAATGCGTGTTTTTTTATTTATATTTTTAATTTTTAGTTTGGTTTTCTATCAAAGCGTGATTTTTAGTTTTTAAACTATTATTTATTGTTTACTTTTTAGTTTGGTTTTCTATTAAAGCGTGTTTTTTTTAGTTTTCAAACTATTATTTATTTTTACATTTTAGATCAATTTATCATTAATGTGTGGTTTTTACTTTTAAACGATAATTTATTAAGCTCCCTCTGGAAACTTTATTTCATACGAGTACATGGTGCAAGACACTACCGTGTCTCCGGGTATAAAAAAATCGCTAATCCTGAAGATCCTGATCAGGATAATGGGTCAAACTGGTACTTTGTATAGAATGAAACTCGGTGGTGCTTTGTCGTCTCGAGCTAAACAGGGCCCGCTCCCGCGACGACGAAGTTAAAACAATAAAACAAATACCTGGAACGCGGGAAAGACATAATCCACCCGACCGACCACTTTGTGCATCTTCGTGTATTGTCGGAAGCAAAAAAAAAAAAAAAAGAGGGTCGCAGGTAAGGCTGGGTTCACAATTGAAAAAATAACAGTAACAGTAACAGTAAGTCGTGTGCATAGGATATGAACGCCATGTTTCCTAACCTAACGATTCACAATAGCAGAAAGTTGGTCGTGTGCATGGGAGCGAGGTCGTGCGCATAGGAGTGAAATGAATATATTTTATTTCGGTCGCGTACGCATGGCACAACAGCCAATGAGAGAAGAGCAGGGTGGTTTTTTGGCGGGACTAGAAATATGTTTATATTTATTAACCATATAGTGGTAAGAAAATGTCGAGATAATAAAAGTATTAACGTTATTTTGAAAGTTAATATGTTTATTTACTAACACTGCTAACAGATGTCGCTTAGTTCGCGAAATTTCATTGGCTGAAATTAACAGCAAGAATTCAATTGTGAACCGATTTCGCAGTTCGCACAGGTCGTGTGCACAGGTCGTGTGCATGGCTTGCTATGCACTCGCTTAATTTTTTTAATTGTGAACCCAGCCTAAGTTGTTGCCACAGCGGGTGGTACCCCACCCCCTAATCTCCCCTCGCGAAAGTCCAAGCTCTCGTTCTGCCGGAGCGCGGAGGGGAAGGATATTACCGGTGGTGGGGGAACAGATCTCGGGGTCGCGCATTCTTGAGGCAAACGCCGGAACTAAATATAAATATTTGAATTACTGTTTATAAGCAAACCATCTATCGAATGTACACAAATGTGTATATATTCAATATCGTCGTAATATTTCCAATAGCAGTATTGTAAAATAAAACCATTTTTTGATGATTAAAAAATGAACAAATATAACATTTTTTAAAAATTATTAAAAACAGTTAAGCCGCTAACTTTTACTATGCAGCCAATGTCAACAATGTTTACTTGCTGTAGATAATTAATTTGATGCTTTAAGATGTTTCTAATCTGTGCTAAGAGTGCAGCAAAATGAACACTTTTTCCCATTGTATATCTGCTATGAGACCGAGCCTTAAAGTGAATTCTCTGACTTTCCAGAATGTGAACACTGTGTAGAAAAAAATATCAACATTATAATAATAACACATAAATATGAAAAGTGCACTCAAATGTATACGAATTACCACCAATAAATTAAAAAGGTCAAACCTTTGCGGGAAGGAACTTGTCAAAAATCAGTTCAAATCCGGGGTTTAGTATTTATTCATAAGTCTTTTTTCGCTTTTATCGGAGCCGTTGCATTATAATAGTTTAAAACTTCGGTCTGCTAATCAAATGATTTAATAGTCGACATAGTTGCTCCAGCAGAGAGTTCTAACGGCGAGTGCAGGAAACTTCGCGCACAGAAATGTATAGATTTTACGTATATCTGTCACGTTCGGCATTATTTTAAGGAATTCTACGTTAAAATTCCCCCGTTGCTAGAAGTAATGATCCCCCCCCCCCCCCTTTTTTTTCTAACAGAGATAAACAAATGTTTTTTCTTTATGAATATTGTTTTAGTTGTATTTTTTTTTAACCTTTTCACAATTATTTTTTAAACACATTAAAACTAGTTTTAAGTCAGTGTTTCGATTGTCAACGTAAATTGATTTTGAATAATGGCAAATAAATGAGTGTAAGTGTTCTGCACTGTCAACATGGTGTCGTCACGACAATTGGTGGTGGTTTTGTTACTCACAGTTGTAGATTCAGACACGTTCTGTACGCACAGCATATTCCGAATAATATTACTCTGGTGTAATATTTCATCGGTAACTAAATTAAGGGCTTACTGTTTAATTGTTTTCTATGATTTATTTAAAATTGTCTACTTTTTTGTTTTAAGTTTTTTTTTTCTTTCCTTCGCAGGCCCCCTAGACCCATGAGCCCCGTTGCCATAGCAACGGTAGCACCGGCCATGTGGGGACCCTGCCGAGGTCAGTACTCTGCCGAGCACTGAAACACATTTCCCCCCTGTGGCGCGGCCGTCTCGCTGCTGTGGGCACAGCGCAGTGCAGTCACAAAGGGCTTCCTCCGGGCGCCGCGGCAACACGTGCATCGCGCGCGCTCGCCTCGAGTCCAGCAGCTTCGGCAGTCCAGTAATTAAGGGGAATTAGGGGTGAGAGCGTCCCTAGTCGTAAATCCAGCAATGTATACAAACATGAAAGACTACGCGTCCTAGTTCCCAACCCCACACATGGTAGACTCTCTTCTACTCTGTCCAACTCTTCATCCATGCCATCCTCTGTATCCTGTACACTCCTACGATATTATCGCATGCCCTTGCATCCCGCATGTTTGTACCCAGGGTTGCATAGTTTCAAGCTAGTTTTAAGATAGGGGAGCTAGCCATGGCGCCAATCGCAGCCAAGACTGGCCAATCCCCGAACAAAGCATACGACGCGTGCGACTCTTTCCTGCATGGCTACTCCCCAGGATGACTAGGCGTACAGGCTCCATCCCTAATACAGACCCCTCCTACAAATACAATTAGTTTATGGTTAGGTTAGGAATAAAAATAGGGGATTAGAACTCGCGATATTGCGATTTAAAATATTTTTAATACTACTTGCGATAAAACTTTCATGCTATTTTTGTTTGTTTTACATGGCATAGAACATTTCTTTGGCTACTTGTTGAAGTCAATACTTCTGATCTCATGTGATTATCACGATAGTTGTAGTCACCCGCATGATACAATAAGTTATTTCCTCACGACACTTACAGACTAGAGCTTGTTGGTAAATATGTGGTTGCAACAACGTAAAGAAGGTCTGTGAGATATGATTTATACCTTGATATACCCTTTGAATATATATACTGTATAGAAGTCGCGAGTGGATAGGATTTACTATACGTTTTTCAGAAGCTTATGATGAGCAGCTTGGGAACTTCACCGCTGCAGTGCGCTGCCGTAACGCCCTGTATCGTCTTAGTTGTTATTTACACGTCAGAGCGCAGCGCTGTCGCCCGCTGTCATTCCCCGCTCCCCTCATCCATCATTCACTGCAGTTCAACGTCGTTCAACGGGAGGGGGAAGGGGTGTTTGAAGAGTTCGAGACTTGTCCGCTAGGGACCACCACAAGTCGATGCCCTAGAGATGGTGGCGATTGCGGCGGTGAATTAACCAACTACCTCAAAACCGTATTAGAAATTTTAACCTGGGCTGGCGACTTCTATACAGTATATATATTCAAAGATATACCCGAAATTGGGATAAATAGTTCAAAATTATAATTATGGCAAAATGATGGAAAAATCCAATATCGTTGTGCCTAATTCATTCACATTAAGAACCGGCCTACTCAGAGGTGTATTTGTGTTAGTGAGGCGGGATGATAAGCGCTGCTGCTTCTAGCGCGGTGTCTGGCTCTGGACTGGCGCGCAGTCTTCTCGTCGCGCATAGCACAACTATGAGATTTAAGCAGTAACCATAAAACTATATGACGGAGAAATTAAGGTAAAGGTGTAATGCCAGTACTTGAGTACTTTCAAGGATCTCTACCGAGTGTTGCATGCTTAAAAAATATGTTGAACAATGTGTTTTAGCCATTTTCACGATTCTAAAAAATTCAGTTCGAAAACAAAATATGGAAAAATAACGACTCATCCACCCTCAGCGTATTCTTAATTTTTTTTTCCTAAACAGACTACACTCGGATATTTAGAGCAGTTTTAAAATCACATACCGTAAGTGTGCCCTGGTAGGCGGGGCCCTTATTTTTCTATTTAGAAGTATCCACTTTTTAAACTTTTGGTGTGTCAAAATTATAAACTTACTAATGATCGGGTAATGGAACACACGCAATCGGCTAGAATTACATTTGTTTGGATAGCTATAGTTACGGACGATAATTTATCGAAGAAAAACAATTTATGTTAGCTAGCCCTCAGTTCAGTTTTTTTATGTTGGCAAGATAAATTCCGTTACTATACTGTTGGAGATTAAATTAACCGACCAAACTTTAAAGCGGTATGCACCTCACAAACGAAGACTTTTTTTTTAGTTCCATATGACAGAATCTTCGCCTTATGTATAATTCTGACTTCTTGTGTTCTATTGTAAACGGAGTGATATGGACGCCGAAAAAGGAAGAGCGTTTTTACAGCAGGCTTAACAAGTTTTAGAAGTTTTTTGTTAATAGGTACTCCAACACGAACGACTCGTGTAAGTTTATGTTCGAAGTTAGCAAACTTAGGGCCGGTAAATTAATGAAGATATCCGTAAACGTACGCAGTTACAAGAAAATTTGTTATTAGTTTTCTACGTAAATTTAAAGTAAACATTTTTATAGAGTAACTCTATACTCGTCGAAAGAAGATCGTTTCACACTTGACTCGAACAATGACAACATCCATGATTCGCGCTTAAATAACCATACCATTTAAAAAAAAATTATTCCAATCATACATACGTCATAAAATATCCAGGGAAATTCGTAAATATACGGATATTTTTTAAAATTTACAGATGCTCAGTTTAATAGGTCTCGCAAGTCATGTTTATTTTTTTCGTTTTTTTATTTACCTTTATTTAAGGACTAGTTCTAAAATTTTAACTCTATACCTGCCTAACATTTGTTGTTCTGCCACAAATATTCTGAACATATATTCACTTAGTATAATATCATAGGTGTAAAACAGCGCTCAAGTCTTCGTTATTATCATTACTTGCGCGACTTTTAACACCCATGATATTACGCTGAATGAATATCTGTTGAACATATTTGTGGCAGAACAACAGATGCAAGTTATGTATCGAGATAAAATATTATAAATAGCCTTTAAATATTAGCAAGAACGGGGGAAAAATCGAGATGGTATGTAAGAGCAAGCCTAAATTTTGTCACAAATTCACAAGATTAATTTTGGAGTAAAAACAAGTATTTACAATAATGTTTTATCTACAATAAAACACTACTCTTGATAACTTTACTCATATAACAAAGAACATAACTCTGAAGTCCGAATACGGCGTAACTTCTACGAAGATTTTGATATATGTAACTACTTGATGTGAATACTTCGTTGAAAAGTCAGTAAACTATATGCAATTTCTATAAGTGAAGAGAATAAAAACCAAATTACGTGTTTTTTTGTTGTTGATAGTTCTTGACAGTTTTACTGCTTGCCGTGAACGGATCATTAATCCAAACTGTAGGGAACATGCAGCACAATTAGGTTTAACACGTAGGACTAGCATACACATGACCGACTCGTATGATAAACTAGGCAGGAGTTTTTAAAACGCTCGATTAACAGCTAACCACAGAAGACTAACATCCCAATAAATCCTGCAGCGAAGGTCAATTACGGGAAAGGGCGGGTGAGAAGCAAGGAAAAGGCGGGTTGTGCTTGTGGCATCCCCATTCTTCACGCGACTGATACGCGCCGGTCAAAATATCTCTACTTTTTTTTTTAACAGTGTTCGATGTTTACTTTCCTAATTTTTTTCCGTCTTCGCCTTCCCAAGAGTCGTCCGAATATATCAATCATCCCAGACAGCTGAACAACGTTCAACTAATGATGTGATTCCGTAACGAAAGCGACCTAGAATCTTCACAGACTCTAGAAAAAGAAAACCTGTTATTAGAAATTTCAACAACACGGTCCCGCCCATTTCATCCGAGTCTAACCCGGCCATATTTCATAGGTCTCTGGCGCTTGTGTACACCTTGCACGGGCAGATAACTCGGCCAACTGCATGAAGTGCCATTCATACTTCCCGCTATCACGCATTAAAAAAAAATACTGTCAGTGGCATCACTAGCGTAGTACAGCAACAGCAGGTTGTTTACCATATATGGATCATGGCCGTTCACAACATTCCTGAGTGTTTCCGTCTCTGGTGACTTTCCTGTCGACGGGAGAGATGTTATGTTCTATGAAAACTACTTAACAGTTAAAGGACAGCACGCTTGCCACTATGGCAACGGTATTTTGCTTTTAAAGAAAAACGTGAGCGAGTATTTCAGTACACGCCAGAGGTGTGTAGCATAAAACATCGCTAACGAGCAAAACTCACGTCTTCTCATGTTGCAAATATACTCATAATACGAAACTCTGACACGAAATGTAACGTAGAATTCTTAAAAATAATGCGAGCGATAGCGGACGACGGGCGACGAGCGACGAGCTTCGCGTGCGAAGATAGGAGCATCTGGGACAGCGTCACGACGCGGCGGACGAGTGTGTGATGCGAGGCAATGTATTGGATCGAGGTGCGTGGTACGAGAAGAGCAGTAGAGAGAGCCACTGTAGTACCCAGCCCAATGAGAAGAATAACAGTGACTTACGAAAGTGTGATTAATTTGTGAACAGTCATTTAGACTTTTGTTATTGAAGAAATAGTGTAATTACAAGTTAATGAATAAAACTATAGTTGGTTGACGGTTTTATTCTTTCATACCTGTAGGTATTTCTCAGACTTGTAACAATAAAATATGTTTCGAGAGCATGAAAGTGGCCGAAAATAATTTTTCCCAGGATAGTTTTGGTACGAAAATTACTGTATAGTATCTTGAAAGCACCTTAGGGGCTTGCATTACCCCTATAGCTTTATTTCTAAGCCATACCTCGGTTACTCAATGCATGGCAAAAAGACTATGCGCCATTTAAGGGGTGTTAGGCCCCACAGAGGTTACAAGTTAGGGAGTGTGTGTGTGTAATAATTTCAGTCAATAACTAAGGTCATAATGAGAACGACCCTTAGCCTCCTTTCCCACCAGAATAGCAAAACCATTTTTCTCTCTAATTATAATGAAGTTAAACGTCAATTACTTACCCAGTTGTTAAATTTGGTTTATTAACGTTCACTTTATGATGCCATTTTTACGTATTTTCTTAAGGAGTTGTTTTCAGACGCCTACTCTATGTTCGGCCCCACCATATTGATTTTCTATATTTTTTTCCTGTAATTTGCATTTTGTGTTATTTATACTAATTTCTGGTATGACTATGCATGAATGATATACAACCAGGCTTTTATAACTCGTTAGGGATTGCTGGTTATTTAAAATTTACAGTCTAGAACCGTCAGGGGAAAATAAAATTGACAACTCCATGTGTGCAATTACACCAGCCCACGAAAGTTGACATGAATACTACAAAAAGCTCGGTTCTATGTCATGTCAGGCCATAAAATGCAATACCAGCGCTGTACTGCAAGCTGTGGCTTAATATTTTGACAAACCAAGATGGCCCAATTCCCTTCAAACATTTTGCGCTTTGAGGCGACAGCTGATTATATGATCAACCAGCGAGCGACGTACTTATCATTTCGCCTCACCAACACAAATGCAACCCTAGCTAGACAGTAATATCAAGGAGTATGTCGAACCAGGTGTGAATTGCGTTGTAGAGTGTAAAAAAAGATACCTATCTGGAAAATAAAATAATCAGACTACATTGAATGCCTTGGAACTTTCAAAACATTTGGAGCCTGACAAACATTAATTCTTACATGGTTGATATAGGCATTTCATTTTAACAATAGATCTTAAAATATTCCAAGGCCTGTGTATCGTGTGCAATAAACTTTGTTACGCATTTACCAAGGATAAAAGATTCAGAGTTACAAGCAGAACTACAAGATGTTTATTTTTTTTGTTTTGATTTAAGGGTCCCGCCTGGTCAGGAGTGTTTTAGTGAGGCCTGGATGATAAGTGCGACGCTCGCTGTTGCTTTAAGAGCGGTATCGCCTCTAAGTGCAAGACTCTAAACTGGCGCGCAGTCTTCTCGTCGTGCATAAGACAGCTATTAAATTTGAGTGGTAACCATAACATTAGATGGCAGAGATATGTAGATAAAAGTGAAATTTAAGGCCCTAGGGTGCTTTCGAGAATCTGTATCGTTCGTTTCATGTTAAAACATAATTCTGAGAACACGCATTTTAGCTCTTTTCATTCTCCTGAAAATACAATTTAAAAATTAAACATGGAACAGAACTACCCATTCGCTCTCAGCACATTCTATAATGCTTTTCGTAAATAGATACCACTCGTATATCTTGAGTGGTTTTCAAATCGCGCGGTTTCTTCTGAAGCCGAGGTGTTATATTGCACCGACGTTCGCTAAGCAGGCATCTTCAGAGTTGAGAAATCAACAGAGGGCGTAGCCTACAGGGGCACACATACGAGGTGCAGAGTTTCAGGAAAAACAACGGAATTTAAAAACTGCTCAAGATATCCGAGTGGGGTTTGTTAACGAAAAGCTTTTAAGTGTTCGCTGAGGTCCGAAAAATAGTTTTGTTTCCGGATTATGTTTTTAAACTGTATTTTTAGAAGAGTTAAAATGGCTAAAAGGCGTGTTTTCAGATTAATTTTTAGGCAGAAAACAACTGGTACAGATTCTGGAAAGCACTTAACGGACTTGCATTACATCTTTATCTTAATTTCTCCGCTATATAATATTATTGTCACCGCTCAAATTTCATAGCTGGCCAATGCACGACGAGAAGACTGCGTGCCAGTCCAGAGACGATACACTGCTAGAAGCACCAGCGAGCGTCGCTCTCATCATCCCGCCTCACGAACACAGATACACCCCTGACGAACCGGGCCCCGTAAAGGCCTACCCTCTGTTGGCCTACAGTGTCAGCCAACTGGGAAGGGCTGTCCTGGTCATTGGCCACGTAGCACTGGCAGTGTAAGTCATTCGCAGATAGGCCCCGTGTGACTTCGCTCTTCTTGATTCGATGCCGATGAGTGGCCAAATTAATTATCGACAAACACTGGTCGGCGGGCAGCTCAGCGGGAAGTGCTTGCACAGGGAGTCGAAACGAATCTCATTTACGAAAACTGAGCATTATACAAATATATCATGAACTCCTCGTGTTTAATTTTTTTTTTTTTTTTTTTTTTACCGCAATCGTAACGTATATTTTAAAAGTCATAAAGAGAGGTTATGGCCGACCTCTCCACGGGCCCACGGGATTGGCAGCCGGACCACGAGGCCGGGATCCAAACCAGCTCCTCGGAGGACCCGGGGTTTCCACGTCCCTAGGCAAGCGGGGCTGCGACGCTGCCGTAACTGTTCCCAGGCCAGGCGAGCGCGCCGGCGTGAAGGATGCCCCGCGGGAGCACGAGGGAGGGAGAGCGCTCTGCCGCGGCTAACGGTACACTCTCCTCGTCCTCGGAGAGAACCTGTCTTCTCGGCGGGACACGTCTGGAGGGGCCCGGCACCGGCGCGCTGTCGCGGAGTAAACAAGTACTAGCGTCGGGGTCCATCTCTCTTCTTTACTTTCTTTGTTTGTCTAGTTTCATGTGAAATATCAGGACCTCAAAGAAAAAAAAAATTCTCATTAGCGTGTACTTTAAAGCACTGGTCAGTGTAATTCGATTTCAATTAATTTTTCATGATTTTGTATGAAAACGTATCAAAAATTTAATGGCCTCATATAATTACGCGATTTCACTAGAAAATTATCGTTGGCACTTATAAAACTAGTCCGAGTATCAGGAAAGAACAACAAAATTTATCAAAATAAATTAGCAAAACCGTTGTGGGAACTCAAAGCCAAGTTTCGCTTTAAAAAAAAATTGTGTTTTAAAAAAATAGTTATTCAAAATTTCTGGTGGCGGGGTCCCGAACCCCCCAGGCTCCCTGAAACGGCCGCTCCCCCGATATCAGGACCCCGCAGAAGCAAATGGCCCAGGGCCCCGCAAAGTCTAGGGCCGCCACTGCTCAATGCTATTGAATTTTCGTGTTCTATCCCCTCACCCCCTTTTCTCATAATCGTCTTACCAAAGCGCGAAATTAACATGAATGCGGTTTTGTCACGCTTTTAATTTACAATAAACGGGTCGCGAGTCAATAAATTATGTGTGCTATTCATAACATGTGTGTAAATGTTATCCTTCTATGTATGTATCAGAGTTAGCAGCCATGCACTCGAAGCGCGGTTTTTTTTTTTCAATAAAACCCACTTGAAAAAATCTAGTGTAATACCCGCTTGGGTTTTTAATTACAAAAATTAGTTTTTTTTTAGTACAATTTAACATAAATAAGACATACAAAGTATGTACGCACATTACAGATGCACACCAAAATACAAGGACAGCTGATTTAAGCTTATTAAAACACTAACCCCTCGAAATTCATAAAAGTAATAAATAATACTTAATTTAGAATTACTAAGAGTGTAGACAACTAAACAGATGGATTTCAACGTGTGAATAATAACAAGTACCGGTATATTGTTTTAAAAATAGTTTTTAGAGAATTGACAAAATGCAGACTTTTTGTAAAAATACCACGGTAATATAAAAAAACAAGAGTTTTCTTGAAAAGAAACCGAAAAAAAAACCCACATGGGTTGGGTTTTTTGACCAACCCAAAAAAAAATAGTCACACTGTGTATAAAATGTGTATAAGGAAACTAGGGATTTATTTTGTAAGAATGTGGTGTAGCAGCCCCGCAATTTATTTATGGGGCTTTGTAACATGTTATTTACCTGGCACAACGACGAGAGACTGAAGAAAAGCATATCAATGTTGTGTAGTTTTCTGTCCTTGTAGCATAACACACACAGTGCATATTAAATTCACGCATACTGCAGCTATCACGCCGATCATTATCTTCACGCCTCGCTGTCTTCATCGTTTTGCCGAGATTCAACACGAAGCGATGAAAATGAATAAAAACTATGTTCTCGTATTTATAAGTAACGACAATTTGAGGGCTTTATACATTTGAAATTAAATATAATAAAAAACTTTATGTCTTAAATATAAGTAAAATACAATGACTTTTATTTATTTTTCCAAGGTTCCAAATAGCGTTGAGCTAAGAGTAAAACTGGCTTACTGCTCCTCATAGTGTCCACCCCCTGGCCGCAACCTGCTCCTCGGAGGGGTTTCCTTTTTTTACTTCTTTAGCCCAGGGACGAAACTAAGGGGGGGGGGGGGGAGGGCTAAACTGGAAGACTAATTTTTATTATAGATATTTACTTGAACACCGTAGCGTTAGAACACTAAAAAAAATGTTGAGATAGTATTTTTCGCGTACTATCTAACTTGCGATTATTAAAAATGAAATGACTGCTTACGTTACGTACAGTACTCATTTTCATTTCATTTTCTTTAACCTCTGGGTTTTCCTGTAAATCTAATCTAAGTTTTCTCCGCAGACATTTTCTAAACGTTATTTAAGATATGTAAACAATCACGCAGTTAATGAACAACTAAGTGACGTAGAGCCGATATTAAATAATCTTACGTAAATATCTGTTGAAGAAAATATGAAAAGAATCATATTTCGCAAGAGCGTTATCGTGATGTATTAACTGGAAAAGTCCTCAAGTAATAGTATGACAATAAATCTAAATAACCAACATGGCCACGGAACATGACGTGAGAAAATGACCCTTAATAATATTAGCCTTAATAGAAGTAATTTGAATACTTTTGTAGATATAAAGACGAAATTATTTTACTCTCAAGTAAAAACCATTATTTTATTTTTTGTTACAATTATAGTACCTAAATCAATATTTTTTAATACGATTACACAAAATTGAGCGCGTGATTTTCAGTTAACTGGCAAATAACTTTTTGAAAATAAAACCACAGCGTGAGGTCATGTCGAAAGCGGATATGATCACAGCATTGAATTTTGTTCAGTTTGCAGAAAACTGTCAGTAAGTTACGCATGAGAATCAACTTACAGAGACTTTATTCTGTAGGTTAAGCGCTGGAACAACATTGATCCTTGAACCCTAGTGAAGATTATCAAGGCTCACACGCCAGGCTGGATATTTTATTTTATTATCACTGTTATTGTTTGAAGGCTATTCCTGTACATTTATCACGCTCTCGTTCTTATGTTATGTTTGGTCTCAAATTTTCCCAACACATATTTACCAAGCGTTTTTTTTTTTCGAGCTGCACAAGGTCACGCAAAGTGATTATAATTATGAACATTTACGTGACTTTTTACCGTCAGCAGATGATACTTGGTAAACACCTGTACGGAAAACAGATAACATAAAATACAATAGAAACTAGAAAATGAACAGACCACCATGGCGTAAGAAACAGAGCCTTAATGCGAGTGTTATCATCATGACTGCAGCCAGGGCCTGCGCAACCAGGTCTGCCACCCTAGGAAAAGTCACATTTTTCGCCCCTGACTACCTTTGCGAATTTAAATTACCGGACAATGTAGAAGTGGACCAACATAAAAAAAAAATCCTTGTTTCTTAAAAAAAAAAAACAGAAGAACGTATTTTATGTTAACGTTGTACCAAATTTCAAATAAATATTTTCGAAATTAAAAACACAGTGACGAAGGAAGACGGATTTGTTTTATCAAATGATTTGGAAGGCGATGTTGTGGATGATGTTTTAAAACTTTCACAAATAATTTTATTCAATCAGAGCTAGCTTTCGTTTTATTATAAAAAACATTTTCAATGCTGTGTAAAATAAGATAAAAACAGAAAACAAATGAATTTAATAAAATTAAAATTAATAATGGATACAAAAAATCAATGTTGAAGAGGCAAATAAAGCATTTAACTGTTTTTTGAAGTGAAACTTCTTTACTGAGCGGGCAACAATTTTCGAGTGTTACGAAAATTCCGATCGCACGAGGGGAATAGTTAGGTGCATGGTGGGGGAACCGGTAGAGGAGGAGAGTGCGTCAGCGGCGACGCCACTCCAACGCATGCTCTAGCGGTCGAATGGGAAAATGGCAAAAGAAAGGGGGAATAGGTACGTAGCGGAGTAGCTAGTTGTAACTGTCCGAAGAGGATACAACAGGGGAGAGGGAGAAATGACGCAGCAGTGATGCTACTACGGAATTCTCGCGACGCTGCTTGTGTTTGTCTACTCCTCAGTTTTCGTAAAGGCTAACGATTGACACTATCATATTTATTTTACTTACTATAAAGTATCACAATTTATTTATTCGTGCGGAAAAGAGTTATTGATTTGTGTAGTTGTGTTTATAATTATCAATAATTACCTTTATGTAGATAGTTTGGTCGAAAATGAAAATATATTGATATCTATATATACCTACCCAAAAAGCAAGAAGTTTCCCTTCTGTGTTGCGTGGACTCCTCGCGCACAGTTTGATTATCCTCCCTCCCTTTTTGCCGCCCCTGGTATGTCGCCGCGCTAGGCGGTCGCCCGGCTCGCCTATGGGTTCGCCGGCGCTGGCTGCAGCTTAGCGAGGCGCCGGACCAGCGCGGCGGCGCGGGAGGAATACTAAATATGGCGGCGGCAAGCCGCACCACGCTGACCGTACTAGGCATCTCGGCGCTGTAGCTCCTGATGTTCCTGAGGCCCGTTCTACAATGGCACGGAAACGGAGACGGATCTCACGGAACATTTCACCATCGCTTCTGCTTCTTCGGCGGACACGTAACAAATGACCATAAAATAGATCGCATTTAAAGATAACGAAACATTAATTTAATTAAAAAAAAAAAAATTATGCTTCGAGATCACAGCAAGGACAGAAATTACATATGTAATAGAAATAAACCACAAAGTAATGACAGAACTCTACATACTCTTGTACTTGAAACCATTTTTAACTTATTTAGAACATAAATGGCTTTCACTTGTCGCCCGGAGCAACGTAAACGGAATAACTCAGCATTGCCGAGCTAATCGGTACGGTTCCGTCTCCGTCTGCGGCCAATTGTATTAATTATTTTCCGCGAGATCCGTCTCCATTTCCGTGACATTATACATAACGGGCCTAGGGCTCGGTTTCACACGACGAGTCAATCCACACATCTTCCTGTCAATTTCTTCCGATATCTCCCGTGCCTTTGTTGTTGGGCCTCAAACTTCATCGGCAGATATTCACTAACCGTTATTTTTGAGCTGTGAAAAGTCACGCAAGTGGTCAAAATAATGAGCACTCGTGTGGCTTTTTACCGCTACGAAACGCACAGCCAGGAGACGGCCCGCGGGTGCTTGTCGCCGTGTTTCCAGCGGGCCGTGTCCCGGGGAGCGGCGGTCAGGACGAGTGTGCCGCGGTGTGTGGGCAGCGTAGCGTCGCTCCGCTGACGCGTGCTGGAGAGTGAGGAGTGGGGCGCTCAATACACACCTTCCACATAGCCACCACCGAGCGCGCCACTACGCTCTGACGAGCCATCGCCTCGGCTTACACTACCGACTGTAGTGTTTCAATTCAATAATGTAATCATTGATGGTTAACCGCACTCTTTTCGTATCATTTTTGAAGCTAATACGAGGGCAAGACAATATAATTATTATTAAGTATCCTTAAAAACGTTGAATAGCACATTTTTCTGTTAATTTTACAATAAATGCAATTTGTTTCATGTAATTAAGAAACAAAAAAGAAAACGTGCGAGCTAGTTTTTCAGTAGGGCCTACTCGCTAGTGATGTGTAACAACTAACCTCGGTAACGAGCAAATCCGCGTGTTCTCGGGTTGCAAATTCTTATAAAACGAAATTCTGACACGAAATTTAATGTAAAATTTATTAAAATATTGCCAAGGGTAATACATATACGCAAATGGTGTTTACAACTACATTTCTGGACGCGAATCTCACGCAGTTTTAACACCCGCCGCTAGAATTCGCTGCCGGAGCAGCTACGTCGACTTTCGAATAATTACATTTACAGACAGAAAATTTAAACTACACACACAATGAAACGGCTTCGATAAAAGAAAGGAAAAAAAAACTAAAAAAATAAAATACTAAACCCCGGCTTTGGACTTGGTTTTCCAAAATGAATGTTATTAAAAATACTGCCCATCTTATTAAAATTCATTAAACAGCTGATACTATAAAGTTTCCCTTTGGCTTTATGAACTTCGGTTAGCGCCATCCGACTGTTTTATATTCACGAAATTACTCCTACAAAATCCAGTATACCGAGAGCTAAGATGTTACACAGAAAAATTATATATATATATATATATATATATATATATATATATATATATGTTTTTAAAATTAAAAATAAAATTTTAGATCTAACAAGAAATACCATGAAACAATTTATGGATTACGGTTCATAACGGTGTATGCTGACAACGTATTATACATATGCAAACAAAGAAGGCTAGTACACGACAGTGGGAATTAATAATATTGCTCAGTTGAAAGACTCTTCAGGCAGACCGTGTAAAACTACGCCCGGGCCGATCGCTAGCGCAAATAGTTGGACACAGTTTGCCGCGGTGAGAACTATCGCGCGGCCCTCGGGCGCTCGCGCGGACGGCGTTCAACCGTGACACGCTGAAACCGCGGCCCAAGGCTGCCGGCGGTCGCTCAGCGCGCAGCTCTTCGCGGATGTCGAGAGGTGTCACAACCACCGAGGTCTCCTCACCTTGGCCGAATGAGTCCGTGCGCACGAGAATAGAGCGAGCTGCAATCAGCTCTCTAACGAAGCTGTGTGCTAAACGAAGCGCGGCGCCGTCACGAAGGTCAATGGTTATATAGTCAGTCACGCGCTTACATTGCAGCACAGTGTTGTCAGATTTAAACTACCCGGCTTGTTTAGAATAAAATTCTTATTTTGTTTAAATGTAATATTTTTGATGTAACATCTTAGCTCTCGGTATACGGCATTTGGTAGGAGTAATTTCGTTAATGGAACGGAAGTCGCGTGGAACGGAAATGTGTAACCGCGGTGTTGCCATCTCTGGCGGATAGCGCGAACCAAATATCACAAAGCCAAAGGGAAACTTTATAATGTCAATCTGTTTAATGAATTTGATCAACTTTGGCAGTACTTATTTCTAATAAAATTCCTTGTCAAAAATCAGGTCCAAAGCTGAGGTTTAGTTTTTTTCCATGTATTTTTCGTTTTTATCGGAGCCGTTTCATGATGTAGTTTAATATCTTTATCTGCAAATCGAAAGTTTCGATAGCAGACGTAGCCGCTCCGGCAACGAATTCTAGCGGCGGGTGCGGAAACTAAGTGTGATTCGCGTAAAAAAATGTAGTTGAAAAAACACTATGCGTATATATTTATCAAGTTCGGCATTATTTTAAAGAATTATACCTTAAATTTCAAGTCCCAGTTTCATATTATAAATGTATTTGCAACATATGAACACATGAATTTACTCGTTACCGAGGTTATATGTTACACATCTCTGGCGAGTACTGAACGACTCACTCGCGTGTTTTTATTTATTGTACTATTTGTTTATTTTTCTAACACCATAAATAGTGCATTCTGACCGTATTATTGCATTTGTAAACATTCTGATGGAAACATTATCGATTCTAAACACCAATTATTGCTTCACATGAGGAAGTATTTGTAGCGGTTGGTTTTACGTAGAAAATATCATTTTAAATACATCCATCTTGCACAACTACTTGCAGAAAGAGAGTACCTTTGTCAACTGGACAGAACGGTAGGCCTACATTCAGTAATTTAGAAAGTCGTGGCTTCAACGCTTATCTATCTACGTTTCAAGAGAGGGACAAATTCAAAACCTACTTCATTACCTCTGCAGGTTTAGTGCCATGGCAGAATGACAGGGTTTCTAGTAAAACAATTAATAATCACCAGCCGTTATTCATTGAAAACTACTTTGGTTGTAGCTTTATTACATTAATGTTATTATTGTGATATTTGATTATAAAAAGATTGCCAGCAATGGCATATAAATATAAAAATATTTACGTACCATAGATAGCAAACTGTTCGGCTGAAACCAACATGGCGTCTTTAGATTACTTACTCTCCTCCTCAGCGCCAAACTTTAATTCGTTTTACTAAACATCATCAGGCGTGGTCGAGCACCATTTCCGCTTTAGTGGATGTTTCAACATGGCGAAGGTGAGGTAGAAAGTGACTTCAACTACGTCACAGCATGCACTCCTAACGTCATGATTATAACCTCCGTTACTAGCCAGCGGACTGATGTGTACAGCGAATGGAAAAGATTAATCCAAGTGCAGCTTTCGTAAACGCTCAATTAACCGCTGATAAAGTTCCCGGGTCGGTTTCCCGCGAGGAAAACACGCCAAATGGCCAAGAGCTAGTGAGGGAAAGCGAAAAACATACATTTCCAAGTAATCAATATTGCACAAAAATAATTAAATGTTCAGTATAATGCAGCATTAGCTTCCCTGATTCACAGAAACATTACTTTTGAGTCCGCCTAAGTTGCTTAAGTTAAAAAGAAAACAAAATGATGTTTTCGAGAACAATAAGATGTTCGCCATCGCCCTGGTTCATGTATTAATTCTAATATTATTTTATTTGAGCTTAATATCTCGTCGAGAGCGAGGTCAATTACAGTTGATAACACACAACTGCGAGCCAAGGACATCGGAGAAGGAATCTGTCATTGCTTATAATGGGGCGCAACCACCCAGCGTTTGCCTGGAGTGATTTCAAAAAACCGCACAGAAGGAATACTCACCCGGGTCGCCTGAATTAATTTTGAGTCCAGTGTATAGCCACTACGCCAACACGCTCCATGCTGATTCATGTAACTGCCACTTGTGACCACTAGCTGATTGCAGACGAAGCTAAATAGTTCATCTGGTTTTCAGCTGCTGGTTTGGACAAGAGCGAATAATGCTGGGAAAGCCGTCTTTAAGGTTGATAAGGTTTCCTTTATCATTTCCGAATCAAGTGCAGGAGCTAGACTGCAGTAAATAAAAGAACATGTTTTACAACTACATTTCTAGAACTATCTTATTCCAACAAGGTAGCTGGTGGTGAACGGTGTACACACATACACCAGCTATAGAATGTTCACAATACATTTAAACTGTTCCCCCCCCCCCCCCCCCCCCATTTCTTACCCATCCGCCAAACGTCAATAGTAGCATTGCAGTGTGCCTATTGACTTTCAGCCAAGAACCAGTCTGATGAACAGAGAAACTGTTAGAAACAAGTGTGTTGCCTTAAAAAAATTTTTTAAAAAATGCAGTAATTTACACTAAACATTCTGAAATGGCATTTTTATTAAAATATTGTAATTTTAGCATCTTAATATGCTATTAATCTTTTACTTCGTTTGCTATAAATGTGAATGTGTGTGTATGTGTGTGTGTCAGGGAAATCTTACGTTAATTTGGAGTTCCTGGCATAGATTTAGAAATGTATATTCAAAAAGTGTTCAAATGAAAGAGGAAGCAATATGACAGATAATACAATCTCACGTCCCCACCAACATTCCTTGAAATTGAAAACATCACCGAGATTTAAAAGAAAAATAATTCAATTATACTCGACTTTAGTCCTGAAAAAGTATAAAGTAGTAAAAATCAGCAACATCATTCGGAGAATGATCTAACTGCTTTATGAAATATGCCCAGTAATATAAAACGAAAATAGAAAAGAAAATTGTATTGTCTATTTATCTATCTTTAAACATGAACTAGCTGTGGTATCAACTTCATAATGGTATATAAAGGCTTTTAACGGAGCAATTTTTATTTTTGAAATAACTATAAAAAACCGCTAACCAAATTAATGGCGATGTTCAACTATTCATCTTACCCTACTGTGTTAATATAATGGCAAAAAATAAACATTAAGAGGATTTAGATACGAAAAAAATGTTCACTTGTGATATATGTCGGCGTGACGTGGTTATTCTTGTTATATCTGTAATGGTTTCGTCAGCAAACGTAAAAAAAAGTCCATTTAATCGTTTTCCTCCGTTTTTAATTTTAAAATGAACTCCGAACTGAAACAAATGTTTGTTTTAATAAAACTTAACCTATGCCCATCTGGAATAATGTACCTTTATAACAGTGGAATGATTTTTGAAACCAGTCGAATATTTTTCGAGTTTACGTCTTACAAACAAACAAGCTGGTCTGTCTTATGAAACCTACTGTGCTCCTCTGTGCCGTCGTTGTGTTGTCCAAGGTGTTATTTGTCAGTTTTTTTTCTGTTCTGGTACAATTATCTTGTTGTTGTCAGCCCACTGCGTTCATCTGTGCCGTGATATTTTTTCCGACTATCTTCCACGGAATTCTCTGTGCTGTCTACTCATTTAACATTGGCTAATTTTGGCTTTCTTTTTCTGTGTGTTTGTGTATTCATCTTTCTTATCCAATCTTTTGTTTCTTCTATGAGATGAAACAATTCCGTATGTACATAAAAATGTTACGGCTCACGTAAACACCGACATGATTTTCCAGGAATTCAAGGACATGTGTTTCTTGAGCTGAAAAAATGAGCATGGATTCCTAGTTATCTTCAAGGACTGGCCACTATCTAAAGGCAGGAACAGACAAGGTTTCGATCAGTTTACCGTCAAACATGAGTCATAGCATTTCGAAATTCGGTCAAGCAGTCGCACTACCGAACTGACTCGCTCAAAAAGTAGAAAGTGTGAAAAACTAATTACTAGAGTACCTGCTAGCTATCGACCAGCGCGTGGAAGCCTCGAATTCTCGACATGATCTAAGTATACAACGCACAAAAACACGATGATTTGAAGACTTTCCAAAGTAGTCTGACTGCATCACTCGCTTGGCAACAAAATCAGATCTTGCCAAACACAAGAAAGAAGTTTCTGCGGACGAATAAAAAGTATAAAAGGAAGTCTTGCCAAATGTTTTCAGCTAGTAAAATGTCGGACATGGCCAGTGACCTTGCTAGAAGGACCAGACTTGCACCTGAGATGGAAAATGAACAGATATTTCAACCAATCACTACTCGTCTCGACGAACTTAAAAGTAAGGAAGAACCAACCATCACGGTGAAGACCGAAGTTGATGACGAAATGCCAACTGTAAAAAAGAGAACATTTGAATCAGATCGAAAAGGATAGGACTTTACGAATACAGAGTCTATGCACAAAAACCAAATAAGGAAACGAGGACATCAAGTTAATGCAATGGTCCGGCCATACCTGAGATCACGAGTCGGAAAGATACGATCTATGTAGTGTACAGAAAACATAATAGGTGGTGCTAAATAAAAAGACTTTTTACCAGGAAATATCGTATGCGTAGAAGAGTTCAAAACACACAGGACTCCAGGTCTGTACGAATTGCTGTTTCGCAGGGAGTCTAAAGGCTATTCTCACGAAGATTTACAAGCGTACAAACAACTGCTAGAGCTAACCAATGCACATTTTCGAGATAATGATCCAGAAAATGGCATATAAAGACGAATAGCATGAACAAATCAACATTTTCACCAATCTCTTTAGTGAAATAGCAGTACATGGTGGAGGTTTAAAAAAAACTAGATTGTAGTCAGAACTTTTACTATGTATATTGGGATGACCCAAACGAATTGATCGGCAGGCTAAGACTTTTACTTGCTTCGCTTAGTGCAGGAAACTATTCGCACATCAACGAAATAGTCTCCATACTAGAAGAACTGAGGGAAGACGGCCACATACAATGAGTCGAACCGGAATAGCTCGTGAACTTCATGCTCCCGCAAGACGGAAATGCCTTCATGGCAAAGTCGTAGTGCGTGGACTTGATGATTAATTCCAAGTGGACCTTGCTGAGAAGATACCAGAATCCCGATTGAATAAAGATTTCAAGTACAGTTGACGGTCATCGATGTGTATAGCAAGTTCGCTTGGACCAGACCTGTGAAATCGAAGATTGCAATCGACTTAACCAAGGCCATGACAAACATTTTGCGTGATTGATGTGTACCGTTGCACCTGCAAAACGGATCTCGGCAAAAAAAAAAATATATATATATATTATATATAGGGTAAAGTAAGGTAATTTCGTGACACAGGTAATTTCGTGACATTTTTTATGACGTTTGTAACGAAAATACCAGCGGTTTTTTGGAGCTGCATTTTGGTCTGGTAGTTTCAGCGTTCTCCATTAGATAATGTGGTATGTATCGTTCGTGTCTTGGAATGCGTCAACGTCACAAAACAAAAGTTTTCGTAAAAGTGAGCAAAGTGTCGTTAAATTTGAGTACTCTTTTGCAGGTTTAACTTCGAATATTCATAAAAGGATCCATGTACATGGTATGTTAGCATTTAATACACAGTTTTGTAGAGAATCTAAACCTCTTACAGTGTGAATAATTTTATGATTTTCCACGTCTGTATACAGTTGTTATTGCTTATGTTGTTCATGGCGTTTCTTAGCATTTTTGTCCTTGTTAAAGATACATTTTCAAAGCCTTTAATAGGAATTGATCTTGTAAGTTTTCTAAGCTTGTTAGAACAAAATTATTATGAGAGTTTGTGTTGTAAATTAAGTTTACAATAACTTAGTTTCACTTAGAAAGCTAATTATAGTGTGTCACGAAATTACCTATATCACGAAATTACCTATATCACGAAATTACTTATTGGCTACCACAAAAATATATTGGCTCTTATTTTATTTTTCAGTTGAATGATGAATAAAACAAGAAGTAAATACAGAAAATATGACTCAAGACAGTTAATTGCAGCTTCTGAATTCGTTAAACAACAAAATTGTTCACTTTATAAAGCCTCCAAGGAAATGGGTGTGCCATGGAGTACACTAAGAGACTGTCTAAAAAATAGCACCTGTGAAAACAGAAATGAACCTCTGCCAAAACTAGGAAGACCATTCGCTCTCACTTCAAACCTATAAATTAGTCTGTATAATTACATCATAGAGATGCAAGAGTTAGGATTTGGTTTAACTGTTTCTACAGTAAGGAAATTAGCACATGAACTCGCAAAAAATGCCGGCCGTGAAAATTTATTAAATTCCGACAGTGAAAGTGCAAGCAAATGGTGGTGGACATATTTCAAGAGTAGGTACAATCACTCATTAAGATCTCCAGAAAAACCTTGCAGCATACAGGGCTTCTATGGCAAATGAAGAAATCATTGGGGATTTTTATATTAAATTAGAGGAATTACTGGACAGATTGGATATCAAAGAAGCACCTGATAGGCTATGGAACTGTGACGAAACAGGTCTTTCGTATGTCGTGAAAGCAAACAAAGTTGTAACAGCAGTGGGAAAGCGATATGTTTATAAGAGAGTTTATGCAGACAGGGGAGAATAACATACACTTTTGGGATGTGCGTGCACAAATGGGACATGTATTCCGCCTATGATTATTTTCAAAGGTGTCAGGTGGAACGATAACCTAAAGAGAGATTGTTTGCCTAATGCAATAGGGAAGTTGTCTCCAAAAGGGTGGATTAACAGTGATCTGTACTTTGAATGGTTCCAGTTCTTTGTAGCCTCCATTCCTCCTGCTCGACCAGCCATCCTCTTCATGGATTCACACGCATCGCATATTAACCCTGAAGTTATTTCGTTTGCGAAAGAAAATCATATTTTCTTATTTACTTTCCCAGCCCATACAACTCATTTGTTGCAACCGTTAGTTGTAGGAGTTTACAAATCCCTAAAATCACATTGGGGTCAACATTTAACTCCTACATGAAGGGAAATCCAACGGAAAAACCAAATAGAACAAATTTTCATACTATTATGAATACTGCCTTTATTGAGAGCTTCTGCACTAAGAACATTACAAATTCTTTCAAGAAAACGGGAATTCATCCATTCAACAAGTGTGCTATTCCTAAGGAAGCTTTTGAACCCTCCAAACTAACAAACAAGCCTCTACCTCAAGAACAGCCGGAAAAGGATCAGATATTGGTAGCTGACAAGATCTTGGTCCTGCAATCAATGTCAAGAGACACCCTCATTAACAAAGGAAAGAGAAAGCGAGACTCAAGTGCAAGATGCCTTACTCCAGTAGGAGAAATTACCACCTTGGGGTCAATAAAATACGCATCATTGAGACCTGCCACTTCAACTTTAAATGCTGCCCTACCAACATCGAATCCTGTAATGTCATCATCGAAGGATATCTTATCAACATCCAAGGCTACCCCATCAACATCCAAGGCTACCCCATCAACATCCAAGGCTGTCCCATCAACTACTAAGGCTACCCCATCAACTTCCAAGATTGTCCCATCAGTTTCCAAGGCTACCCCATCAACTTCCAAGACTGTCCCATCAACTTCCAAGACTGTCCCATCAACTACTAAGGCTACCCCATCAACTTCCAAGGCTGTCCCATCAACTACTAAGGTTACCCCATCAACTTCCAAGGCTGTCCCATCAACTTCCAAGATTGTCCCATCAACTTCCAAGGCTGTCCCATCAACTACTAAGGCTACCCCATCAACTTCCAAGGCTGTCCCATCAACTTCCAAGGCTGTCCCATCAACTTCCAAGATTGTCCCATCAACTTCCAAGGCTGTCCCATCAACTTCCAAGGCTGTCCCATCAACTTCCAAGGCTGTCCCATCAACTTCAAAAGCTTCGACACCAACATTAGAACCGTTCATATCTGGTCCAGAACTTCGCGAATGCAAGACAAAATCAAAGGAAGTCCAAATTCTTTATGAAGATTGGATCTGTGGTATGTGCGGGAACAGTTATTTCAGAGACGTTCAAATAAGAAATGGCGCTTAATGGGTGCAATGCTGTTATTGCTTGATGCCTTATCATGAAGAGTGCCAACCTGCTGATTCTGAGGAACTAGTTTTCATGTGTGATAATTGTGCTAATGCTGAAAGTGAGTTGAGCGAGGTAAGCATCTAAAAAAAAACTAGACTAAACCTAATTTTTCGAAGGTTATTTGAACATTTTTTTGAAGAAATGAAGAAAACAGCAATTAGAATGCATGTTACAAGTTAAAATTATATTATTTGTTATTATAGTTGGTATTTGTTTGAAAATATTTGTATTGTTATTGTATCACGAAATTGCCTAACCCCTATCACGAAATTAGATACCCATATCACGAAATTACCTGTCAAACCATTTAAAATTTGAAATTAAATTTTGTGTTGAAAATATGTATATAATTGCAAGTTTATTACTTATAATGTTAGTATTACACAGAAGTTAAACAATTTTGGCCAAATACGACAGTAATGGTTGAATAAAACAATATTTATTAGCGAAAAATTAATTTTATCACGAAATTACCTTACTTTACCCTATATATATATATATATATATATATATATATATATATATACAATGCCACCTTAGAGGCTTTGATGAAGAAGTTTGGCATCAAACACTACTCTACATTTAGTGATTTCAAAGCCTCCATTGTCGAAAAGTTTAACAGAACTTTGCACACTAAGGTGTAGCGACAGTTCACAGCTAATGGAAATGACAAGTGGTTCGATATTTTGCCCAAACAGGTAAGCGAATACAATTCTAAGGTGCATTCTATCACGAAAATGAAGCCCAAAGACGTAAAGGACGATCACTTGCTTCGAATAGTGTTTTCCAACACGAAGAAGAAAGATCCACGAAAGCCTAAAGCTAACATCGGTGGCATTGCGGATATCCAAGCTGAAAGGCGTCTTCGAGAAAGATTTCACTGCGAATTGTGAGTCCCAAACTTACCCAGTGTGGCCCACGTTCACGAATCGGAGCCTAGGACCTATTACCTCGAAGATTTGTACCACAGGCCTATTTATTCGTGGTGGCTTCTATGCCGAAGAGATTCAGCCTACGATATATCCCAATGTGTACTTGGCGGAGAATATTCTCAAACGAAGAAAGGGTCGATCCTACATCAAGTGGTGGAGCTTCCCACCTCGCTTTAATTCGTGGGTAGCAGATGCAGAAATCGAGAAAAGCTAAAGACTTTAGTAATTTCCTAGTTTCTTGTAGAAAATATGTAATCATTTTGTAATTGTCTAATCAAGCCTAAACTCTTGTTTCAACTAGAAAAACTGTCGAAATGATATTACCCGTGCGAATACATCTGCCTAGGCCAGATGTATTCGTGTTAGACGAGATGTAAGTGCGACGCTCGCTGCTGCTTCTAGCGCGGTGTCGGGCTCTGGGCCGGCGCGCAGTCTTGTCGTCCTGGCTCTCGAGAGGTGACAGAGATTTCATGGCGTATAATTGAAGATTTAATTTAATGCAAGTTCCTTAAGGCTCATGTTGATTTTTTCGTTTTCTCGTCATTACTTTTTTTAAGGGCTTTTTCTAAATTTGTAACTAATATATCCCTTGAATTTATTGCTCTGTCACAAATATTTTCAACATATATTCTCCAAGTGTAACATTATGGGTGCAAAAAGGCACGCAAGTCTTTGTAATTATCATAATTTACTGGTCTTTTAACACCCATGATACTACACTAAGTGAATATCTTTCACATAATAATTGTCGAAATGAAAACTAACCTCGCCTAGGCAAAGGTAATTAGTGTCAGTGAACCGGGATGATAAGTGAAGTTCTTGGTATAAATACCATGAACTACACAGGAAATAAATTTCTGTGGTTTTTACAAGATATTCCTTTGAAAACCAGTTGCAAGAAATAGTTTGTAATACTACAAGAAATATATTGTAACTTTGTACAACACATAACTATGGTTATTATTGCATATTTGAGATACGTTTTTCGAGATAACACTGAGTTTTTCTTACGAAAATTAGCGCATAATTCTTTATTTTATTTGACGTTTCAATCAACAATCATTGTTTTAAAACATAGAAAATATATCGAATACGCAACAATTTGTCTTTATCTTGTTTTTTATCATGATTATTAATATGTGCAGTTAATACAGGAAAGCTAATAAGAGAACTGTTTACAAATAAATTTAACTATTGGAGGTACTGCGACAATATAAATCATGTCGGGGTACGGACACAGTATAACTGCGAACACTATTTTTTCGTGATACGGTTGTTTTCATGTAAATGTACAAATTTACAAACATGTGTTAAGTTTATATGAATATTTCTGTTCCACTGACAAAAAAAAATTACCGTGTACACTCCGCCTTTAATTTTATTCCTTCCACAACCACACATGCACGCGCGGTCGTTGGTTTACCGCAACTATGCACGTCTTGTATTGGGCACCACCAGAGGAATTCCAATTAGTTTGCACAACGTATAATCTTGCATGTCGGTTACGTCAAGCAAATTAACAATTTTCGGATGATTTGTTACCAGTTTGAAAGTTGTGGCGAAGTAATTTCGGATGAACTGAAGTTTTAATTCATAGAACGAATGCAGATTTCAAGAATATTGGTGTACCTGTTACGAGAGAATACAATTTCGGGCACCTATTTGATACCTCTTCAACAAGCCCGACAGTTTGGCTGTTGAAAAGACACTGCTCATGATGATTTTTTTTAAAACAAAACTGTTGTGGTATCTTCACAATTCGCAACCGAGAAAAGAAACCTGGATGCAAATTAGATTTGAATGGCACTTCGCCACAGTTCCATATCCAAAAACATATACACAAGCATTACAACTCTCAAATGCCTTTCGTGTTTACCAGAAAACCAGTTTCGTGACCGCCACACAATTGTTTCTGGAAATTCATACCATAAAATATTTTGAGTTGACAGAATTTTTTTTTGTATAAGCCACGAGCAAAACTGTTAGTATATCAATGCATTTTTTTTTTCATCACTAACAGAATGTTTCGTGGTCACTGCAAAATTATTTTGTCACCAAAAATACCTTGATAGTCGAAATTATACGAAGTATTTTGCTGGGTCCCAAAAATACTAATATTTTTTTCTTGTGCGTGGCGAGAGAACTCTAACGACTACCCTTCATTCCGTGAAACCCCAAATCGTGTTCTCCTCCAAAATAACACACCTCGCGTCACCAATCCGGAACGAGGGGCGCCCAGAAAAAAAAGGCAAACACATACAGTATGTCCCGTTACAAGAGCACAAGAGGCATGGTGTGTGTGTGTGGGGGGGGGGGGGGGGCGGCTTATTACTTTCACGAGGCCCTACTATTGTAAAGAATGTCTTTGCAGAAGAGTGGGATGGGTAAGAGGCCCCTTGCGGATTAAAATAGCTCCCAGAGAAAAAGAAAAGAAGAAAATGTTCCTGGAAAAATTTGCAAAATAAACTATTTAAATCAACATTTTCAAACCAAACAGGAATTTTAATTTCGACGAAGGTTTTGTTAATTTATTTAAGTACAAAATGAAAAACAAAATAGATTAACTTAAGGCTATTAAAATCCGAATGATTATGTTTGCATTATAAAATTAATATCATTCCACCATTTAATGAGAAGAATTTAATGTAAGGTGCGTCGGTACCTATAGTGTAATAGTTAGCGCGGGGCCATAGAGTCGTCCCTGCATATACATTTATTCCAATAGAAACACTATGTTGACCGGCATCATTATATATTATTATGTTAATTTATTTACTTACAGGTACTATACTTAAAACCTAGAGAGAGCTTACAAAAATAGCATGTGACAATTTAAGCAGTTCGCGTGAGGATGAAGAAAGAATATATAAATGTAAGCGGTCGCCAACGCTAACCGTCCATACAGCCCAACGAATTAAAATGCAAGCCACGTGAACTAAAGAGTTCACTTGACGTTTTGAAGAGCACAAATAAAAAAAAACATCACCAGAGTTTCGAAAGGTCAATGAGCACTTAAAATATTTCAACGTGGTTTTTAATGTTATTTAACGCAGTCTGAGTTATATATATATATATATTAAATAGAAGATAAATATTTATGTAAAATTACAGATATTAGTAAATTTGTACATTTTCATGAAAACAACTGTATCACTTCGCAGTAATACTGGGTTCGGATTCTTACCAAGGTATTTATGCTTTGTGTCGTCCCAGTACATTAAATAGTTAAAGTTATTTGTAAACTAAATAAAGTCCAATTATTGAGTATTCGATTATCTTTTTCATGGTTTGAAAAAAATTATGCTTGAATGAAACATAAAATATAAAATTATGCGCCAATTTTCGTAAGAAATGCTCAGTATTATTTCGTATATGCAAAAAATGCCATATCCAAATGTTGTACATAGTTACAATAAATAACTTTCTTGTATTATTACAAACTATTTCTTGGCAACTGGATACCAAAGGAATATTTTGTAAAAGTAACGGTACAGAAAATATTTTTCTGTGTACACTGCCGCGCGACCAAAATCCGAATTATTTTTTAAAGGGTAAATTACGAGGGAAAGTCATTAAATGAGTCAAAAAATATAATTCAATAACTTATAAAGATAATCACATCAATTTTTTTTATCCTTCAGCATAATCTCCACCAATACTTATTCACCTATTCCACCGTTTGATCAGTGCCCCAATACCAGTTGCACGAAATTCTTCGGGTTGCTTCTCAGCCACGTCAAGACACGCTGTTATCCCATCGTAAAACCATCGAACACCATCGCTATTTTTAAAATGAATAACGCATGCGTGCAAATGCTATAGGTGTCATTCTCTGTTTTCGGTGTGCATTTTAATAAGCATTTAGTCTACTATTAGGGCTGTCCTTGTTTCAGTGTGATATGTTGCCAGATACAAGCCACACAGCACAAGAGTTTTAGACACAACTATGTAATGTAAAGAATTACGAAAAATAGTATCTGAAATATTGTATTTTGTAAAGGAAAGCTTGAAATACTTTTGGAAATACTTTTTTTGTTGTATTTCTCTCAAAAGTATAATAAGATAATATATAATTTTTTTACTTCTAAGTAGACGTAACTGAAAGACCCATCTTGGTTTCAACCATTTCTGTCATCAAATGTTGTTTTAAATATAATTTACTATGAAAGATGTTGGCTCTCATTGATCACAGCACATCATTAATGGAATGCCTTGTTATTTTGACCGACTACTATGCATAGTTTTTCCTGAGAAATAAAAATAGGTGTTTATTATTTAACTATTTTTTTTCAGAGTGACTATAATTGAAATAATACTGTTAATCTATAATATTTTATGGTCTTAAAATATTAATAAATAAACAACTAAAAATACTAATTTTTTATAATAAACTGTGGTATACGAAATAAAGTTTTTTTTTAACAAGCCAGGAAATATCAAAATGGGAGCCATTTACTCTGTACTGCAATCTAAGCATGAGATATAGTCAACTATCATGAAGTTGGATGATGCTCGGAAAGCACTTGGTAATTTTTTAAGATAAATCGCTTCAATATGTGACTAAATAAATGAAGTTCCCTCGCCATGTACAGTTTTCCGATGTCACGTACGATGTAGGCCAGACTGTTATCGCGCTTCGATTAGTAGGGCGCACTTTCTCCACAGTTCCGACGGCTACTCTCGACCTCAGACTGACGAGCTTTCAAAACAGGTCGTTTTCACTACTTGAATTTACTGGCGAAGACACCGGACAGCGTTCACAACATACATCATTTCCACATAATCAGATGACTCTAAATCACGGCAGGGAAAAGTCATCGCGGCAAACCACTTGTTTCAAGGTCGACAATGTTACAAAACTAAAAGGTGATCCTTCGAAGAGGAAAAGGGGCAGAGCACAATCTTGCTTAGGTAGAGGCACGGTTGATTTCCTTAAAGGTCTACTAGCTATGTTATGCATTGCCACTATAAAAATAGTAATAAAACTTTAAGTGTGTATAAAATAAACTTACTAAATTTTAAACTTATTCAAACAACCATATTTTTTTTCTACTCTATAGACTTAATTTAAAACATACATGATTTTTCACAGCAGCTGCCAGTCAAAAAAAATTATTCATGACCACACTGATGATATAATTTTTATACGGATTTAAATACAAATAATGTCCGTATGTGAATAGTAGTTTAACATTTATATTTAATGTAATATCATAATGATTTACTCCAAAGTTTAAAACAACTTGATAATGCAATGAACCAAATTAAATACTGTGCGAGCGAAGGTAAACGGAGAAAATTTTTTTGTGAAATGTAGTTCTAAAACCTTCTGGGAAAAAAATAAATTAATACATAATTTGTGTCAGTAAAACTAATCTTGCAATTTGCCACAGTTAATTATTTTCAGCATACATAATACCTACAACCTTCCCTTGTATGCTGCTAAAGTCTTAGTTTTGTGATTTCTGGCAGTTCCTGCAGGCATTAATTTTTATATAATTTATGTAAATTTTTGTACTCCTAATTGCAGACCAAAACGTAGATCCACGTTACTGGGGTCTTGAGGTACAAATTGAGTAAAATTTCCCAATCGTCTGCAACTGGAGATGCAAAATAGGCTGGAAATTCATGTTTAAAAAAATATATAGCAAATGCCAGAGTTGAAAAAAAACACTCGAGCAAGTCTTTTAGTACTTTCCAGTGATATGTAACATATAACCTCAGTAACAAGCAAATTCATGTGTTTTCGTGTTGTAAATACACTTCTACGAATATACTCGAACCTTAGACACGAAATGTAACATATAATTATTTAAAATAATGCCGAGCGTGATAAATATACGCAAGTTGTGTTTTCAACTACATTTCTGGACACGAATCACAAGTATTTTCCGCTCCCGCAGCTAGAATTCGCTGTCGGAGCAGCTACGGCGACTATCGAATGATTCCCTTTGCAGACCGAAATTTTAAACTAGCTGTATAGTGAAACGGCTTCGATAGAAGCGAAAAATACTTGAAAAAATACTAAACGCCTGCTTTAGACCTGATTTAATTTTTTTTAAAATTAAAACAATGCCGATCTTGTTGAAATTCACTAAACAATTAATTCTATTTATTAATTTTTCTTTTGTCTTTGTGAACTTTGGTTCGTGCCATCCGCCATAGATAGCAGAACCGTCTGTCACACATTTTCGTTCCTTTACTTCCGTAGCAATCACGAAATTACTCCTACCAAATGCCGTATATCGAGAGCACAGTGTTACACATAAAAAACTATTATGTTGTACGAAAATGCAGAGATTATATACAGCGAGGTGGCGTAACGGTAAAAAAAAAAAAAAAAGTTGGCCTTGCATCCGAGAGGACCTAGGATTCGAATTCCTGTCCATATTTTCTCATTTTAGTCTTCCATGATTTCCCGAAGAAAAAAATCACCCCAACAAAATGCTGGGATGGCGCCTACGTACAGAATGTTCGTGGTACATGCTGGTAAACTTTAGGATGTGATAAAACGCGTCTAGACAGTATCATCAAACAACGCAAGCTCTGAACTCAACCAGTGAAGTGCTAGATAGATGGCGCTTTCCAGCGAACTACTTATATAAACGTGCACAGCTTCTGTTGTCATTTGTTCTGTGGCTCTCCAGCCTACTGTTCCCAAGGATGAGTGCCACACCCGAAGAGTTCCGAAGTTCTAAGATCGCTCGTGCCGATTGATCGTGAAAAAGAATACATTTTACTGTCATAGAGTATTTTAAATAACGCTTACCTAACCAAACCAACCTTTCATTTTAGTAACGATAACCTAACTTAACCATACTTTCATTTTAGTAACGATAACCTAATCTAACCAACCTTTCATTCTAATAACTATAAAATAACCTAACCAACCTTTCATTTTAGCTACGATAACCTAACCTAACCTAACCTAACCTAACCTAACCTACCCTACCCTCCCGATAAAATAAACAACTATTATTTATTACACTGACCGAAACTGACCTAACCTTTTACTTCGGTAAAGTTCGGAACTGTTCAGGTGATGGTCGTGGTTTCATCGCTGTGAGCTGTATGCGCACGCCAGTAAAGAGAAGGCACATGCACGGGCTTGCGGGCGACAATGCAAAGAAAGCTCAGAGATTGTACCGAGGACTTTTTCCGACATGACGCGTGTGAAGCCTGCGTAACGTTTGGTGGCCGCAATTCCCTGCAGTTAAGGCCGATTCCTTCTCCAGTTTTCCTGACTTGCGCTGTATGTGCTTCCGTTTCTAATGCCTTGGTGTCCACAGAAGTGACCAACAATATTCAGACTACCACTCATTGACATGAAACTCTTTTTACAGCCGGCAGGGGAATTCAAGACGAATTAAACGTCATTAGACGTCATTAGAGCGTAATGAAAAGAACGTAACGAAAAATGCGTAACGCTCAAAGCTATACGGAAAGTATAACGACAAGAAAGAGATTTGTGTAACTGCATCGTAATTTTACATCATATTTGTTCCACTTACACTTCTATGGCGACACCGAGCACTTAAATGTGGAGAGGCCTTGTGGCTACTGATATCAATTTACGTAACACATATTATTCTGAAGCGTCTTAACAGTGCCAGAAAATGAATTTTCAGAAATATATTGTTGCGATTAAATGTGGGGGAAAACTGGGCTAATAAGGGATAGCCCAATTTAGTTATATTACAGTTTTATTAATGAATAATAAATAATTATATTTAAAAAATGTCCGATCACCAGTGACTGGCACTTAAAAATGTCTATCCTCAAGTAACTCAATGTCTGTCAAGTTCCACAGTTCGCACTCCTCACTGGAGCTAGGCTCAACAGTGGTTCGCCCCTTACCAAGCGCCTGTCCACACACACAGTCTCGCGGCACTCAGTCGCACTCTCTCGATCCCATCGCTCTGCGTCGCGCCACTCTCACCCTATTTGCCGATGTTGCACTTCCCTTCACTCGAGGTAATCTCCGAACTCTCGCGGCACTCGTCGCGGGACTCCCACGGAGGCCGCGTCGCTGCTTAAGTAACTGGGGCGCCCTTCTCGAACCAACGAAAGCGGCTGTAACCGGGGCCGACCCGACGCCCGAAACATCGAGAAAGGAGGTGTTCATTCTCGCCAATCCGCGCGATGCCCCGCGGAATTTCCAAGACCGCTTAGCTATATATAACAGCGCCGAGGAAAAACGATGCACGGGGGGAGCATATGGGGGAGGGGGTAACGATGACTCTTGTAATCCGGCCAGGCGCACGTGACATGCCTGACGTCAGTGAACTGCAGGTGACACGGCGCGTGACGAGAGTGGCCGTGCAGGGCCGCCAGCCAGCTCCGAGCCTGGCATCGTGGTCTGGTATCTCACGTTCGTAACAATATATATATGAAAATACATACCTTATACATTACCTGTAATTGCAATCTATTAGCATTAACAATAAAGCCTTTCAAATGGCGAACGGATATAATATTTTTAACTGTTAAGATAATCGCCGAAAACAAAGCAGCACCGCCTGCAGCGCCGTTAGTGAGCTGGCGTAGAACTACAACCAATCTGTGAAGTATCACTTCTAACGCCCTTCACGAACACGGAAAATATAGTTTTTTTTTTCTCTCGGTATTTTCTGCCATTGGACTCTTCTGAATTTCTACGTATGTGTCATTTTGGTGTTATCCTGTGGTATTTTGTTTTAATCAACTGATATGTCCTAGCGACTGATTATTTTTGTCGATTCACGTTAGGGAAGGGAAATTTTCCACGTGGAGTCGTACAGCAAGGAAATAAATCAATTGAAAACCACGCAGCAGATCAGTAAGGGGACGGTTTGCCAGAGCGAGTTCCAGGGCGGAGTGGTGGCCGACTTGACACGGAGAGAGTGACGTGATGAGCAGTGAAAAGAGGGGGAAGGGGGACACCCTGATCCAGGTGTGCGGACGAGAACACCCTCATCCTTCACCTCCACGGCGAGAGTTCACTTGGGGAATTAGCTCAACAAGAAACAATGTCATACACGGTAACCTTTTTTTTGTAAATGGAATAGAAATATTCATGTAAAATTACAGATATTTGTAAATTTGTACATTTCCATGAAAACTGTAATTCTATAAAAAAAAATGTTCGCAGTAAAACTGGGTTTGGATTCTTACCCGGGAATTTATGCTTTTTTTTTGTCCCAGTACCTCCAATAATTAAAGTTATTTGTAAACCGTTCCCTGAACAGCTTTCTAATTTTAACTGCGCACAATAATAAGCATAATAAAACTAAATACTGTCCAATTATTGAATAATCATTTATCTTTTTCACAGTTTAAAAAAAATATGTTTGAAGCAAATATTAATTAAAATAAAAATTATGCGCCAATTTTCGTAAGAAATACACTCAGTATTATCTCGAAAAACGTATTTCACACAAGCAAATATAACCATAGCCACGTGCTGTGCAAAGTTGCAATATATTTATTGTAGTATTACAAACTGTTTCTTGACAACAGTTTTCCAAAGGAATCTTTTGTAAAAGTACACAAAACTATTTTCTCTGTGTATAAGACCGTGTATAATACTCCCTCACCACATTTCCCCCGCCATTATTAACCGGCAACTCCAACTTACAACATCGGCATCAAAGATCGACGGGCAGGCAGTACGACTGAAGTTGGTTCCTTTGGGATTAGAAACCACGTTCATTAATTTTCCCCCCTATATATATATATATTATATATATATATATATATATATATATATATATATATATATATATATATAATCGCCCTAAGCTTAGCGCGGGCTAGAGCCCCAGTGGCAAACCCTCCGGAAATTCAACTAAAACATAACTTAGGGCCGGTGTCACAGCAGGGACGTAACTAGAGTGGGGCAGGCGGGACTTGTGCCTGGGGCGCTAGACCTGCAGCGTGATATTTACTATAAATATTTACTTGAATATCGTAATGTCATAACGCAAAAAATTGTTAGAGGGCAGATGAACTGAATTATATTTATTGAAGAATATATATAATGTATATTGTCAAATATTTATATGAACTGCTATTTTTCGCGTACTAATGAAATTGATTTACCATCTGAGTTAAAAATATTTGAAATAGTGGAATTAATACGTGGCGGCGAAATGAGGTGTTGTCAGGAAAGGTTTTTGTTTGGTAGGTTTTAAAAAAAAGAGGGGGGAGGGTAGGTGAGATTTTTCCTCCGGTGAAAAATAGTGTAGTTACGTCCCTGTGTCACAGTAATACATTTCTGCGGTTCCGGCTAAAACATCCGCAGATTTTTTTTTTTGCTGAATTTTCTTTTGATATTTTTCCTAGTGTGCAATGTAGGCCTCTAAAGAATGCACTAGGTAAATTAAATTTATCAAAATAGTACTCATGTAAACTATTTATCCGTAAAAAATCAACCGAGTAGAATCTGGCAACCACTCCAGTTAAAACCGCTTTGCGTGACACTGACATTACCGTCATTAAAACTTACTGATGTGTAAACATCTTAGCTCTCGGTATACGGCATTCGGTAGACGTAATTTCGAGAAAATGGAACATAAGTCGATGAACGGAAATGTATTACAAAGATGACGGGACTAACGTGTAGCAACATAAACCCGTATATAGTTACATTCGTAAACATTAGGGAACATACCACACATTTTGGTAGGCCAAATGAAATTTTGTGATAGTGAAATTACTGTGGAATATATTTGATAAACTAAAATTGTTGTAGTAAAAAGAAATCACAAGTTTTAAAATACCTAATCAAACAGGCATTACAATGATTAGGCTATAACACACATTATCCTTCAATATTCCCAATAGGTTTCGTAGCACTTACGCTGAATAAGCAAAACTTTATTTATTTGCACAATGCGACAAAATAAATGACGCGTATACATGTAAGCAGAAAATTACTACCTACAAAAATAAAACTATGGTAATAAGCTTACAAAAAATATATAAATATTTTAAAGTCTGAACTGCCGGTAGTGTAAAAATAATATTTTAATAACTACAAAACAATTTTTAAATTAAGCTAGAAACTGAAAATCCCAGAGTAGAAATGTTTTAATACCTTTGCTTTCAAGTCGCCCGATTTGTATATTGTCACGCTTTTAATGCATTTTAGATGTTGCTGACGTAACCCAACCAAACTTTATTTCAGATACGATCAACTAGACGTGCAAAACCAGCATCCCGAAAAAAATTCAAAATTAATTTTTTCTATAATTTTAATAGTTAAACGATATTACGTATTATTAATGCAACTGTCCAGACATTAATAACCCTTAATTTAAGTACCATGATTTAGACGTGCAAATACCTACCCTACTGAAAAAAAAAAAAAACAGAAACGCATATTTGAAAGAATTTAACTAACTGGACAAAGATTACACTGGTATATAATTGCTTGGTCATTTGAGCATGCAGGGTCACAGCTTGGATCACAATATGTGGATTGTTTGGTAGACTGTTGTTCTTATATGTGAGAGTATATACTATTAGAGTGCTTTGTGTCCCTACGCTTATGTCACCAAGTTTGAGACCTAACATGTGTTAACAATACCTTAATGAGTTATTTGTACCTACAGTAGCTCACTGAGAACCCAGACTCTTTTAAGCAGATCGCCGGCTTAATGTATGAGCCAGAGAGGAGATGAATGCTCACTCATACTTTACCAGTTAAAAAATACAGATGAACGATTTTCACATAACCATTTTTTTTTCGTGATTTCCAATTTTTCCAAGATTTCTTAACATTTTTTTTTAGCTAATCTGCAACTTAAATTTCCACGATGGTTTCCTAACTTATCTTAAGAAATATCGAAATTATTAAAATTATAATCTGGTTGATTTTGTAAATTCCTGTGAAATCGTGACAAAATTAGCCAATACCAGTTTTTTTAATTTTTTTCCCCCTAAAATTAAGTCCTGAAAACTCAACTGAAATCGTAAGGGTACTGACCAGCACTTGAACTCACGTGCTAACCGGCGCGGGACCCGAGCGGCGACACGGCTCTGGAGGAGAGCAAGCAGCGGACACGAAAGGCGCACATGCTCGACGTGCGAGCGTGTGGGAAAAACTCCGTGAGCACACAGACACACATCCCGGTGGGTTCTTGACCCCGATTCTCGCGAGACGAACACACGAGCTACACGCCAAGTAGCAAACATCTCTTACTCTCGCGAAAACCGGCACGCAAAATAAAACACGGCGAAGCATTGTGTGAACGCACTTCATGTGTGCAGGGACAAAGGCTGGGCGTCACGGGGGGAAGATTCAGTAAACAAATCGCAATGAATGATGGGAAGTGAGGAGAGAGCGACTAGGACGTCAGAACTTCTGACGTCGTTGGGAGACCTCCGCGGCAAAAAGTCATGTTCGAATCCAGGATAAAATCATCACAGAAGTGTGCAAGCTTTCTTTCTCTCCTGCACAAAACCTCCGCGTCGAAACACACAGGACACTTTAAAACAATACTTATACGTTCTTTGAACCCAGGGTAGAAATTTGTATGATTCCCAGATGGAGAGGGGCGTGCAGTTACATTTATCATTCCCGTTTCATGGTCACGATTTTGCAAGTGCAAGCGGCCCCTCACAGTGAGGGGCTTTTTAATTTCAAGGGAGACCGGAGGCCCCTGTCCCCCAGGGATTTACGGCCATTCAAGTAACTATTCTTGCAATAGCAAACATTGATTAAAAATAACATCTTGGATATTTGCTATTGCTGGTTGTCATATAATAAACTCAGGAATATGAAATAAAGGTGAATAAAACCAAGAACCAACATTGGGAAAAAAAGTCATCATCAGCTGACGTAAGAAGTTACATGCTTAGACAAAAACCAAAAATTCTGCCGAAGGGATTTAGTCATAAAAATTAACAGCACAGACGACCGCAGTGGGCTGACAACGACGAGACAGTTTCAACAAGAACAGTAAATGCAGGGGAAAAAACTTCGGACAACACAGCAAAGCACAGGCGAACCCAACGATGAAACAGAACAGATAACATGGAAAACACGACGACGACAGCGCGGACGAAAACAGTACGGTTTCTATGACGAAACATTGCGACTTTTCAAAAACTGGCACCTACTTCCGCCATCGGGCACAAATTCAATGTTTATGAATTTGAATAATCTTCCATTGTCCAATATGAGACGTGAATACACAGGATATACGACATTATTAAATCAAAAAACACAGCACGCAATGACACAGATATTATTAATTTAACAGAAACGCTAGAAGTCAAACATTCATCGAAAAAATGGATAGAGTCAACACAAACCGCTAAAAAAAAATCTTTTACATTCACAATAAATTAAGATTAGGATAACACATCCTTATCAAGGAGCTGACATCGAAAGATATATATGGATATATATATATATGGATATATATATATATATATATATATATATATTAGTGGTCATAAATAGTTGGACAAATGAATGAAAACAGAAAAAAAAACACAATTAAAAAACAGATGGTATACAAATGTGATTTTTTATTCCAGGTATTTGTGACCACGTTCACAATGTACGAAATTAAGGTCGGCACTATAAAAGACAACCCCGAATTTCAGGGGCACATCCAGGATTCCATTTCGCGTGGAATTATTTTTTGGTACTGTACACTGAAGAGTATAGACCAATACATTTTAGTTCAATAGCATAAATAATTATATTTGTAAAATAGTTTAACACAACATGAACTACAAAAACTAAGTACTTGAAAGCGAATGCAAAAGCAAGAGTGCATATCTGCCAAAATTTCTGGGAGGGATATATAACCCGATATCCTACACTGTGCTTTTTTTTTGTAAAATAAAAAAAGAAATATTCATGTAAAACTACAGATATTTGTATAGCTGTACATTTACATTAAAACAACGTATCACTACACAATAGTGTTCGCGGTAATACTGGGTTCGGATTCTTACCCGGACATTTATGCTTAGTGCTGTCTCATTCCAATAGTTAAAAGGTAGGTAAACAGTTCCCTGAATAGCTTTTCAATATTAACTGGGCATATTGATAAGCATAATATAACCAAATAAAGTCAGATTATTGAATATTCTATTATTTTTTCCATAGTTTAAAAAATATGCTTGAATGAAACATCAATTAAAATATAAAATGATGCGCATATTTTCTTAAGAAATACGCAGTAGGTATTACCTCGAAATAACGTATTTCATATATGCAAAAATAACTATAGCCATGTGTTGCACAAAGTACAAATTTCTTGTAGTATTACCATCGAATATATATAATGTACATCATATATATTCAATGACATTACTATTTTTTTGGCAAACTGGTTTCGAAAGGAATCTTTTTTTTAAAAGTATATATATATTTTTTTTTTCTGTGCACCCCCTGGCTTCGGGCTGCTCAAGCTACACTGAGTGGTAGGCTATACGCATTTTCAGTTTCTGGGTTATCTGGTTGGCGTGTAGTGAATTGCGGGTTCGAACCTGACCTACATCTACGACAAGTGGTCAAACACTGATAGCTACAGGCTGCCGAAAGAGAGAGAGAGAGAGAGAGAGAGAAAGGTGCGCGTCAGTACTTAGCTTTTCCAATGACGGTGCATTATCGGAAGGTGTCACGAGAGAATTAACATTCACAGACCCAGGGTCCGACACCCAATAATCCGCGCATCTTTAGTAAAGTAAAATTATTTAGTTTATACTTGTTAAATAAATAAATACATTTCACAAATATCCGTTCTTTTCAGGAGGATAGGACTTAGCACGTCCACGTTATCATAGCTAAAATGAAAGGTTGGTTAGGTTAGATCATTTAAATGACATACATAAAATCGTGGTCCAAGTATTTAAATTCTCGCGAAAAATTCCGTTCCTAATCATTTTCTTCCAGGGAACAGTACGTATTTCCACGTCTAGTTGAGTCTAAATAAAATGAAAGCTCAGTTACTTTTAAAATACACTCTAACAGTGAAAATGTGTGTGTGTGTGTGTGTGTGTGTGCTCGAGAGAGAAGGCTAATTATTTTTTTCCTAACCGAACTAAAAACTAAGTGTATTTGGGAGGTGTTTGGGTTGGGGAAGACTTAAGTGACTATCATGCAGGGGTTTAGCCATGCAGGAGGGGAAGCATGCATCATGTGCTAAGTGGGGATAGGCCAGCCATGACAGCGATTGATACGATATGACAAACTCCCCTATCGTAGACTATAACTAGTTAAGTTGGGCTCAGGCAAAACCTGCATAGACACAGGCAACACCCTGGGCTCACTCAAGCGGGGAGCAATACGTCCAGGTATTTAGGGGGATTTGGCCCCGGAATCTTGGATTTTTCCATATTTTTGCTATAATTATAATTTTAGACTATTTATCCCAATTTCTCTCAGACCTTCTATACATTATTGCAACCACATATTTAATAACACGCAGGCGATTACAACTATCATAGTAATCATATCATTTTACAAGTTTTGACACCAAAAATAGACCAAAACTAAGTCCTATGCCATGTCCATCCAAAACATTTAGCACACAAGCTTTATTGCAAGTGGTATCAAAATATTTTAAATTGCAGGATGGCGATGACTGATCACCCTCAAGCAAGCAGCTTCAGCACAGGACAAAGAAGGAAGGTCCGGTCGGGGGAGAAAAGGTGGGAACTTGGACATCGCTGACCGCTCTTTGGTTGGCCGGTGCGGGAAACGTGAGAGGTGATCGGGACGGAACCGAGGTGAGTGAATCTCACGGGGTAACGCGCGCGCACTTTCCCGGTCTGGTCCGCCCCCGCGAGCCGGGGCGTGCAAGTGGCACGGGACGCCAGACTGAGGAGCGACGCTCGCTGGCGCTTCTAGCGCGGCATCGCCTCTAAGGCATGCTGTACGATCACATGCAAACGGAGTCGGACCCATACGCATTATCTCGGCCATGCTGAGCTCTTCCGTTTACGTTGCTTCGTGCTACAAATTGAAGTCAAGTACTTGGCTGCGGTGATCGCCATGTTTGTGTTCTAAATACGTTAAAAAAAAATTTCAAGTATAAGTATATTTATGTAAATTCTGCCCGTGTTATGATCTCGAAGCTCTCTCTCACTCTCTTGATATATATATATATATATCTATATCGTCACTTTGGAATACAATCCCATGGGTTACAATCAAGTGCATTGTGGACGCAACAGACGCGAAAGTTCACTCTCCAAAACATACAGTCGAAAAACAAAATACGTAAATTTAACCGACATTCCGACCTAACTATATTCTTAAATGCTTTTCGTAAACAGACACCACTTGAATATCTTGAAAAGTTTTAATAATCCAGTTCGCTGGCGGTGAATTCAGTATTTTTCTGACAGCGTAATTCATCCAACAATACAACAGAATGAGATCTATTAGTTGTAACTAATGAAATAAGACAAACACGACTTGAAAATTAGCTTGAAAACTCTGGTCGAAACTTCTCGCTTTGAGCAGTAACAAAATATTGTAACTATTGGAAACTAAACTATGTATATTTAATTGAAAAGTCATCACCAAAGACTTGCATGATAATAATGGTAAACAAAAATCACACAAAGAGCGATTTTGCAGAACTTTTTATACCGTAAGCACGACGACATAAAACAAATAAGAGCTTACAGTAGTGGCATCCGGGAGCGTTATCTGAAAACGCTTAAATAGAGGGAAGAGTTGAGTAGGGGAAGGGGAAGGGGAAGGGAAGAGAAAGAGAAGAAGAAAATGTGTTCCGTGTGTTGTGCGTTAAAGTGTGACGCGAGTTAACCAAGGTTTAAATCATCTGGACGCGTCCGGGAGATGACGTGATCTGTCTTCCTTGAGCACGTTGGCGCCATTCCCCAGCGATATTACGCTTCGCTCCGACTAGGTAGTATGTAATTAGGGTCAAGATTTTACAGTGAATTAAGGTAAAACCTAAATATCACTCAAAAGCATGCCAATACACCACATAACAATGAAATGCGAGTTAATGCACCTTTTAACAACGAAAAGCGAGTTAACACACCAACAGCACCAAAATGCAACTAAAATCATGAATTAAACAGCATTTTTAAGAAGCTAATAAGTTCAATGAATACATTTATTTATCGTGAAATCTGAGTGTGGGTGTGGATGTGTATGTTTGTTTAGTTGTTTGTGTGTATAATATATATATATATGCATATATGCATATATGTGTGTGCGTTGTGTGTGTATATATATGTACGAAATTGATAGCAAATAAATTTTACTTCGTTGATCTCTTCTCTTACTAACTCATTTTTACATTTCTGGTGGCACATTTTTCCAACACACAGATACTTTCCCAATTCTTTTTTTGTGAGGAATTCTGTTATGCAAGTGATTATTACAAATTATTTTACTGTAAAAAAAATTGGTTGTCTGTAAAGTCGGTTTACGGACGATAGTTTAACGTGACGTAATAACAAAACATTGATGAAATGATTGCATACTTTTATGAATAAAATTAAATCATTTTTATTTATAACAAAAGAATAAATACTTGAAATTATACTAGTAATCAGATTTTTAAAATGCAAGAATAATTAAACTTTATTGCCTAAATTCTTGTTGTAATAAGCAATGAAAACCACATTTTTTCACTTCACTTTATAAACAGTTGACGAAACAGTTCACGTGTAGATGACTTGTGATTAGAACGGTAGGGAAATAATATTATTTCGTTTTTATAACACGATTTTATAACAAATATGGATCCCAAATACACCAAACTTATTTATAATGTGTTACAATATTTTTTAAAACATTGTGCAAAAGATCCCGGGAGTAATTTGAATTATTATGTGTAACTGTAAAACACCATTGTTCGTTAAAAATATATTATTCTTTGAGGAAGTATTTTTTTTAATATTTCTATCTTTTGTATGATAAAATCTACCTCTGCATACTTTTATGAATAAAACTGAACCATTTTTATTGAATTATCACTATTTTGTATGGATACAAAGGAGTGAAATGAAATCTACAATTTAATTCATAAATTTACTTTTATTTGCACTCATTAATTCAAATATGTTTATTACTTTTGTAGTGTCGCGTGCGCCGTATTTATTTTTACAAGTACAAAAATGAAAATATAGCGGCGGCGGGGATTCGATCCGTCAACCTCTGGATTGGTAATCAGCGATGCTAACGGCATGGCCACGAGGCCATATTAGAACCAATAGTTTCAGATATTATATATATATATATAAATTTTGTTCACGGTAGGGGAATAATATTTCGTTTTTATAACACGATTTTATAACAAATATGCATCCCAAATACACCAAACTTATTTATAATGTGTTACAATATTTTTTAAAACATTGTGCAAAAGATCCCGGGTGTAATTTGAATTATTATTATTATTATAATTATGTGTAACTGTAAAACACCATTATTCGTTAAAAAACGTATTTGAATATTCAACATTACTTTTAAATAACCGTACCGATTGTGCTGAAAATCGGTGGACGATCGTTAAATTACATAATATTAATAATTCAAACGACGAAAATATGATTGTAAAGTCAATTCGATGGTTGTTCCAATCGAGTGGAAGATAGATGCCACGCATGCGTACAATGAGCATAACAGGACACATCCGTAGTGGGACAATGTGCGTTACGGGACATTTTTTCGTGCGTGCAGCTGGCGTTCATCGATTTATTAGACGTTGTCACGTCAAAAATCATCATGTAAAGTTGTAAAATTTAAAATAGCTTTGTGAAATTCTTTATAATAAATGTTTAATATTGTACTTGTTGAATAATGCACTATATTTATGATTTATTTACAAACATGAAAACATAATGCATTTTTAGAAGGCGCCAGGTTGGATTCTTGGATTTTTTGCTGATTGCAGATTTTAAGAAGAAATATTTTCTAAAATGAGAATATTAAAGCAATTATGTATGTACTGTGTAAACCTAGAACATAAACTTCTACAGCTTGACCACGAAGCAATTAGTAAGGCAAAAATTGTAATTGTAAATATTTTACATAAAATACGTTAACAAGAAGCATTAAAGTGGGTGATCCTGAAGAGTCTATCTAGGTCCTTTGCTTTTTTTTTCCATTTTCATCAATGACATTGCAAGCCACATAACATACACCAAATAGCACCTGTATGCAGATGACTTCATTGACGCCGACAAAATCCGATTGTTCATAAGGTTTAAAAATTTAATAGAGATCTTGAATAAATAAGAATGTGGTTTCATAAAAATGGCATTGTTATTGATAAAGTAAACACGCAAGGTATTTCAATTGTTTTTTACACCTCATATTAGTGTGTAAAAAATCTTTTCTTCGAGACGTCCCTTAGGAAGCACAAAAATTTAGCTTCTACGTTGTGTCAATAAATATATTCTGGGCGGAAAATGTCACCCATGTTTGTAAAATATAAGCATATCCTGCACTTCGCTCTCTTAATCGTCTAAACAATTTCCTGTTGGTGCGTGTGAAAGCTATAATCGTACAGTCATTAATTTTGCCTAATCTTGATTACTGTCACATATACTGTAGTATCAAATGACATGGCAGACTACCTGAGAAAACGAATGCAAAAAATTCAAAATACTTGCGTTTGCTTTATTTATAATATTAAATTGCGTGATGACTTGCACTCTTACTATAAAAAAACTAGGCTGCCTTAAACTTCACCAAAAACGATCACTAAACGCTCTACTTATGCTACATAAAATATTTAAAGCAGATACTCCTCAATATTTATCCCGGCGATTTACGTTTACAAAGCTCGCGTCACAGCCTTGGAATCTGTTCAAAATAAAATCTTGAACTTTTAATATCCATGCATAAAACCAAACCAATGACGTACTCCTTCACAGCCATTTAATCTCGTCTCTGGAGCAGTCACGACCAGGATTCTGCACACCAGCGGTCTGCCAAGATATTTAAAAAAAATTATTGAATACAATTGGCTCTATATATCCAAATACACGTCACTAAGGTAACACTGAATAAATGTGTGTGAGTGTGTGAGAGAATGACAGTACCATAAAAAAATATTAATTAAGTATCAACATTTTTCTATTTCAAACAACATGTTTTAGGTTAGTATTTAATTATATTTTATATAATATTTTATACGGTTTATTTTATGCAATACTGAAGTTTGGATGTTAAATCGGTAGATGGATGATTAATCAATAATTGATGTAATTTGTTAGTACTGTTACGATTTAATGTGGGGGAACTGGGTTCGTAAGGAATAACCCAATTAAGTTTTATTACAGTTTTAATAATCTAATATTGACATTACTAACGAATATTTGTACTTAAAAATGTCCGATCCAATCACTGAAACTTAAAAATGTTTATTCGCAAGACCCTCAATGTCAAGTTCTGCAGTTCTCACTCCTCACTGGAGCTAGGCTCAACAGTGATTCGCCCCTTACCTCGCATACGTCCACACACACACAGTCTCGAGCCACTCAGTCGCACTCTCTGATCCCGTCGCTCCGCGTCGCGCCACTCTCGAAAGGGTCTCTTACCGTGTTCGCTGATGTCGCACTTCCCTTCACTCACGGAACTCTCCGAATTCTCGTAACTCGCTCGGAACTCCCGCGAAAGCTGGCGTCGCTGCTTAAGTATCTGTGGCGCCCTTCTCGAACCAACGAGAGCAGCGTTGACGAGTCGCGTCATTCCGGGCCGACCCGACGCCCGAGACATCCAGAAAGACGGTGTTTATTCGCTCCACTCCACGTGGCGGCCTCTGTAAGCCCGGAATTAAAAGGCCACTAAAGGTGATAATAGCCCGAGGCGGGACGATGCGCGGAGAGCGGATGGGGGAGGGTGTAGCGACGACCCTTGTAGATAACAACGCGTGGCATGCCTTACGTCAGTGGACGGCACGTGACACGGAGCGTGATGCCAGTGGCCGTGCAGGGCCGCCAGCCAGCTCCTCCGAACCTGGTGCGTGTCATGGTCCTGTCTGCATTCATAACAGTATGTAATTTCATGTTTGATTCCTAGGTAGGTTTATAGCGTATTATTGTTTAAGTCTCATGGTTCAGTGTAAGAGAAGGCCTTAACTGCGAAAAACAAAAATCGAAAAAATAAAGAAAGAAATCTGGCATCAATTTTCTGCATAGAAAAAAAAAACGCAATGCATGAATCAATGGCGGATACAGAAAATAATAACGAAAGGGTATTTAATTTTTTTTTGTACGTATCTATAACATTTACGTAGCAAGGGGTTTGGACACTTATACAGTATTATAATAATTTTCAACATGCGCCATTGCCAATGCGGTTTGTGAATCCAGATGAAACAGCTCCCCTTACATCACACAAAATAACAAACTGCCGTCACTGAAAACTCACTTTTTTTCTCGTAATTTCAAGGGGGATATCCCCCCCCCCCCCCCCTTCTCATCGTCCGCCACTGGACTGTATAGTAGAACATTCGGAAAAAAAAATTGTCCTAGATAGAAAAAAAATGGGTTCGTGTACATGTGTACGTGCTTTAGAAGTCATACTTACTTGGCATAGTAAAAAAATTAATTTTGCATACAAATTATTAATAAAAATAAAATAAAAGGACTGAAGTGATATTATAAATACGGTTGGTAAAGTATAAATTCAATCAAATAAATTAAAAAAAAAGTATTCAATATTAATATGCATGTGTATACAATAATGATTAATTTAGTAAAACATTTTAAATAAATTTTAATTAATAATGTAATAAATTATAATGCAATTAAATTGTACATACGTTAACCTCAATTACGTAACTAAACTTGAAAATACACCTGAAAAAGTTTTTATACAGACTATCTGTCACTAATAATCACAATAAATAAATTTTTAAATTATATGGACTGGTATTCAATATCAATCATTCAAGTTTATGATTCAAAAGAACATATATAATTTTATTTTACGTGGCCTTCTTTATGTAACTTTTTGTTCTTTCATCCTGCGAAAATTTCGTCGCATAGTGCGCGCGCATCGTAAAAATTCACTCTCATCATTTTTTCACAACGCGCCTAAATAATGATAACTTCAAAAAACGACAGCCCAACAGGCAGGTGACGTCGAGGCTTATCGTGCAACACCGGTGGCCATCTGTTTTGAGGCTATGTACGAGTACGCGCGTTAGATTAGAATTAAGTTTATTTTTGGTTCATTAACTGCCCCTTTCGACAGCTTGTTGAAGAGTTAAGCGACAAACTATTGTTTATTTCATTTGTACTACATTAATGCTCTTCTCAAGAGCACAAGTAGTATGTACAAATAATCTATTCACGCGTGCGCACTTTGACAGACAACAGGAGCTTCTGCGTGTTGGAAATACGAAACCAAATTTACCTCTTCCTCCTTGAACTAAGGCCACTTGGATTATGATATGGTTGCATGTTATATATAGGTACCTATCAGGGTTAGTTCTCATAAAGCTAAACAGGTTTAGCAAGTACTTCAGAACGACATAAATTCTATGCTTTCTTGTGATTGGCTGGCTTAACGCCATTAACAATACCTAAAAAGATGACCGAACAAGAGTCGTGCAGCAGCAGAAACATCAAGTAAATAAAACATTTATGAACTGGTTTGTTTTTTGTGCGTGACATACAATACAGAATAACCGTGTGGTACGATATTAAAGACCCAACATAATAAACACAGTATTCAAATGTAAACATTGCAAACGATTCGAGCTGTAAACAATTGATTCCTGTGTAACCTAACAAGCACTTTCTTTTCAATAAAGTATTTTTTTTCAACTACGACTACCTAAATATATTAATTTAAAACAACTTTATGAAATTACACCATTGTTGATTCTGGCTACAATGTGATTCATAGAAAAACCTAAAGAATGGACAACACATATGATTACATGAACACAAGAGGACAAGCCAAAAATCAACTGAAGTCAAGTGTTATATTTATAGACAGATAAGAGAATCATGTGGAAGTTATTTAGTAAGTAACCATCATAGCACAGACAAACACTGTGGAAGTTGTCCGCAATGTCAAGATTTTCGATGATAGCTAAAATTTTACTCTAAATTTTACGGTTCAAACTGCTTCAAATGAATAGAAGTTGATAGCAAATTTATTGAAACCTCCACTTGAATCAATTTTTTCCAGCTGCTTATTTCACTGATCAGTGATTTTCACTGATTTAGGAAGTAAGCGAGTGAGCAGGTATGCTAGTGCGCAAGTACTGCGAGTGCGCAAGTAGTGTACACTGGGTACGGTTGTGACAGTCGTTATAACCGCGAAACTATACGAAATATGGCGAAGAGTATAAGGGAAGAGAGACGCAGCGTGCAAGTCTGAACACGTTCCCTAGGATTGCGTAAGTCACCGCGCGACATTAACCTAAGCAGGAGCCTACATTGCTTTTCAACAGTCAAAAGTAAGTTTCTTTGATGATTTATTTTAATAATTACTGTTTTTTATATACAGATAGATTACCTCGTATTTTTTCTTGTTATAAGTTGAACATTAGTAGTTAACTACGAGTGATTACTTTTTATGTAGATGGTTTGGTTGATTCATTGCGATTTTTTGTTTTCGAAATTGTGCGTTGAGTACGGTTGTGACAAATGTTGTGGGTACGGTTGTGACATATATTTATTAGTTTTTTTTTCCTTCTTTTAGATGCCCAGAACATGAAGAAAAAGAAAAAAATTTGAAGGATAAGCAGGTAAAGAAAAATCTAACTGAACTAAAACGAAATAATAAAGGGAAAGGAAAAGGAAAAACCAATGCCAAGCAAAGAAAGACTTCACAATCGTCATCCGATGAAGAAGAATATTTCTGTCTAGTTTGTGTAGGCGCATATTCTGAAAGTAGGGCTGGCGAACAATGGATCGAGGAACAAGTACACACTATTGATTCACAGCGGTTTCAAACATGGCAACGAAAAAAACCTCTCGTCCATCGAGCACCCCGCTCCTCGTTACGTTATGATGAATCATCGCCTAGAGTCACACTACCGGCTGTAAAGAAGTTTCATTTCAAAAACCTCAAGCGATCCTGCACAGAAAAAATGTTCTGAACTTTTACAATAGTTTCCTTTCCAAACCAGTTGCCAATAAATAGTAATACTACAAGAGAGAATTTGTATCTTTGTACAACACATGGCTATGGTTATTTTACGTTCTTCGGGATAATACTGAGTATTTATAACGAAAATTGGCGCATAATTGTATATTTCAATAGCGGTTTCATTCAAGCAAAATGTTATTTTAAATCATGGAAATGTTGGACTTAAAGTGCGCAGTTAATACTGGTAAACTATTCAGGGAACGTTAATAAAGATCGCAGGCTTTCGCGGCCACTGTCTGAAGTTGCTTGGCTTCTGGGTTGTAGCCGCGTCCAAGGCTACAACCCAGAAGCCAAGCTACATAATAAAATAACTTTAACTATTTACGGTACTGGGACCACATAAAGCATACATGCCCGGGTAAGAACCCGAACCCAGTATTACTGCTAACACTATTGTATAATGATACAGTTGTGTTTCCAAGTAAATTTACAAATTTACAAACGTCTGTAATTTTGCAAGAATAATCCAGTTCCATTTACAAAATAAATTTACAGCGCGATGCTCACTTTCAGTGGCCGGCCGCGATCGCCGCGGGGATTCCAACGAGGAAAGCGGGCGCCGCACCAGCGACGCCGACAACCGAAGTGAGACGCTGGGGCGTAACTAGCGCGTCTCGCTCCGGACAACATCTCGCCGCGACGCCTCATTGGTCACGACCGCCGCGAGAAGCTCGGCTCCTCGGCGGGAGCGCGCTCCATGAAGCCGTCCATGACGACGGACTGTTGGTTCGCCAAGTAGATTGCAAATGTAGGTACCGGTCCAGCATTAAGAGTGTGGTGTTGGTGCCGGTATCCGTCATCTTGGACCGTGACGTCACAGCGGCCATCTATGATGACAATGAACTTCACATTTTGCCCAAAACTGAATAAAAATTCACCAAAATGACTCAAAATTATCCGTTTTTATGAGAAAAAAAATGTCACCTAGAAAACTTTCAAAATAAAAAATAAAAAAAAATAAAAATATTTTCAATGCAAAGATTCCATTTTTGAGAGAAAACTTCCCGGTATATTCCATAAAAATTGTCGAAAGCTTGGAATATCCCAAAAAGGCTTAACATCCCCAGGCCACCTACCAACCACCAGTAAGCCACTGCGGAAATTTGACCTTAACTTTTGACCTTGACGTTTAACCTGGCCGCCATATTGCATTATGATGTCACAGACACCAATTTATATTCTAAAACTTCCATCATCTTGGATTCCACCCTCTTGTATTCTAGAACTTCCCACCATCTTGAATCATGATATAAAGTCCGCCATTTTGAGAATCCGTAAATATTGTTAAAAAATCGGGGAAAAATATTAAGTCCTATAAAAAATTATTTAATAACAATCACATAAATATAGATAATGCCAAACAATATGACATCATGGCAGACATATTTGATCCGACATCTTATTTTCGTCTGATATAGTTCAATGCTGCCATATAGGTTTATTTTATACTCACTAGAGTGCAGTAGATTCAATTATTAGAACATCGTGCCATCCGCTATTTTGTCGATCATCTTGGCCGTCATATTGAATTATTATCCAAAAAAGGAGGAAAAAATTAAATAAAGAGAAGGTAAAAAAATAAATAATACTTCCCTATGGTGGCAACTAGCATACTGACCTCACCACTAATATCAAGGAATATACATTACACCAACCAGTGTGACATCATGGCAGCCAACTTGGATCGGCTATCTTGTTTGTGTCTGCTCAAGTGTGCGACCGCATTCTTAGTTTATTTTTCACCATTAAAGAGCAGTAATGTCAATCACCAATTAGTCAACTATTTTCACGTCTGCCATCTTGTTCGCCATATTGAAAATCCGTAATTATTACCAAAAAAATTGTTATTTTTTTTTAATGTAATAAAATATTTAATTAAAATGTTAATAACAAAAACGCACTTATGTCATGGACATTGTCATGGTTCGAACCTGGTGAGGGCAAATATAAGAAATCCTTCCCCCCATGGTGGCTGCTGGCAGACTGGCCCTCCACCACTAATACCAAAGAGATATGGATATATATATAAACTAAAAGCCCCCACCCCCTCCTAACCAAAAAAAAAATTACTCTCACAACTATCGCCCACCCCCTACCCATCCCTCCTTGCACTATTCACTCACCCTACACCATCGCCCTTCTGTGGACCTTCCATTTGCAGCAGATCCTCGACCCGAATGTCGTTCGTTCACCGAGGAGGCCATGTTTGCTTGCTGTGAGAGCGGGGCGAAGATCATATCGGCGATCGTAGCGCTCGGTTCAGTGCGAAAGTTAGCAGCTCTGGACAAGGCGACGGAGTAAGCGTATTTACCGAACTAGTTCTTGCTCGTTTGCGCACCGCACGCGATAAATAAAAAGTCTACAAATCTAGCGGACCGACTTTTAGATTAAATTGTTTTTTCTATTTCCATTGCGTCGCGGGCGGTAGGTTTATGAAATTCGAATCAGAAATGTATATTCGAATGTTGGTCAGACTGATGCATTGTCAATATTGCTACTACACAGGTTTTTTTAATTGTTTGTTATTTATCTGAAATTTTTTTTAGGTTTTTCAGGCGCAGTTTTTTTTTCTCAAACGAATGTTACATTTGGATTAAACATGTCGATTATTAAGAAAACTTGTTAACATTTTATATGTAATCTATTATTTTTGTTTATCGCTCGGGGAAAACCGCGGGCTTACAATTACGCGATATTATTTTGCTGTTGCGTCGCACTATTGTGTTTTTTTTCTTCAGCATCAAGCAAGTGGCAGTTAATATAAAAACCAGCAGCTAACAATTCATCGAGTGCGTGGTGTTCAACTTGTAGACAATATAAAACACATCAAATTAAAAATAATATAAATTAATTTTTCCTGAATAACATTTTTAATACTTGAAATACTCGGTGATCAGTATAGTCTGTGCAATCTGTATCATATCTGCATAACTGTTTGTTTTATGATTGTGTATACGTATTTGTACCTACCATTTGTAAATAAGTATTGTAAATATGACTGGTTTTTTATATGTCCGATAAAATTGCGTGAAAAAAACTTGTATAGTTAGTTCAATCAACGGAACAAAAATCAATATATATAATATATAATAATGAATGTAAGCATGGTTTGTCCTTGCGTGCCGCTATAACTCCGGAACCTACCCCCGCAGCCCCACAGGGTTATATGGTATGGTAGCTCTCCATCCCTCCAGCCCCCATCCATAAAGAGTTTTTCGGTTTGGAACTGCAGTGGTTGGGAGCAATAAAGAGCGAACCCGCGAGTTATTAGCTAGTAAATAATTAAACAATCAAGTCTTACGTGAAATGATATAGTTTTCCAGAAATAAGAAGGAAAACTGGATGGGAGCCGGACAGTTACGCTCGGCGCCACGAGAGAGCAGGTCGTGTGCTTCACAGCCCGCGGGGGCAGCGAGCCTGTCAGCCGCTGACCGCTGCGTTCGTTCACCTTGCCGTCGGCTGGTGGTGTGGGTGAAGGGGGGTGGGGGCTCCTGCAGATAGCCAGCGCGCAGCAGCTGCTTACCGGCACACAACGCTAATTGGTCGCACCCCCCTCCCCCTTGCGATCGGGTCCTTGCCCCGAGAGGAGCGGCGCCGGCCGCGTGTGGCGTGGATCACTGACGAATCACGAAGCTCGCAGAAGAAAAAAAAAAGGCGGAAAGGGTTATAGAAACTACATACTGTTTTTCCCCAGTTTTAGGAAAGAAATCCCCGATTTTTAAATTTGGTAACTTTTTTGTGATTAGTTGCAGGGCACTGCAAAAAAAAAGATACATGAATGGATCCGCCCATGGTCGGTACCCAATTGGTTCGGAGCCACTATAATATCTATATATAACCGTGCGACGGTAAAACCCTATAAAACAAAACGGCGATATTTACAGAATGCGATTTTGTTTTTGTCAACATTCTGTTACCGTAGTAATAAGAAACTCGAACTTGTATTAATTGATTTAGTATTCCCTCATCATCAACGGCGAGATCAAAGGCCTCGTCTGCCTGGCACACAAACTGTGGCGGGTGAGTAGTTCTGTTTACATATTTCGTTTTAAAATGTATTTTCAGGAGAGTAAACATGGCTCAAACGCGTGTTTTCAACATAATATTTATGTATGTTACTCCCGATACAGATTCTTGAAAGCATTCACGAACTTATCTTCATTTCCCCGCCATACATTGTTATGATTACAGCTCAGATATCGTAGTTGCCCTATTCACGACGAGAAGACTGCGCGCCAGTCAAGAGAAGCAACAGCGAGCGTCACTAACGCAGACACACCCCTGACTAAGCGGAGGCCCGGAAATGCCGTGAATTCACTTAACAATTTAACCTCCGAAATTTTGTATCTGTTTACGACGTCTTCAAGTCGTTTTGACACTCCACAATATGTTAACACTTGTACCAGTCGATTATTACAGTTTATTTCTGTGACTAAATATCGCTGATTTACCAGTGGGTTTCACTTACTTTTCATTGCATTCCACTACCTAATGCACGGATCCCCAGTTAAGCCCGCTGATTCAACAATAAACAACAGCGAGTTTGCGGGGTTTTCCATTCGAAATTATTTACATCACTGGTTCGTGTTTAAAGTGTGTACAGCTATTTAAGAATTTCCAAATTATACTGAAAACACAAGCTAACAAATTGCACAGCAAAAAGAGGGTTTTCAGTTTTAAAAACTTCCCTACAGTCCATATAGACAAAGACGTTTATAGATTCAAAAATAAAATGTCACAAGTGCGTAAATAAGAATTCTGCCAAAACTATGAAGAATTAAAAACACAAATTGATACTGCATGTAAATATTTTCCAGATCCTACATCGTTTGTTCTCGTGCAATTTCAGAATTATCGAATCTCATTCAGCCCAATGTATTTTTTCGAGGACAACATTTATGAATAGGGACCGGAAAAATTCGCGGTTACAATTTCTTCTAGGATAGACTCCACAGTCTTCTGCATGCATGAACAAAATCCCATGCTCATTGGCTGCTGACTTATGAGACGTCACAACTGGGTTGACCGTGATTCGATACTTCTTTGGTGGAGGATTTATAATTAATCCGAGTCCTCCAGGTAACCCATGAACAAATACAAAAACATCTCATAGGTATACGTATTTGAATTTTAGCCTATTTTGAAAATACTCAGCTTATTTTTTTTTTCCATACAGTATTTATGAATAAATACTAACACTCGAAAAAAACACAGCATTTACAATTCCAGCCTGTAATTATTTTAACCTACGACACAAATGAGGGGAAATTGCAAATAAATCGGACCCTCGCCCTCTCCAACGCGCAGGTCAAGACAATGTGACGACAGCGAACAAGGCGGGGTTCAAAGATGCGTGCTGACGCACCAGTCCCCTCCCCTACCCCCTTCAGTACCGTCATCAGGATGTTATGACGTTGACAGGAGTGCGTGGTGCGAATTGAAAATGAGAACGTGTCGTCAGGAATACAACTGACAGCAAACCCTTCCTAGACAAGTAACCTCCATTCATACCTAGTCCATTTTCACAGCTAATGCTATCACTGTCCTAATTTATCTTCAATCGGCAGAGGCCTAAATTTACACGAACTTTACTTGCATTCACACCGACTTACATACATCTACCATTAACATGGACAGTAATAAGTGTAGCCGAAAACAGGATTTTTGACGAAGAAAGGCCTGCCACTATGGCATTAACCAATGGGAAAACGACAGTCGTTAAAAAAATATATATAAATAACAGTGAAGTCTTACACCATGGTACATATTTGTGAGTGGGAATTTGATCTAAAGCTTTCAGTGAAGATTTCCCCAAAAGCACGCTAAAAAAAAAAGAGAGAGAGATAAATTAAAACGTGCTTTTTTTTAGTCAATTTTCTGAAATCACGAAGTTTTGCGTTGGTTGCAGAAATTTTATTCAACCAAACATTATTCAGACGCATAATGTTTCATTTAGTTTGTTTCTATATTATTATCAGAAAAAAACAGTTGTCCAGCCTCAGGAAGCATTTCAAACCATATGTCGTGTACATGTTTTCGATATTGTGTGTGTGTGAGAAGAACATGCAGCCGAAGTTAGTCTGTCAAATTCTGACTCATTTTGTGTATGCTCCCCCCCTTTTATTTATTTTCGCTTTACACGGAAACAATGCATACGCGGACCTAAAAATATTGAAGAAAGCAGGGGTTAAGCTCCTACAAACATCCTAGCAAATTTGTACCTTCTGGAGTCGAATTCTGGCAGTCATTCCTGTCACAAACTGTACAAAACTGAACTCAAACGTACCCTGTGCTACGCCTGTTCTGACTAACAACTTATAAGGGAAATTAGAATCACATTTTAACACGTTCTTGACTTATAAATAACACATTAAGCAAGCATTCTGTTTCGCTGAAACGTAACTTATATCACCATGAACAACAAATGCATAGTAAATGTTGAAGGTTTGTAATTTTATACTTATACTTTACTTCCGTACTTCAAAAAACTCTGCCAATGGATAGGGCACACATTTTTCGCGGAAAGATTTCAAGACCATAGCTGTGTGTCAAAACACTGTAGCATCGTTTGTGTTTCGTGACTCGAATTCCTTTCAGATACTTGTCTTCTGTCTGCACACGAATCAGTAATTTTGTGCGGAAGAAAGCACGTCCTGAATGGCCAGGCAAAATCAAGCAATGGCTTCTCTTGGAGGCGGCCACCCATTACAAGGAAGAAACCGCTTGCGCAAACATACATTTTTGCAATCTAATGAGAGTTCAGATTTTCTCGTGAAAAATACCTATCCCTACCAATGGATAGTTAGTACGTATAAACATTTCTTTTTTTTTAAATATGAAAATTATATGCTATATGAACTTGAAAAAATTTCCGTTTTTTTAATACTTTATGTAATAACCGGTTTTATAGAATGAGCCTCAAACAGGTTAGCAAAATAAAAACATCGAAGAATTATAACTATATCAAACAAACCTCTGCCAAATTTTTTAAAACGCAAAAGGCTGGGTTTATAAACTACGCAAGAAACGCAGCAAGTGCGCAAGGACGCAACATGCAACACGCAACAAACGCAAGATAACTACGGTGGTTTATAAAACATCCGAGACGCAATAGGTCACTTCAACTTAAAAATGCAATATAGTAAAAAAAATCTTCATCGAGTTTCTTTTAATTTTTTTTTTTTTTTCGAAAACGGGTGAGATGTTTAATAGTTTGATTTAAAAGGAAATATTGTTTTCACTGCCCGATAATTTAATAAGCGAATACGTGATGCAGGTGATAAATATACAATTGCAACCTTATATACTCATAACGTCTTACATATTTAACGTTTAACTTCAAATGGCGAAAATGCAAGGCGGAAAGCAAGAAGTTGAACGTTGGCAGATTCTTGCGTTGCTTTTCAATTTTTCGTCTTGCGTTTCTTGCGTAGTTTATGAACGAGGCCTTACGGCGGTTGAGTGTGCGTGATGCGAAGGGCATGCATCGCTGCAGGAAACTCACGAGGCGACCTCCAGCTGAGCTCACGAGCCGTCACGAGCGTCAGCTACGATTATACTTGCCACCGTCGAAGAAAGTTGCAGTGTAGGTGCCGGAGTCGTTTGCAAAAAAAAAGTGTATGGAACCGAAGCTCAGCGAAACTGGTCCCTCCACATCCGCTTTCATCTCCGCGACCTTTGTGTTGCTGGCGCGCAGCGTCAAGCAGTAAACATTTCTGCTCGCATCACCGACGTCCGAGGCACACGGTTAGAAATTACAGTCAATTCACGAACTTTTCAAAGAATAATTTAATTCAAATTAACGAAGAGTTTTTCGTAATTTCAAACAACCGAGTCTTTGTAGAAAGTGCGTCATATGTCGACTCCCGAGTTGTACTTTTCGTTCTAAACAAAGGTAAACACACACAGGGACATGTTTTTTAATTTCATTAATATACAAAAAAATCTTTTGGATTTATGTTCTAAGTTAGTGAACAATGTGTCCATAAATTTCTAAAATAACAATTTACGAAGATTCCTGGATAATATTTAACTAGCGTTATTCGTAAATTTAAGGTTAAAATTTTTAACACCGCAACGCAGACCATCTTTGAATTTTAGAAAGGGCTATTTGGAAAGGGGGGGGGGGGAAGCGGGTGACTGATTGGTTATGAGTGGTAGGTATAGTATACCTCTCATTTGAATAGGAAATCAGACATTTTTAAAAGTAATAGCCCCTTAGACTATTTTAATAATTTTCTGAAGTTTTTACTTGTACTTATATAATATATCTTTAATTACTTTAGCTATGGGGGTTATTGGAAAAGAGTTGGAAGGGGGTGGGGGCGATCGCAATGGGACCGCCATTGGTCCGAGGCAGGATCGGCCATCACTTCGAGAGATTTATTCTAGGTTTTGTCGGTTTCCTATCGGCACATTTCGATACAGATTCCAACAATCAGCAGTGTGGTCGATCGGGAACACACGGTTCCGAGCCATCGTATAGTCCAAATATGTTCAAATTTGATATTTTTAACGCAGTTTCGGTAAGAGGCCGAACTATCACGGCATGGTTCGGTTTACGATTTCCCCCTCTACTATTTTCCTGGCAAGCTAGTTAAACGAACAGAAAAGCAATATGACGAAAAGTATCGCTGTATACTTATAATGAAATATTATAAAACAGACGTTGTAAGACATTATACTTGGCAAATGTTTAATTAGGCCCTACTTTTAAAATCTGTGTGCTCTATTAATGATGCAAGAGCATGAGAAAGTGAAAGTCTGTATCTGAAATTAATTTTGGGAGGATATTTTGTGTGAGATCTTAGTTTGGATTTATTCACGTGGTCAAAATCTTTAAATGAGACTAAAGTGATAAATACGATAATAGTGGCGACCAGACAAACACGTGTTCAGTGAGAATCAATGATTATAGATTATATGAAGAAACAATCCGAGTTTTAAGAGGAAAATTAATTAACGGCAACTTTTTCAAGCGTTACAAAAATATGCTCTGTGGCAGGAGCTGACCGGTATCGCGGCCAATCTTTCAGTTGGAAGTGTGCAGCCGTGTCAAAACTGGTCGCAGTGCCCATCCCCGGAATACTGAAACTAAACACTGATGATGGCTGCCACAACGTGCTGCGAAAAGTCTGCTTGAAACAGCTAAAGTGAATCAGACACGGAATCTTTCGTCTGATGCGTTCATTCTGGATTTTGTTTTTGTTTATGCGTGATGTTCGTACAAAATCCATTAAATTGCAGTTCAACCTCGAAGTTCACGATAGTTGGGATTTATTTTATTGTTTATTTTATTTTTTCCCAACAGATAAAAAAAATAATAATTCGTGCATGGCCGCATCGCGCGTTAGAAGTAAAATTTAACAGATACACTGTTAGAAATTATAGTAAATTTAAGGACTTTCTTACGAAGAGTTATGTGTTCTGTTTTTTTTGTTTTTCTTTTATTTATAAACATAGTAAACACACATGTGAAAAATATAAAACAGGTTTTGAATGTTTTGATTGTATGTACAGATTATTCTTGTGGATTCATTATCGAAGTAAGGGAACTTGGTGCCCGTAAATATAAGAAAATAGCAATAAATTTACGAAGATCCCTGGATAATTTGTAGCCAGGATTCTTCGTAAATTTAAGATGATAATTTTAAGTGTATAGGGATGGGAAATTTGTACGTACACACACATTTGAAAAAAAAAAATTACAAGTGTGCAAGTAACACGCGCAGAGGACGAGAAAGGTATGCGAGTGTATAATAATGTGCCCAAGTATCAGAGTACGGAAGTAAGCGAGTAAGCAAGTATGACAGTGCGCAAGTGTACTGCAAGTCAAACACGCCATCGAGCGCTACTGCTGTCATCCGTGCGTTCTGCAAGTAGTATATTAGCTAATACATAGGGCCTTGTATTTTTCGCGAAAAGATTTCCCGACCAGCTGAATGTTAAAATTTTGCAGTATTGTCTGTGTTTAGTGACTAGGTGGGCTTATTTCAGGTGCAAGTCTACTGTCAGCTCACCATCCAGGGCGGAGGCAAACACGTCCTGACTGGCCCGGCCAAATAGGGCGAAGGCTGCCGACACGGGACTACATTTTTGCAGTCTAATGTGCTGTTATATTTATTCTTGAAAAATACATGCCCTTACATAACGCAGTGCACAATCGAGGTTCACACTGGAGATTCACAACAGTAACAAACATGGCAACAGAAAACTACAAAGCGTCGTACAGTTGTCTGACTTTCTACTTTATTCTCTCTGACAATTACTTTTTTTTTTTGCTAGGCTACTTTTTTTCGAACCCGGTGAGGGCAAAAAAATAAACCGAGGACTCCGAGCTCCGTGTCGTAAATGTTTGTTTTTTAAATTTTTTTATTAAAATTTTATTAATTGAATTTTTTATAAGTTTAAGAATTTTTTCATTAAAATCGGATAGAAATAAAGATTTTAAAGATGGCGACCGTAACGGAAATTGCAACGGTGACGTCATAATTCAAAATGGCTGCCATGGCATCCTAATTTTAAAGGTCATGACCTCGGCGGCTTAAAGCGGCTAGCTCTTAGGACTTTTAAGCCGCTTTTAGGAATTTTCGTGGTTTATAAGGCAAAACGACTTTCGAAATCCTAATTTTTGAATTGTGGAATTTTTCGATATTTTTTGACGGATTTTTTTTTTCCAAAAAAATTGAAATTTTGGCGAATTTTGAGGAATTTTGGGTAAATTTTGGCAAAATTTGACAAGTTTTGAAGGTCTAATTCAAGGTCAAGGTCATCCAAGATGGCCGCCGTGACGTCACAATCCAAGATGGCGGTCAGCTCCTCTGGCTCCTCAGCCTTAAAGCCTGCGCCCGGAGCCCCCAAAACATACTACTAATAATTAAATAGTAATTTTGTTTAACGTTACAAATTTTTTATGGTATATGAACAAAGACAATTTTTTTTATAAATGTAAAGCTGTTTTTCATACAAAAATAACTGTTGTATTCTTAAAATAAATCTCCAAACTACAAAAACTAAGGAGCGATACAGTAGAAGTTCTTTAAAATAGCGTTATTAATTTCGGTACTCTATCCTGCATAGATCGAGACGTTGACTTGGATTTTGTTCGGGTGGATTATTGTTTTCTAGCGGGTTTCATTCCACGTTCGTACAATGTAACAACTATGTACGTACCTACTCTGTACAGTCATAGAGCAACTTATTATGATGACTGGTTTTAAATATTATCTTACTATATAGTATTAATTTTCCAATGTTAATCCTATTAAAACTAAACTGACGTTTGATAATATGGGACGTTCTCACACGAATTTTTTTTATTTTATTTTGGTTGACATCACTACACCAAAAATATTTTCCGTATTTTAACAAAAGATTCCTTTGGAAACCAAGAAATATTTTGCCAATAAATAGTTTGTAATATTACAATAAATATATTTTAAACTAGTAAAACACACGGCTATGGTTATTTTTGCATATTGAAATAAGTTTTTTTCAATATTACACTGAGTATTTCTCACGAAAATTGGCGCATAAGCATTTAAGAATAATTTTTAAAACCATGGTAAAGAAAATAGAATATTCAACAATTGGACTTCATTTTGTTGTATCATTCTTAATAATGTGCGCAGTTATTAATGGAAAGCTATTAAGGGCACGGTTTACAAATATCTAACTGTTGGATGTACTGGGACAACACAAAGCATAAAATGTCCGGGTAAGATTCCGGGCATTTATGTAAATTTACAAATAAATATCACTAACTTTACACGATAGACACTAACGCAGGGTCGCGACGCCACACGGACAGCGGCCAGGCACGAGAGCTGGGGGCCTGGGGGCCTGGGGGCCTGGGAACCCGAGGGGCTGGGAGGCCGCTTCCCTGAGACGCTGCTCGACCCAGATACCCGCTTCCAGGGGCGACTGGCGCGCACCGTCACGCCCAGGCAAGTCGCTCCATCTCAGTAGAGCAGTGCGCGGTAAACAGGGCAAAAAATGTCCTGTACTTTTACAAAAGATTCCTTTGGAAACCAGTTGTCAGCCCTCTGTCTGTGCCGTGATACTCCCCCCCCCCCCTTCCGCGGAATTCTCTCTGCGCTGTGTATATGTTTCATAGAAAAGAGAGGGAGGGAGATATGTTTTAAATTTGACATCGGCTGATTTTGACTGTTTAGGTTAGGTGTAAAGATTATATATTTATGATAGAGAATAGTCGGTTAGGTTAGCTACGTTATAAATATTTTAAAAGATTAGATGGTTGGTTATTTAAAATACTTTAAAATAGTAGACGTTCGGTTGCTAAAATATGTGATACCGAAGTTGCCCGAGTGAACGACGAACTTCGGAACTGTTCGGGCCACGGAATGTACTGATGTAGGCTTCCCGAGGCTGCACCACGGACTAAACCATGGATACACTAGTCTATGGAGCATGGAGATAAATAATTAAGGGAGTTGCTGTTTGCACTATTTGACATGTGGTTTTCTATGTGTTCGTGTATTCATTTTCTTGTTCATTCTTGTGGTTTCTCTATGACGTACAGTTAAACTATCAATGGCATATGCGCATGAAAATCATTTTAATCAAGCTTCCCCATTGCAAGAATCACTCAAAGAACGTAAAACAAAAGGTTGTTTTGATTCACATATTAAATCAGCAACTGTGGGTACATAAGTGAGGCTCAGACGACAGGACCCTCAAGTCTACCTCTGGCTATGTTGGTGTGAGGATCGTCTAGTTTGACTCTGTCATGTAAGTCCTATATCTGGATATTCTTGTGAGCTCAACAGTATCTTTGCCATTATTAACACCGACCTTGATGAAGTTGAATCATTGACGGCGCAGACCCCGATTGCAGCATAGTCGAAGACGTCGAAGATCCCGATGACAACGGCACCAACAGCTGTAGAGATCCCTGTTACGGCTGTACCTACTGTTTCAGCACAACAGGAGACTTCAATGGATGCAGTCTCGTTAACAGAGGAGACCTCGGAGACTTCAATGAGTGTTGTTTCGCCAGCAGAGGAGACATCTAGGGGCGTCGTTCCAGCGGTGGAAGATGTGCAGTGTCTTCGGCAACGGTATCGAACACAGCAGCCTCGTTGACAACAATGAGCAACGGAAATTCATTGGCATGTTAGAAGCACCAAGGAACTCTGGAAAGTTCTTTATACTAAAGAAGGCATGAAAGAAGCGAATGAAAAAAAAAAGAGTACAAAGAACACTGTTTCAGTGCATGAAATGTAATAAACTAATTGAACTACTAGATAGCTTAATGCGACATTTTAAAATCTGAAATGGGTCAGTTACGTGCAGCAAGAACCTGTTTGTAAATTCTGAGGCAAAAGCTTTACCTTTGTACACTATGCTAGACGTCATGAAGACTGGAACTGTCCAATGAACAAGTCCATTAGTTGGTCACAATGTGAACGATGTGGCTCCTTGTATCAACTTAGCGACTATTTGGCAGTGCATTCCAAATACCGTAACACTACAAACTGAAAATTGATTTGGTCAAAGTGTCACATGACTTTCGCACGTGGATATATAAATGGCCTGCCTTGGTTGTGTCTCTCAAATCGCCTTTGTTTGTGGACGAATGAGGACAGAATCTCCTGACAGTTATTCAACAGTATTACCAACAGCAATTGAAGGTTCTTAGGTCCAGCCTGGCCAGTCACATACAGTAACCGTAATGTCAACTCCAACATGGATCCTGATGTCAGCGATGCCGACGAGCATGGATATCTCGCATATAGCAGCTCCAACATTACCCAATACCTCAACAGTATTGTATACTTCAACAGATACAGTTTCATCATCAGCAGCAGTGACATCTATAACCAAGGAAGTAAGAATTGTAGATGTTCCATCGCCTAACTGTATCTACTGTGACATCAAACCTGAAAATTCGTGAGAGTGTGATAACACGATAGTAATAATAACTCTAAACGTGTTATATATCAGTGCAAACGGTGTTGCGGTCCGTTTATACACTACAGATTCTTGAAATGGCAAATCCAGAATTGTGAAGGACTGGTTGCACATTCAATAGGACCAAAATGTATCTTCTGTGGCAAGATGTTTGCGCATATGTTCAGTGCAAGGCATCATGAAATATATAACCATCATCTTAAAGAAATAGAGAACTATCAGCTGTGTGACATGTGTGGTGATAGACTGTCATGTGGAACTGCCCTGAAAAGACATGCAAGACATGCAAGACATGCAAAGGGTTCGTTTCCTACGCCAAAAAAAAAAAAAAAAAAAAAAAAACGAAGGAATCGAGAAACGCAAAAGAATTTAATAATTTGTTTTTGTTGTTCTTAGAGTAGTGTATAACTTGTGTAATAAACATTTTTGTAAAATGTGTTGTGTTGTGTTATTTCTTGAACCTGGAACTTTGACTTTTATTGTAAAACATTCAATTAAGGTGATATTTAATTAAATAAATATTTTAAGCTTTAAAATTAACTATTTTTGCAATGACAAAGGATCGAATCGAGGACTTAATTCCATCAAATTCATCAATATATTTATAGATAATTTTAAATTATTTTTTGGAGTTTTAGGCAAACTCTAGCAGTTGAAAATAAGATGGGGGCTCCAATATGGCCACCATGATGTCATACTTGCTGGTGTAATATTATTTGGCATAAGTGACGGGGGTCAGTCTGCCAGCAGCCACCATGGAGGAAGGATATGACACTATTTTTAATCGAATGACCTTATTAGGTTCAAACCGAGGACTCCAAGGTCCATTACCTAATTGCGTTTTTTAATTACAATTATACTAATATTGTAATTAAAAATTTAATTTAATTTTTCAGATTCTTTTAGATAATAATTATGGATTTTCAAGATGACGGATGTGAAGTCATGCTTCAAAATAGCGGAATCCAAAATGTTGAAAAAGTTCTATAAAACAAAATAGCAGAGTGATGTCATACTTAAAAATGGCGGAAAGCTCTATAATACAAGTGACGTCATAATAAAAGATGGCGGTCGGCTCCTCTCGGCTCCTCCTGATGAAGCCTGCGCTCGGACATATATTTATATACTAATAATCCGGACAAAAAGATGACAACGCAGACGAACCCTTGAATGACAACACAGCGACGCACAAGAGGGTTGCGTCCACGTGTCGACCGCGTGGAACTTTAAAAAATCACCCGGCGTTTCGCTTCCTGGGAGCGGCCGGTGACCTTTTCCCGGAGTGATTGTTAGTTCTCCGAGCGAGGCGCATTGTCGGGCCCGCCGGCCGCGTGCGTGTGCGCGGAACAAATGCCTGTCGCCCGCGTCCCGTCGCCGGGGGTAGCACACCGTGCTTCCTGCCGCTGTGACGCGCGGGTCGTACGTGCTGTTGAACGTAGCCGGCCCCCAGCTCCCAGTTCGGACTGCTGACAGTTTGGATTGGATTGAGGCCCCGTGCACACACGATCAGTCTTGTGGTTGCTGTTGCTTGTTGGACGCATTTTTTCATCGTAGAATATTGAAGAAACTTTGGAAGTTGCAGTTGCACTTTGAGTAAAAGAAAAAGGCAAAAAACCAAAGCGTATAAACATATGTCTGCTACGACACTTAGCTGATGGACTTATGGACTGATTGTAGAGCCCACAGTCCGATTTGATGGACAGCCATCAGTTCGTCAGTCCATCAGTTCGTCAGTCCATCAGTTCTGATCAGTCCTTGCATACACACAGCAGTTCCGACTTTTAAGTTCCGGCTGATAATTCAGATTCGCATCAGTCCATCAGAGGCCGTGTTTGTACATGTTCGGTTTTTTTTCTTCACTGATTCTTTATTTAGCTCTCTCTCTCTCTCTCTCTCTCTCTCTCTCTCTCTCTCTCTCTCTCTCTCTCTGTGTGTGTGTGTGTGTGTGTGTGTGTGTGTGTGTGTGTGTGTGTGTGTGCGCGCGCGCGCGCGCGTGTGTGTGTTGACCTTAAATCAGTACGTCGAGTATTTGAAATTCAATTTATAGCGTAAGTGCTGTATTTGGTTAAAAGTTTTGTGTTGATTGGATTTCCGAAGGAAAGCCACTTTTCTGAATTGTTTTTTTTTTTTTGGGAGTGGGGCCTACATGTTGGTAGTGTATCATTTGAAAGAGTGGTTAGGTTAGCTGCAAAGATAAAAAAATCTGTGATATTGAGAATGGTCGGTTAGGTTATCTACATTTAAAATTCTTAAAAAGAATATACGGTTGGTTACTATAATAGGTGCTACCGAAATTGTACGAGCGAACGACGAACTTCGGTGAACTAAGGAACTGTTCGGGCAACGGAATGTACTGGTGTAGGCTTCCCGAGGCTGCACCACGGACACAGAATAAATAAGGACATCAGAAGCGAACTAGCGAGTCGGCGCCTTTGATGTCAGCGAACTCGGGCGCTGATTGGCGAGTTATGTCCGCCATATTGTAACTGCGTTCCCGAGGTAAACAACCCATATACGACAATGTACTTTCGTGTGAAATGTTTATCGTCAAATATGTTTTTTCTTTGCGATTGAGATAATTAAAAACAATTTCATAAACACGCCGAAGCTTACGGTTCGTAATAGAAAAACGTTTTTTAAGGAAATGATAAAATTTTGATCTTAAACTTGTTATTTTATTAACCTGCGTAGCTGATGCTGACTGGTTATTTTACCCGAATAATCACCTGTTCTGATGGAAGACAAGTCCTTTTTATCTATTAAATGTGGTTTTGCACGAGTAATAGTGTTTTTTTTTTTTGGGTGGTTGCAATAGTTGTGCAGTGCGCGACGGGTATTTTATTGTTATGTCAATTTACGAAGTGTAGGATTTCGAGAAAATAAGACATAAAATGCTACTAATTTATTAATACGTATTCAAAATTCATCGGAAATTTTAATGGTAAACGCATATATATAGAAATGCATGTTTTAGTTTGGCAACAGAACACATGTTCGTGATTCAAGGTTAGCACTGCTATAAATGGGTTATGCATTTAGTCGTTTGTTTATAGTAAATGTAGGCCTACTAATTAGTTTAGTGGTATTTATATAGTAGATATCACGCAGCTTCGTATTGAAAGTGTAAGTTATAATAAATGATTGGCTTGATGAAACCCTACTATAGGAAAACTGGCATCTGCTGTTTTCACAACATAAAAATGAGATAAACATAAGTAGGCCTACTTACATTGCAAATTAATAAAAAAGGTATTTGTCCATTTCTTCGTGATCCAATCACATCAGTTTGATATAGGTAACCAATTTGTGTACCAAGTGTAGGCCTCTGTTACAAAAGTCTCACGAAAGACTTAAAACTAAAGAAAAGTCCTCACATTTTGGCAATTAAAAAAGCTTCCAACAGCAGAATTCTTTCCAATACCTACCTTATTTATTTTCATAGAATGTCTTGAATATAATTACATGCTTACAGGAACTGTACAGGTAAGATTCTTAGGGTGGATGTGGGGAGGATAGGGAGTTTTTTTTTTAGTTCAGATAGTTACACAAATAATTTACTGATTAATTTTTATTTATTTATTAATCCTAAATTCATCTCTGGGCTGTTTTACATTTGGTACATGTTATAAATACAAGATACATGGTAATAAGTAATTTTACATTCACAATTTAAAGTGAAATAATTTTTTTTTATTTCATTTTCATTTTTCATTTCATTTATTAGCATCCTATATTTGACAGTACATATGTCCAGGTTTTGTCAGCAACATTATAAATAAAATACAACATCATAGTACACTAACAAAACAATATAAAAAAATACATTATAACACAATAATATATGATACAATAAAAAATGATAATATAAAACAATGCAGCAATTTATGTAGATGCACTGAGGAATTCATGAGTATGGAGCTATTCGTAGTAGGTAATCTTTGAGATGTCGTTTAAATATGGTATGTGATTGGGATGCTGTATTTAACAGGGATATCGGTAGAACATTTATTAGTTTAAGGCCCATGTAAAAAGGGTTCAATTCGTATTTTTTGTTGAATGAAAAGGAATATGATTCTTATAAATGGATCTGGTAAAGTGATTATGTATTTCATTATTCTTTACATACTTAATATTTTGAATTACATAAATGACAACCGAATATATATAAATGGCTGGAAATGTTAAGAGTTTGTTATTCAGGAAAATAGGCCTACAAGAATCTGTCTTACTAAGATTATAAATAATTTTAATAACACGTTTTTGAAGCTTAAATATCTTTAGCCATTTTAAGGAATTTCCCCAAAAAATAACACCATATCTCATTATTGAATATATGTTTGCATAATACATAGCCATTACTGCTTTATGTGAAGTTACAGTATTATAGTTTTTATGGCAAAACAAAGAGAACTAAGTCTACGACATAGAAAAGATATATGATTATTCCAATTTAGATTCTCATCAAGATTCAGTCCCAGTAATTTTGCTGTTTTTACAGTATTAAGAATATTATTGTCAATAGTCACTTCAATATTATTTAATATATTTATTTGAGAGTTAAAATATATAATAGAAGATTTTTGAATATTTAGAATCAGTCTATTATCAGTAAACCAAGTTTGCATTTGGTTGAGGGTTATGGAAATTCTTTTTTGTAGTTCCTGTAAAGTCTGGCCTGTTACTATAATGGAGGTATCATCTGCAAACATGATAGTCTGGCCATAATCTAGAAACAAAGGTAAATCATTAATAAAAAGCAAAAACAAAAGTGGACCGAGAATTGAACCTTGGGGAACACCAATACCAATTTTCAAAATTGTTGACCTAGAAGTAGTGGTAATATTATTATAAGTCACATTAATACTAGTAATTTGTGAACGATTTGATAAGTAAGATTTTATAATATTGTTTGCAACACCTCTTATACCATATTTACTTAATTTTTCTAATAAAATATCATGGCTTACACAATCAAATGCTTTGGTTAAATCTACAAGTATGCAAGCTGTCAAGACTTTATTATCTAAATGAGAATAAATACTATTGAGTAAAGTGAACAATGCTTGTTCCGTTGACTTGCCTTTAACAAAACCATACTGATTACTGGTAATTATATTATAATGTTTGAATTGTTTTTTATTAAAGAGGCTGCAATTTCCGTAAAATATGCATTAAACTTATTAGCAATTTGGAAACTCTCAGTGATTGTATTATTATCATCATCAATTAAAGAAATGTTATGTTTATTATTGAAACATTTCATATCATTATTAATTATTTGCCACATTGTTTTACTTTTATTGGTGGAAGATAACAGTTTATATTCAATATAAAATTTTTTAGCATCTATAACAGATTTATTAAATTGTTTTTTAAATCTTTTATAATCATCTCGAATGTATGAATTTTTTTTGCGGAGAAGCTTCTCCTTATAATGATTTAAAATTTCAAATCCAGAGGCAAGATCACTATTAATCCAAGGAGAGGACTTATTGTTAATGCTTATCCATAAATAGGGAAAGTACCTATTGATTAAAATAAAGTAAAAATGTATTTATAAACAAGTTATATGCCTTATTGGGATTGCAAGTGTTATAGATTTCTTCCCACAAAACAAGTGCAATCTCATTACAAAAAATATCTATTGTATCAAGTTTAAACAATCTTTTCAGTAAATGAGTAGTGGAATTATGATTAGATCTAAGTTCAGTGTCACTTAATTTTAATATTATATGTTGAGCCAAATGATCAGAAATAGCAGTATCAATAGTTTCTGCAAACAAAGTACTAGGGCTACATCTAATATTAGTAAGAATATTATCGATACATGTATTAATTGTATTGCCAATTCTTGTAGGGGTAAGTATCGTTCTATGTATACCATGTTGCCTAAGTAGACAAAAACATTTATTGTTTGTGTTATTTTCCTCATTACAATTTATATTGAAATCACCACATATTATCACATATTTTTGTATCCTTAGAACTTTTTTTAAAATTAAGTCAAAATAATTTAAAAACAATTCAAAATGAAATTATGTATCCTAAAACCCTATGAGAGGGAATAAGAGACATACCTTTCACTGCCATCTGTATAATAATAAATACGTAGCAAATAAAATGGACATTTGTAAAAATCTTGCACAAGGACTTTTCCATAAAAAAAATTAAGTCAAAATTACTGCTAAGAAAATCACTGTAAACAAAAATACCAACACAAACTGAATTACCACTGTTGATGCAGTAACAAATAAAGTGCAACAATCACTTGGCATAAATGCAGAAACTACATAAATATAGGGTACCATGTTTACATATTTATATACTAAGAAGATGCTCAACTAACTGTGCTTTGCTACTAGTGTTCAAAATTTTAAAGACAAAACGTATCTCATGAGAATCTAACAATGATGCAATACAATAGAATACAGTAGAGTAACAGAAATTGGATTAACCAGAGAAAAATTAACTGTACTGTAATTTGCACTGTTTGCCATATACCTGTAATCCAAGAGTACACACACACACACACACACTTGTTGAAGCACAATTACCTGTGTAAAACTTTATTGGCTTTCCTGTTTCTTCTCTTCTGAAGTCGTTCGAAATATATTTCTCTGTTGTACAGTTTCACAGAATGGTATATCTTCATTCTTAAAAATAGCTTCATAGTAAATAATTATGGAAAACTGGGGCAAGGATGGCAGAAGTCAACAAGCTCAAATGCTTGTAAAATTGTTGTGTGCAATTACATGTGTCTTATGTTTCTCAAACAACAGCTGGAACAATTCATCAAGTTTAACAATGAAACTAACAAAATCTTCACAAGGCATCATGAAAGCTCCAAAATCTCCACGATTACTTTAATATGCTCTGAAGTAACCTAACAACTGTGAACTGTCAGTGAGAATGGCATTAGCACGTGCATAGTTTTCACATAGGTACTCCACAAAAATGTCGAATGAGAGCTTTAGACATAAGATAGCCACTAATGTAAACTAACGCATTCTGCTCTGGAACATTCAGATGGCGGTAATCTTGAGCATTAACACAACAAACACTTGGTGACACTTCTTTTCTTGGCTTGCCTCCGGTTGTTCGAACAATTAAATGCTTAACAGTACGTTGTCCCGCGAGGCTATTTACGTTTTTACATTCTTCCAAGAATCAAGTCATTAAAAAAATTTGAATGGAAATTCTTGCAGACATATTTACTTTCCTACGAATCTTAGTAGTAAATCCGATTGCACAAAATCACCACAATATTATTCCAAAACAATCTGTCGCTCTTATACACTAAGCACACGAATACGTTGGAAACGCAGTTAGAACATGGCGGCCGTCCACGCGGTCGAGTTCGTGATTGGCCAGTGGAGTTCGCTTCTGATATCCCTTATTTATTCTGTGCCACGGACTAAACCATGCAGGCACTAGTCTGTGGAGCATGGAGGTAAGAAGTAAAGGAGTTGTTGCAATCTTTGACATGTTAATACTTAAAATCAAAATGAGAACGATCCCTCACCTGTCTACCTGGATAGCAAAACAATTTTTGGTTATAATGAAACTTAAAGTTAATTCCTTGCAAATGTGATGTTATCACGTTCGTTTTACAACATTAATTTCAAGATGGTTTATTCCTAGCGAGTTTCATTCCAACTTCTAGAAAATTAGCCTTTTACAACGACTATTTGTGTTGCTATCCAAATTGCTAACCAGTTGACTTCAACCAAATATTGTAGTAGGTATTGTATTATTTTACAATATTTTATTCAACTTTAGAACATACACGCACTCCATAGACTAATACCTCCATGCTATGGAATAGGTGTCTATTATGAATTTGAGGTCATTCTGTATTGCACAGACCCGAACAAGCCCGAATATCTGCCTTCGGCCAACTTCATCAGTTTTTTTGTTTATAACTTTACAAAATTGTGGCTGGTTGGTTATGTTAGGTTAGTATAGCTACATTAAAAATACTGTCAAATCATTTTAATGGTTGTTTAGGAATTTCTAATTTAATATGTAGCTATCGTGACCTAACAAACCATTCACACAATCTCCCAATTTTTTTTAATGTAGTTATACTAACCTAATTAACCTCTTATCTCCACAAAATGTGTTAAATAGAGGAAATTTTGTAGCACGAAATAAAAGTATTGCCGATTTTTTTCCCCATTTTTTTTTAAGGAAGAGGGACTAGTCGAGATAATTACCCCTTCAACATCAATAATCAGTTCGTTTACGTATCCATAAATTCAAATTATGCCTTCAACCTTGAATCCTCCTCGTGTTAATATTTTGAGTCTACAGAAAAAAATCATCCCGACGTTAGCCGAAGGTAGATATTCGGGCTTGTTCGGGTCTGTGCAATACAGAATGTACATCGTAGGCTTCCCGATTAGTTATCGAATAGTCAAACACATAGAACAAGGAGGGAGATACAGAAGTGCGACTCTTACAGTGGAAAATAAAATCATGTTTTGCGTGACATGTAACGATATCTTTTGGGTGGGCCCAAAACTACTAGCAAAATAAAAAAACTCGGTCACGCAAGAGGGGGGAGGGGGGGGGGTCGTCATATCCCACCTCCCACGTGTATGTTTATAAAGTTAACTTAACTAATTACTAAGTAACTGAAATCAAAACTGTGCGAGAAACACTTAATGTTGTTTTTCAATTAAAAATTCATGTTTTATATACATTATTAGTAACATACAAAATTTCCGGGTATGCCACACCACAAAATATGTGGCTACCAAGATAACGTGGATTTATTTTCACTAGTTTGTTTCCACAATAAAAGGGGTTAAGTAGAGTCCTGGAAATTTCGCGGATTCCTATGGCCTCAGGATAGAATTCAAAGTTATAGGTGTGTTCGACCCATGTTTACTTTCCCATTGGTTGATTTCTTAGCGAGAACATTTTTATCCTTGTTATTTGGTACTACCTGATTCACTTACTTCTCTCCTAGCTGGACATCGTTGGCTCACGGTCGTAGAGGGGCGTGTCCAGATAACTGCGGTCCAATCATGAACACAGTGCGAGAGTGTGAAGGTTTGCATTCTAGCTTGCGCTTAAATGAATCCGCGAAATTTCCGGGACTCTAGGGTTAAGTCTAAAACCATAGTTTCGAGGAAATCGCGATTGAAAATTATCAGGTTTCTTGAAGTCAGTTTGTTAAGCTTTATTAACTGATTTAGAACTTTGGAAACTCATTAATTGTTTTAAAATGTCTCTAATCTCCCTTAGCAATTTTAAAAGTAAATAATTCAATATATGTGACTTAACCACCTTCGCAACAAGCACAGATATATAATGAATGCTACTATCAAGCGGGTGGGCCCATAACTACTTCAAAAAACTATGTCTCAGTCTCGACAATTAGAGTTTCTCCCTTATGGTCAAATGAACCGTTTGCTAATATGCTAGAACGTTTGTTTAATAGTTTCAAACGAACTCGCAAGGAAGAATAGCCAAAATGTCTTCATGAGGTAAATATTGTTAAACAAACACGATAACTACACGCCTGCAAGAAATTAGCGTTTAACGTCATTATAACAAACAAAAAACGTGAGTGCGAGGCCGCCACGCGAGTTAGAAGTGAAATTTCACAGATAAAAGGTATAGGCAATTTTTTCTGGTACTACAATATTTGAAATACGCGTAACCAAGCGTTTAAAATATACCTTTATTTACTAGTGTCTCCCCATGTCTTCAATGGAATCTAATAATGAATCAATGGGTTAATGATAACTAAAATATGATACATAACCCTATTAGAAATGGCTATAGAAATAGTCACATTCTAATGCTAATACTGGATTCAACCTCTGATTTGACAGCTTAGAGTTGCAAATTAAGAGTTGCGAAAGTATGTAAAAGTATGAAAACGTATGCAAAAGTATGAAGAATTAAATAAAAGTTTACAAAAGTATTGGAAATTATCCGAAGCCATGCGTTGCTACCATCTGTAACCGACTATAAAGATGTTTCAAATCAAAACTTTGTTTTTAAACCCCGCGCCATTTAGCAAAATTCGTTAAATACGTAAACTACGTTAACTTCGTTAGGTACCTTTTCTCTTCCGTTACATTGTGATTCTAATATGACTATCGGCTGTAACAAAGTTTCACTTCAAAACATTTTATTCTATCAGATGATAGAAGGATGTAGGGGTCGTTCTCATTCTGACTTCAATTATTAACATAACAAAGACTGCATCTCACCCATACTCTTAACTTTTTACTTCCATGATTTTACAAATTGATATAACTTTAGTTGTACACTTGCGAGAAATGATGCTAATTTCAAATGAAAGTGTGGTGGATCCTCACCAAGAATTCAAGAAATAAAATCTCTTAGAAGTTACCAAATTAACTATAAAAATAAATAATAAATTTGTGTGCGCTAATAATATACACAGCTTAGTGCAAACATACGTTTTATAGCGTGGTAATTAAATAAAAATAAATTTCTCCCCAAATATAACATGGCGAATAGGGTTAAAGGGAAAGGAAGTTTAAAAAAAATTCCACGGGAAGCGTCGTGCAGCGGAAGTACGTGTTCCGGCGGAAGGAAAAAGCCAATAAAGTTGCGTTGTGCATTATCTACGGCGAACGACCGCACAATCGCTGGCGTTCATAGCGATCGATAAATGGGCGCAGCAAGGTGGGTGGGGATTTGATCTAGCGCTCGGGGAACGAAGCCGCCTTCCTGTCGTGGAGCAAGCGACCGCGCAATAGTTCGAAATAAACTTTATATATTCACACACATACACACAATAGCTAATGTACCCGTGTTACGTCACGGAAGTCTACAGGCATAATACTCTCGCATGTGGAACAAAAGGGCAAAGGAATACAAGTGCCGCATTTCAAGTCTATAGGTCTTACAGTTCCGAGAATTAGAAGAGTTAGTTAGTAGTGGTATTTCGCTTTTATATATAGTGTTACGAGGACTATAGCGAAGAGGCAGGTAGCATCTATCCCTCTATTACCACTACACAAATCCGATTAACAGCGGCGCTTCGTACCCCCTTACCATTCACCCAGCGCTTTGCATTGATCCCGAAGATTCTTTGGGTCTATTGAGTTTTCGGCATCTTCCCAACGTCCCGTCTGCGTGAAGTGGAGTAACTAGAACGCGATTGTTCATGGAGTTTCAAGTGTTAAGGAGTTTCGAGTGCTAAGTCGGGGATTCTGATGACGCGACAATTCGGAGGGCTACGAGACCTTTCCAGACCAGGACTTGCCAGGTATATAAATAGAGGGACTTATCTGCGGGGGCAGTGAAGTGAAGAGGGTGAGTGAACTCTTGGTGGGCGATAGTGGAAGGCGAGCGGTGGACTTCGTGTGCGAAGACTGGTTTTTCGGGGAACAAAGCATTTGGGTGTTGTATGTGTGGCGGACGAGCGAGTGGTGCGAGGCAGTGTGTTGAGACAAGAGGTACGCGATAAGAGACGAGCAGCTGAGTGTGCCACTGTGAGTCTAGCTGCAGTAGTGAGAGTAATGAAAGAGCTATTTTTTGTGAACAGACGATTAAATTGTTACAAATGAATTAACAGTGTAAATATTAGTAAATAAATAAAACTGCAGTTAACTAATATGCCTATTCTTCCAGGCCCGTGTTTTCCCCCTCGTAACATTTGGTGTCAGAAGTTAGCATAGCTCATAGGATTCAATTTTAATTAAAATAAATAAAAAAGATAAACAAAACACTATTATATTTAGCTATTCGAGAATACAGTTACTGTTAGGAACTGTACTTAGTTTTGAGTGCGAGAAAATTAGTGTTAGTTTTGAGTAGAAGTTTAGGCTAGGTCATAGGTGAAATTTAAGTGTAGTGAATAGGACGTAAGTGACAGTTACGTTGTCAGTGCATGTTGACAAGGTGATGGCGGCCGACGGACTTAGGAACAAAATGGCTTTCTTGGGCGAAATAAAGAGTAGCCAGGATAAAATGGGGGTAATCAGGAGAAAATGAAGAGTAGCCAGGAAGACTTGAAAAATGTAATTGAAGAATGAAAAAGGATCAGCCAATACCCCTGCAACTTTTGAAAGACTGATGGAAATTGTGTTACATGGTTTGACATAGAAATCTTGTCTGGTATACATACCTGGATTAAAATTATTGTGGTGGGAAAAACTGTTAAGGGGCATCTACAAATCCTTCAGGAAGTTTTTAACAGGCTTCGCCATACACAACCTAAGTTAAACCCTAGAAGTGCTCCTTGTTCCAACATAGGGTAAAATTTATAGGTCATTTGGTTTCGCAGTATATAGTACGAACAGACCCTGAAAAAAACCAGTCACCCATGGAGTGGCCTCAACCTAAAATTAAACTGAGAAAAAGACACATTTTTTGTGGACTTCTGGGTGTAAAGCTGCCTTTCAGAAGGAAGCAAGGAACACTGTGTTCTAGCCCCTTACTTGCCTACCCACATCAGCTTGGAGAGTATATCCTTGACACAGATACAAGCGAAGATGGACTGAATGCTGTACTTTCCCAGGTTCAGGATGGAAACAAACGAGTCTTCGGGTCCTATAGGAAAGCTTTATCTAATTTCTAACACAACTATTACATCACAAGAAAATAAAGTCTAGCTGTAGTTAAGTCCCTGCAGCATTTTCACGAGTACTTATATGGGACAAAATTCCTTGTAAGCACTGACCATGCTGCACTTAAGTGGCTGTTGCAGTTCAAGAAGCCAGAGGGACAAATCGCTAGGTGAATTGACCAGATACAGCTGTATCTGGAAGGGCTGAGCTCACAGCAATGATAGGCTCCCTCTCGTCGACCATGCAATGTAGACTGCAACCACTGCAATAGGACATAAAAGAACGAGGATTTGAAGACATCCTATGTACAACTATCGTTAACAGCGAGGATAAATGGGACCATGCCAGCCTAAAAGTAACGGAAAACCGACAATACTCTGATCTAGGGCCCATTTTAAGCTGGTTTTAGAGTGGGATACAGGACGTCCATCATAGCATGAGATATCCAGAGACAGAATGGCTGTGAAAGCTTGTTGGGCATTATGGGATCATGTAAGGATGGTGGATAGGTTATTTAAGATGGCATGTGAAAGTCCCCCGATGAGATTAGTACATAAGTGCTGAAAGAAATGCATGATAGGACCTCGGGTGGCCATCTTTCGTCAGCGCTAATACTGGTTAAGTTGCCGTCAGGATATAGAGGCTTGTTGTAAACAATGTGACACCTGTTCACTCAATAAGAGGCCACAGTAACATAGTCATGAAAATATGAGTTCCTACAATGTTGGAGCCCTGTTTGAAAGGGTAGCTATTGAAATTGCTGGGCCAAGACTAAAGACGATAACCGGTATATCTTGGGGGCAATTGATTAGTTCAGTAAGTAGCCATAGGCTTACACTCTTTCTGATCAGGAAGCCACTTAGTCCATTGAAATGTTACATGAGCTTTGCATTTTTTAGAGGACGCAATTTTAATTTTGGGACATGTGTGGGGGGTCAATAGAAGCTTAACATCAAGTTTGTGGGGTCGCCACCCTTGTCCCCCGGCCGCCATCTTGGAAAAAGGGGTGAAAACACTTTTTTCGCGATATCTCGGAAACTATGCATCTTACAAAAATTTGTAAAGTCATAATTTGTAGCAAATTGTTTTTCCTACAAATATGTCTTTATAACTTTTTGCCTTAAATTAAAAATTAAAGAAGTTATAAGCAAAAAATGAGAAATTTTTTATAAAGATTTTCTTTTTTGCTCTATAACTGTTTTTTTTTTATAAATTTTACAAAAAAATTACCTCAGACCAGTCTATCTTGTAGATGATCTTTTGAAGAAAATTTTTCCCTTTAATGTTTTTATTTCATTAATTTAAAACGCTGTTACAGCGCTCCAAAGTTGACCGGGTTCGTCAATGCTCATGAGAATCCGGTCAAAACGAAATGTTCAACTTATTTTGCATTTTTTTATTGTAAATATATTCTTACAAAATTTTTGTTAAATTGGTACAACTTTACTTATTCATTCCTATCTCTTTTCTTTACCATAGAACTTACCAGCTGTTTCTTCTACCTCATTTTATTCTCTTAGTTGTGCTACATATTTTGCCGGGGAAAAAGTTAGGAATGAATAAGTAAAGTTGTACGAATTCAACAAAAATTTTGTAAGAATATATTAACAATAAAAAAATCAAAAATAAGTTAAACATTTCGTTTCGACAGGATTCTCATGAGCATTGACGAACCCGGTCAACTTTGGAGCGTTTTAAATGAATGAAATAAAAAAAAATAATAGGGAAAAATTTTTCTCAAAAGATCATCTACAAGATTATTCTAAGGTATTTTTTTTGTAAAATGTATAAAAAAACAGTTATAGAGCAAAAAAGAAAATGTTTATAAACATTTTCTCACTTTTTTGCTTATAACTTCTTTAATATTTAAGTTAGGGCAAAACGTTATCCAAACATATTTGTAGGAAAAACAATTTGCTACAAATTATGACTTTACAAATTTTTTGTAAGACGCATAGTTTCCGATATATCGCAAAAAAAAGTGTTTTCACCCCTTTTTCCAAGATGGCGGCCGGGGGAAAAGGGTGGCGAGTGGCGACCCCACAAACTTGAGGTTAAGCTTCTATTGACCCCCCACACATGTCCCAAAAATAAAATTGCGTCCTCTAAAAAATGCAATATTCGGTCCTTAAATTGTAACATTTCAATGGACTAACTACTATGACGGACGCACTATTCAACAACATCATCAACATCGGCGTACCGATGGAGTTGCATTCAGACCAAGGCCATAATTTTGAATCAACTATATTCCAGGAAGTATGTCAGTTACTGAGGATAAAGAAAATCAGGACTACAACCTTACATACTCAGTCTGATGGCACGGTGGAAAGGTTCTACAGGACCATAGAGAAGTACCTTGCCAAGTTTGTGGCTGACTATCAACAAGATTAGGATCAACACATCCAATTATTCCTGATGGCATATAGGGCTGCCATTCATGACTCGACTGGAAAGACTCCTCCGAGTATTGTCTTTGGACAGCAGTTGAGGCTACCTTGTGACATTGAGTTCGACTGTTCTCGCTAAGAGCCAACCAGCACCATCGACTATAAAAATCATCTGGAGGAGCGTACGGCACATACACGATGATAACCTTCGATTGGCGACAAATCGGATGAAGAAAGTAAGGACCAGATGGCCAACTCGAACGGATTTCAGAAAGACAATTTGGTGTGGATATACAATCCTCAACGAAAAAAATGCAGGTGCCCTAAACTTCAAGCGGCGTGGGAAGGCCCACATTAAGTGTTAAAATGATTACATGTGGTCTACTGCATCCAGAGAGGAATGAGAGAGGACGAATGAAAGTGGTACATTCGGAACGGTTGAGGCAATATGCCGGAAGAGATGTTTTTGCCTGTTTGGAACGATCAGGCTTAAGGAGAGGGCAGTGTGTGTTACGAGGACACTAGCGACGAGGCTGAATCCTATTAGCAGCTGAGTATCACTTTTAACGGAGACGAATAATTCATCAACAATGCAATTACCGTTGCCATGGAGACGAAGGAAGCACCAACAATGCAACAGCCGTGCTATGGAGATTTCGACCAAAAACGGGAATATTGATCTTTAACGCCCTCGCAACCTCCTTTCTTAGCGAATGTCTACGTGACAAAAGGAGTAAAGGTGAAAAATTTCAAGTCTGTAAGTCTTATAGTTCCGGATAATTCGTGATGAGTGAGTCAGTCAGTGAGTGGTCTTTGACTGATATATTTATGTAGAGATATTTAAGTAGCCGTACTTTAATCAGGTATTCTTCGTTTCTGCACATTCTGTATTCCGGCACCGATCAAGCCGCTAGCTTTCGGATTCAGGTGCTTGTTGACCTTGACTCAACGTGATATCAAATATATTTTTTAAGCAGTAAAGCTCATGTGTATTTTTTTATTGATATAGAGCAGCTTATTTTTGGTTGAATATAATTTTACTTTATGACACTTTTTATTTGATATTCCTATTAAAACTATATTTACGTCCGATAATCCAGCAAAGGTAAGTATTTGTTAAAAAAATGTATAAAAAAATTCTAAAAAATAATAATTTCAAGGATGGCTGTTAGAATTCAACCCTTCGGGGAAAAAAAACTATAATTCGAAAAATCTCATCCTCCCATAAGAGATTAAATTCAGAAAAATTCCCCCCCCCCCTTTTTTTTCCCCCCTTTTCCGTTCAAAGCTTGTGGACCAACGCATCAGAAGATGTGGCAACAGCGCGTCGGCGAGAAGCGTTGTCCCGGTTAGCGGAGGAAGCGACGCGCCACCTCACGCCAGCTCCGGAAGTAACTACTTTCCACGTCGTTATTCGGCAAACACAGGCGGGCGAACGTTTCTTCTCAGCGCTGCGTGGGACTTAGGCCGCAAGGGTCGCAACGACGCAACAGCGCAACACGCAATTAACGTAAGAAAGTCACAATCGTTTATAAAACACCCAAGTTGCAAGACGTCACCAACCCTATAAAACTTGAAAATGTAAAACAGTAGAAGACATATTTTTATCCGAGGCTTCTTTTGATAATTCATATTTATCACGAATACAAGAGAAATTGTCAATAATTTGATTTTAAAAATTATTTTCTATCACTGTGTGAAAATTTAACAACAGTAAACTGATAAATATAATAAAAAGAACATCGTAGGCTTTTATACACCAACGTCTGCGTCCTTAAAAGTTTACGTAACCCTTTTCTTCAAATATGGCCGTCGAAAACGCATAAAAGTTGGACGTTGAATAACACTTGCGTTGCATAGTTTATAAGCCGCTAGTACAAACCGGGATTTCTGAACTTTTTCGTCTAGCGTTTCTTGCGTAGTTTATAAACCCGGCCTAAAAGGTGAGGCATCGGCGGAAAAGTATCATAAGGGAGTGGAGGGGAGGAGAGGGCAGGCCGTTGCACTCCCACAAGGCAAACTTCCGCCGAATGTACAATAACGTAGCGTGAACATTCAGCTCGCTGCTCGCGCTGATCCAACCGCTTTTGGAATCACGAAATGACGAACCGAGGTGGTACATTCCAGATTGGAATTAAAATCGTAACCACTCAAGGACCCAGCGGTCCCAAACTTGTTTAGCCACGGAGACCCTTTTTCAAGGGAACGTTTCTCGCAGAGCCCCATGAAATGTTTAGTGTTTAGTTATACATATACTGTAAAAAAAATTGTAAATGGAACATAAATATTCATGTAAAATTACATATATTAGTAAGTTTATACATTTACATGAAAACATCTGTATCGCTACAAAAAAATTCGCAGTAATACTGGGATCGGATTCTTATCCGGGCATTTATGGTTTGTGTTGTTCCATAACTCCAATAGTTAAAAGTTATTTGTATCCCGTACCCTGAATAGCTTTCCAGTATTAATTGCACACGTAATAAGCATGATACACTAAATAAAGTAAAATTGTTGAATATTCGATTATCTTTCCATGATTTAAAATCATTATGCTAGAATAAAACATCAAATCAAAATATAAAATTATGCGCTAATATTCGTAAGAAATACTCAAAATTATCTGGAAAAAGTGTATCATATATGTAAAAATAACCATAGCCATTTGTTGTACAAATTTACAATATATTTCTTGTAGTATTACAAACTTTTTCTTGGCATCTGGTTTCCAAAGAAAACCAGTACAATAAGTACAGAATGTAATTTTTTTTATATGTGGTTAAGATCAAATGCGGAGCCCCAAGGGCTTCACGTAGCACAGTTTGGGAATCGCTAGTTTACTCTAGGTAAAGACTGGATTTGTTCATCAACGGAGTCCACGGACGAATTCATCCCTTGTTACTTTGATTGCTGCCGTTGTGTCTGCATTTAATACCTCGCTAACAACAAGATGTAAAGCAATACACAAACATTTCTGAAGTAAACCTTTAAAAATGTAGAACTAATATAAATATTGTTCGTAAATAAATGCATCACCTGTTACACATCTCACTTAAAAGTGTGAAGATAATATTAAACGGACTAAGCTAAATTCAATCATAAATTCGCATGAAATGTTATACAGGTAATCTAAATGTAAATACGACATCATAGGAAACAAGTTTATGTCCATTGTTAAACAAATTAAGTGACATTCAAAATCGAATCAGTAACGATAGCTTTCAACACAGAATATCGGTCTCAGCGTTAAAACGTAAACGTAAACCATCGACGGACACGGCTCGACTTTTCAACTCCGATCTGTTTAGCACGGTGGTAAGAAGTTAGGGAGTGTGATGTGTGCAATCTTTGACATGTTAATGATTGATTTAAAACCATGTGTGGTTACAATGGAGTTTAACGTTAATTCCTACCTGATCTGTTGTCAACATGTTTAACAACACAAGATGGCATTTTTAAGATTCTTCCTAACGAGTTCATTTCCAGGTCTTAAATGCTCCGCCTACCATGCCACACACTGGCTACGATGTGCAGGGCTTCAGGAAAAAAAAAACACGTGATTTGAAAACTGTTCGAGATATCCGAGTGGTGTCTGTTCACGAAAATCATTTAAGAATACTCTGAAAACGGATGAGTAAATCGGTTTCCATATTTCCTTTTTAAAATGTATTATTTTAACTTTCAAACAGTGAAAGAAAATAACAATTAAATCATTGACAATATATTTTGTTTTCATGATAAATATGAACTATCAAATATGTAATATAAAAAGAAGCCTGGAATATAAAATTATTTTATACTGTTTTACCATTTTTAGTTAAGGGTTGGTAACGTCTCGCGACTTGCGTGCTTTATAAACGACTGTGATTTTCTTCCGTTGGTTGCGTGTTGCGTTGTTACGACGTTGCTTTCCTAGCGTAGTTTATAAACCTGGCCTAATGCTTTAGATGCTATACCGCGCTAGAAGCAGCAGCGAGCATCGCACTAATCATCACACCTCGCTGACACAAACACGCCCCTAACTAGGCGTGTCCCTTAAACTTCTATTATTAGCCTTTATGCAGCTACGGTTTGTTTTGTTAACCAATGCTAACTAATTGCTAACCAGAGTGACCTCACCATTTTTATCATACACCCACTCCCTAGAATACTTCCTTTCAGTTTAGTGTGTTACGTGATGTTCGTTATCACCCTTCATAGTAATGACAGCTCTTATTACTTATTTCGCTTACGTAACTTTGGCAATGCCGGCATATCTCGATCATACTGGGTAGTAAAATGTGGGGGAAAAAATTCAGAAACGACACGCTCACAAGTTTACGAATGTCTGTTTGCTCAGAAAAACATCTTCTAGCGCTTAGGCATCTCCCTCAACCGCCCCAACACTTTTCCCTTTGGACTCAAATTGCACATATTCCAATAGTTAGAGCCAAGATTATGTCACGTATTCATTGGGTACTACAGTAGACTTGAAGTACACATGCATCTGCTTCACGTTGATGATTGGACCACAATGCTTTTGATACGCCCTTGACGACCCTGAGCCACTCATAAACAAGGAGCAGTAGTTTCTGACCAATCACGTCTGTATAACCCGCTAAAGTATGTGGCCTTGTTATCGACCAAAGAGCATTCTAAAGAGACCTGCTTGTACATAGGCAAGTTGAGTCTAACCTGGAGTGAAATGAATCCGCGAAATAATTGTGGTTCTACTCAAAGTCATCGACTACTGGAAGCGTCAAACCAATTTATGTGCAATACAATGGGCACACATCAGCAAAATTCTTGATTCAATTATTACAGTAATAACCACTGAAGGTTTGCTAAGTTGGCTGCTAGGAACGTTTACCATTCCCACGATCCACTGTCAAAACCCAAAAGTATACAATACCCTACTTGACTATATAACTATGAAAATCAAGTATTAAATAAATCAGCGCGTTAAACAGAAAATATAGGAAAGAAAGGGGCCGGTATCACAATAAAAGTAGACGGGACAGTGGCAAATACGCAAGCTGTGGCGTTACGTGTAAAGTAAAAACAAGTGGATTGCAGACAGGTATTGTTGTAGGTGTGGTATTCGCATAAACAGGCACTATCCTCCCTTTACCTCTTACATTTTCACTCTGAATTCGCACATGATTTTTAGACATCATCCCTCAAGGAGAAAAAAAAAACTAAGAAAATCACGTATATCTTCTTCGATGAAGGTAAAGAACATACAATAATTTATATTATACGAGAACATAATAAATACAACAGCAAAAACGTTGGCGGATAAAACGCAATCTGAAGCGTGGCGACGCTACAGCCAGTGTTTTCTTCAAATGGTTTTTAAAGTAATCTTCTGAATGAAAGTTCTTGATATACCTTGTTCTATTCTCATTCACATTCGTTACGCACGCCCCAAGAGGACGCAGGCGCAGCGCCTGGAGGTGCTGCTGTGCGTCTCGCCTGTCGCCAGGCTCAGGCTGTCACTCCGCTGGTCGACACGCTACACGCTACGGCGGACCGACTTCGTACTGTGGCGAGCGGAGGGGTTAACTATTGCTTTAATTGCGAGTCCCAAATTTTTAAAAATAGCAGCCCTTTAAATGGCCATTTAAAGCAAATCTGGCGTCTTTAAAAGTTATTCACAGCACTATGGCTTTAACTTACTTTTAGAACACTGAAGTTTTTTAAAAATAAATAAATAACAGTAGCACTAAAAAATAATAGATTAAAAATAACAATTATAGGTCAGGTGCGGACTGGCTGTCATCCCTGCCGTTTTTTTTTTTTTTAGGGTTTTGGGAGGGAGAAGGAGGAGGGAATCTGCTCTCCCACAGGACCGTAATTATTATAACGTGTGCGCTGCTTCTAGCGCGAAGAATACCGTGACACGCTTATAACTATAAATAATGCCTTATTGCTAGTATGTATACCACCAAATAAAGTACCTGTGTATGCAAACGGAGTTTAGTTTTATATGCATCTAATGATTTTAAAAATTTGAATATTACTCGCTTTTCAGATAAGAGCAATTTCACGTATATTTCCGTTAATGATGGTTATCAAAGTTTATAGGACTAATTACAACCATTGTTAAGCACTAGCCAAAGTTCTGGCTAATACCAACACTCGAGGGGCGGCTCTGGGGCGGGCAACTGTCCAGGGCCCTCACGCCGACCTGTTTAGTTTCATTTTCCTGGTTTGCCAAGATTTTTGTAGAAAAAAATGGTAATTTATGGGAAACAGAACAACTAAATGGTAACTAGCTTGTAATTTTATCTGCTGATCAATACCATTAGATTTCAATAGGGTTTTCATGATTTCGTGTTAGAAATTTTTTTTTTAAAGATATTATTATCTCATGTAATGACGCGATTTCAACAGAGTTTGATCGTTAACATTAAAAAAAAAAACTAACCCGAGTGTAATTTATCAGAAAAGAATTTTTAAAATTCTTAAGCCAACTTATCAAAACCATAATAGAAATCTATGTTCCAGGTTGGCTTGAAAGTGTTGTTTCAAAGAGTTTATTTTTCAAATTCCAGGGTAGCGCCCCCGAACGTCCTTTACTCTGGAAGCTACTCCTTCCCGGCTCCCAGGCCCCGGGTAAGGTCCCTCTCCAAAATATTAAGGCCCCTCAAAAATAAATGGGCCGAGGGCCCCGCGAAGTCTAGGACCATCACTGCCAACACTTAACCAGATATAACTTTCAAGTACGAATTTTATACGTTGTGCAGCTATTACATTAGAAAAGTCAAGGTTTTTATGTGCTTTGGGTTTGAATGTTTATAGTCATCACCTTGTGTCTGCCACCCAGTAATAATAAAATATTTTAGATGCGTATATTCATATTTTTTCTTCAATTTTATTTCGTGCAAAACAGTTGACTATGTACTGCGAATCACTGTAACGAAGAATATTGTAACGTAAATATTACAATGATTCGGTCCATGTGAAGGTGCAATTGCACGTGCTGTCAATAAACGTCAAGCCATTTTTGAAACCACGCAATAAAAATAATGGTACTGTACCCATCAAACTTATCCCTGAAATATCCAGGCACTATACGTTATATGTGATAAACAAGACAAAATTTTAAGTTTTGTCCTAGCACCAACCGCACCTTCACCATAGGCTAAAATATTAAACTCAATTAAAAAATAATTCAATCAGCAAATAAATCTAATCAAGCTTACATTGCAAATGATTCTCTAGTTCAGAAACAAATAGCATGAAATATAACTTTTTTACACAGATCACATTTACGGAGCACTTCGTTGCCAATTTTTACTTCTTTTAAGGTTCAAAAGTTCATTTTTCCAAAAGATGACAGCAGGATATGAACTCAACTTACGTTTTTTTTTAGTATATTTCCACAGAATTATTCTGACCGTTTAATCATTTAAGGATTTAACTGTCTCCAATGAAACGCTTAAAAACTACAGGAGAATTTTCATAAATTGAAACCGGCGAAAATGTGTTATTTTCCAGAAGTACTTAATTATCATACCATTATAACACATCACCTGAGTTGACCTCAGGTAAGTTGATACGTGTAGCCAGCCATCAGCTTGTACACTTTAATTAACAGGCGAAATATCAATTTAACTTACATTCAAAGCCCTGTGCAGGTATCCACGGAATCCATCAGTCTAAGGTTTGCACCAACAGTTCACTGTTCACTTACAAAAGACACATAGTATAAATTAGTTCTGACACACTAGACCAGACACCTGCATTCTATGGCGGCAACCGAACACCCCAAACCCGTACCACAGGAGCAGACGGCTAGAACTTGCGTGTCAGCGAAGAGTTGAGCATCGCCCCAGGTAAGAGTTCTCACGGGCGTACTAGAGCAGCCATCTAGCGGCAACCATTTCAAATACTTGCGTTGTCCTGTCCTGGTGCTGGTGGTGGGGGTGGCGGCGCTTCGACGAAACGCGCGTTAACTTTTTAGATGTTTGTAGCAGCTCATTGATCAAGGGAAGATAAAAGCAAGAAGAGCATTTCCTGGCTGGACAATTTAAGGAGTTGGGATAAATGTGCCACCACTGAATTATATATGGCTGCGAGATTTAAAGCCCGGACATCCATGATGTTTCTGACCTTAAGCACAGAAACGGAGACGGATCACGTAAACGAAGACGGATATCCCGGAACATTTCACTATCGCGTTCACATTTCGCGGAAACGTAACGAATGGAAACCAA